>NC_062279.1:24429699-24746101 GCF_902655055.1 Lutra lutra | reverse complement strand
GGAAGCCTGCTTCCCTCTCTCTCTCTCTCTCTGCCTGCCTCTCTGTCTGCTTGTGATCTCTCTCTGTCAAATCAATAAATAAAATCTTTAAAAAAAAAAAAAAAAAAAGAATCTGCCTTTGGCTCAGGTCATGATCCCAGGGTCCTGGGATCAAGGCCCAAGTCAGGCTCCCTGCTCAGAGGGGAGTCGTCTACTTCTCCTCTCTCTCTTTACCTCCCCCTGCTCATGGTATCTCTCTCTCTCTCAAATAAATAAAATCTTTAAAAAGAAAACAAAAAAACAAAAACCACAACCCAACTGCTATACTCACAGTCCTGCTTGGAGTCAAAGAAAGGGATACAGTCCACCTCTCACTGGGAGGAGTGACAGTTTCACTGTAAGATAAGCAGGTACGGTGGGAGATGTTTTTGTAGCCATGGTGGAAAATACAGTCTGCCACAAAAAATAAATGGACTTGGAAACACCTCTTCTCTACTGACCAAAATCTACAACAGGACTTGGCACCAAATGAGTATTTGCTCAATGCTCAATGAATAAACAGGTAATTACAAAGATATACGATCTTCCAAAGTTAATTCATGTTTATTATTTTTCACAATAAGCTACTTTTTATCTAGAATCTTTCTTCAGTATAGAGAGAAGTGAATTAATGGGGAAAAAAACTTGAATAATACTATAAAACTATTAGTTTAACTTTGATATTTTTCTTCGAGATTCTAATTTCTATGACATAATTCCTAAATTGTTATAATTTCAAATATTTCATTTGGTTTTGTAGACAGAGACTGAGTAGTTAAAATAGTCAGTGTTTTAGTCTTAGTAATGGCACTCCTGGTCTTAATGCTCCAAACCTGTGAATTTATCTTATATGGCAAAAGAGACTTTGCAGATGTAACTAAGGTAAGGATTTGGGGAGGAGGAGACTACCTGGAAGATCCCAGTGGGCCCTAATGCAATCTCAAGTGTCCTTACAAGATGGAAGCCGAGGGATATTGGACCACAGGAGAGGAAAAGCCAAGGCTGCTGAGGTTGGTTGAATGCAGTCAGGAGGAAAGGGGGAGCCTGCAGCCCCTAGAAGTAGAAGAGAATCTCCCCAGGGCTCCAGATGGAACCACCCCCGCTGACACCTTGATTCCAGCTCCTTAAGACTTATTTTGCAATTTCGATCTCCGGAGTACTGGAGAACAGAGTTGTGTTGTTGTAAGCCCTGAAGTTCCTAACAATTTGCTACAGCAATAACAGAAAACCAATACCACTGATAAACAAATGAAATAGAAGAAAAATAGTTTGCATTTCAAATAATTCAAACCTATATGTTCTTCTGCTGACATAAATAGGAGATTGATATGGTAAATTAAAAGGCTGAATGAAGATTATGCCTATTAAAATGAGTATATGTGGTTATAAAAAACTTTCTTTTGAGATGAGTAGTATAGTCATTAATCTTCATTTTTTCAAGGTACAAGTTCCTGCCTTTAAAATCTTAGTTATGGTTTTATTTTTTTTTTAAGATTTTATTTATTTATTTTACAGAGAGAGATCACAAGTAGACAGAGAGGCAGGCAGAGAGAGAGAGGGAAGCAGGCTCCCCACTGAGCAGAGAGCCCGATTCGGGACTCCATCCCAGGACCCTGAGATCATGACCTGAGCCGAAGGCAGAGGCTTAATCCACTGAGCCACCCAGGCACCCCTTAGTTATGGTTTTAGTGACGTCTTGCCTATGTTCCAGCTCTAAGACTAAGATGACATGGGCCAAGAGTTACATAGATGTAGGTGACCACATCTTGCATAATATTTTAGTTTAAAATAATTTCAAACTTATAGAACAGTTATAAGAATAATACAAGAGGGCGCCTGGGTGGCTCAGTGGGTTAAGCCTCTGCCTTCAGCTCAGGTCATAATCTCAGGGTCCTGGGATCGAGCACCACATCGGGCTCTCTGCTCAGCAGGGAGCCTGCTTCCCTTCTTCTCTCTCTCAGCCTGCTTGCGATCTCGCTCTCTCTGTCAAATAAATAAATAAAATGTTTTAAAAAAAGAATAATACAAGAAATTTCTATAGCCCTTCACCATATTCACTATCTCTATTCTGCCCCATTTGCGTGCACACACTCTTTGTACACACACACAAACACACACTGTTATTTGAACCATCTGAGAGAGTTGGAGACATTTTTCTCCTTTACCCCCAAATACTCATGTATATTTCCTAAGAATACAGACACTCCCTTTCATAAGCACACTCAAAATTTCAAAACAAAGAAATTAAACGTTGATAAATGCTATTATCTAACCCAAAACCCATATTCGAATTTTGCCAGTTGCCCCCTGAGTATCCTTTCGTAGCTACTTGTTCTTCCATTCAAGCATCCAATCCAGTAACTCCCACTGCATTCAGATGCCACAGCTCTGAGACTTCTGTCCTGTGTGACACTTCTTCAGCCTCCTTCCTCACCACAGCACGCTTGACAAGTGCAGGCCAATTATTGCATATAGTTATCCCTCAGTTTGGGTTTGTCTGGGGATTCTTCCTAGTTCAGGTTTGTGTGCATCCTAGTTCAGGATGGATGATACAACATGCTTCAAAAAGTGTATCTCGGGGCATCAAACCAGGAGCCCCTTGACATCAGGCGGTCTCGGTGTCGGTGATGATCACTTTGGTCTCCTGGCTGGGTGATATATAGGAGGTTTCTCCATGATCAAGTCACTACTGTTTTTCATTTAAAATGAATTAAAGAAATTTGTGGGGAGAAACTCAGAGACTCTGTAAATGTCCTTTCCACTTCATACTTCCACTCACAGAATGATTTTTTTTAAATGATTTTATTTATTTATTTAACAAAGAGAGAGAGAGAGATCACAAGTAGGTAGAGAGGCAGGCAGAGAGAGAGGGAGGCAGGCTCCCCACTGAGCAGAGAGCCTGATGCGGGGCTTGATTCCAGGACCCTGAGATCATGACCTGAGCTGAAGGCAGAGGCTTTAACCCACTGAGCCACCCAGGCGTCCCTGGAATGATTTTCTAACTCCACCATCCCCTCAGTGTTTGTTAGTTAGCATAGTACAAGGCAGTTCCTCTTTCTTCCTTCCTTTCTTTTCTTTCTTTCCCTCCCACCCTCCTCCTTCCTTTCTTCCTTCCTTTCTTTCTTTTCCCTTCCCTCCTTCCTTCCTTCCTTCCTTTCTCTCTTCCTCCCTCCCTCCCTCCCTTTCTTCTTTCATTATATCAGTATAGACACAAAACTTTTAATTTTATTCAATAGGTTATTATGCATTAACCCTTATTACCTCAATGTTCAATTTGCCCCAGTGTTGGTCAGTGGGAGCTACTTCAGTACAAATTCTAAATCCTTTCGATTTGTGCTCATCTTATTTTGAGCATATCTTTACAGATACAGTAAGATGTTCCTGACTCATCTTGCACTTCTCTTGCCCCAGTTTTGGAACCAGCATTTCCCCCAAGGAATTCAGGTTCTACTTAATGGATAAAAGGTAATTAGAAACAATGATCTGGGTGACAGGTGTGCTCTTTGCTAAAATCTCTTCTGGACCTTGTGAGTGGCTGTATCTAGGAAATTATATATACATGTACACATACAAACACATATATTTAGATTTATTTCTGCATCTGTAACTGCTACTATCTGTATAGCTCAGTCACTTTGGGCTACTATAATAAAATACCATCTTAGATGTGTGGTTCAAAAAACAAACATTTATTTCTCATAGTTCTGAGGCTAGAAATCCCAGATTAGAGTGCCAGCATGGTCAAGTTTCTGGTGAGAACTCTCCTCCTGGTTTACAGACCACTGTCTTCTAACTGTGTCCTCACATGGTAAAAAGAGTGGTAGCTGGCTTTCTGGATTCTTATAAGAACACTATTCTCATTCATGAAGACAGCTCCATTATGACCTAATCATCGCCCCCAACCCCAAAGCTCACCTCCAAATATCATCACTTTGGGATTAGAGTTTCAACAATGAATTTGGGGACGGACACAAACATTCAATCCATTATAACATATAAATATATTAAAACCATGAGTTAATATTTGTGTCTCCAATCCCAATCCAGTAGCACAAGACACACTTCATTCTTTCCCTTTCAACATTTCTAACTCCCTTCAGCAAAAATGAGAAACCTGATTTTCATTATCCTCAATATATTTTTACACATGCTCAAGTCTAGAAGACACAGAGAATAGTTTTGGAATTGCTAATCCACTGAGAAAAGCAAACCTATTAGAGTTAATGTTTGTTTTGGGTCCTTTGTCCTTGAGGTAAAATGTCAATGCCATGAAATGCATAAATCTTAAGTATACTGTCTTAATCTGTTAGAGCTGCTGTAACGAGTGTCATAAATTGAGGGGTTTATAACAACAGAAACTTGTTTTCCACAGTGCTGGAGGCTCGAAATCCAAGATTAGAGGGCCAGCATGGTCAGGTCCTGGCAAGAGCCCTTTCTTTGCTTCCAGACAGACTTCACACTGTATCCTCACACGGTGAAGAGAGGGTAAGAGTTCTCTGGAATCTCTTTGATAAGGGCACAAATCCCATTCATGAAGGTGCCACTCTCATGACCTAATTACCTGCCAAATGTCCCACCTCCTAAAGCATCACCATAAGGGTTAGAATTTCAACATATGAGTTTTGGGGGAACACAAACATTCATTCCATAACATACATGATTTGATGAGTTTGGGCAAATGCATACTCCCATATAACCCACATCACTTTCAAAATTTAGAACATTTCCTCACTCCATAAATTTCCCTTATACTTCTTCCTAATTATCACCATGCCAGAGACAAAATGCTCTTCTAGTTTTTTTATCCTAGATTTATTATTTCAGCCTAGATTTTTTTTAACCTATTCAAGAAAATTATATAAGTATCATACAGTTCAGCAATTTAGCTTCTAGTTATTTACCCAAAGAAAATGAAAACACCAATTTGAAAAGCTATATGTGCCCCTATGTGCACTGCAGCATTATTTCTTATAGCCAAGATACAGAAGTAACTGAGTATCCATTCGTAGATGAATGGATAAAGAAAATGTGGTACATGCACATCTATCTATGCACACACATACACACACATACACAGATATACATATATATACACATGCAAACACACATAATGAAATATCACTCAGCCATAAGAAAGAATAAAATCTTGCCATTTGTGACAACATGGATGGACCTAGAGACTACTATGCGATATGAAATAAGTCAGACAAGAAAAGACAAATATTGTATGATTTTACTTATATGGGGAATCTAAAACAAACAAACAAACAAAGCTAAACAGAAATAGACTCATAAATACAGGAAACAAACTGGTGGTTGCTACTGGGGAGAATAAAGAGGGATGAGTGAAATAGGTAAAGGGGAGTAAGAGGTACAAACTCTCAGTTATAAAATAAGGGGGCATCTGGGTGGCTCAGTTTGTTAAACAACTGCCTTCAGCTCAGGGGGGAGTCTGCTTCTCGCTCTGACCCTCTCCCCTCTCATGCTCTCTCTCACTCTCATTCTCTCTCAAATAAATAAATAAAAATCTTTAAAAGATTAAATAAGTTACGGGATTATAATGCACAGCATAGGAAATAGAGTCAATAATATTGTAATAACTGTGTATAGGGACATATAACTAACCTTATCATGGTGAGCCTTTTGTAATATATATAAATGCTGAATCACTATGCTGTATGCCTGAAACTAATATAATATTCTATGTCAACTATACTTCATTTAAAAAAATCGTGTAAGTGGAGTAATACAGTGATACTCTTTGTATCTAGGTTCTGTTTTTCACTGAGCATAATGTCCAAGGTTCATCTATGGTTTTAGGTATTCTTTCCTTTGGATAATTTTCCAGTGTTTAAATATACCACAATTTGCTTATCCATTCACCTATTAGTAAACATTTGGATTGTTTTCAGTTTTTGATGGCTATGAATGTTCTTGTTCATGCCTTTTTCATTCTTCTTTGGTAAATATTTAGGAGTACAGTTTCTGAGTCATAGGGTAGGGGTATGTTTCACTTTAAAAGAAATTGCCAAATCTTTTCTAAATGTTGTGTTACTTTGCAGTTCATGGGAGTTCCACCACATCTTGGCCAATATTTGGTATTTTCAGTGTTTTTAATTTTATCCATTCTGTTGGGTATGGAATAGTATCTCATTGCAGTTTTCTAAATTTTATTTTAATTCTAGTACAGTTAATATACAGTGTAGTGTTAGTTTCAGGTGTACAATATAATGATTCAACACTTTCATATAGAACCCTGGGCTCATCACAAGTGCACTCCTTAATCCCCATCACCTGTTTCACCCATCCCCCCACCCAACTCTCCTCTGGTAACTGTCAGTTTGTTCTTTATTGAGAAGGGTCTGTTCTCTTGATTTCTGTCCCCACCCTGCCTCACCTTCTTTTGCTTACTCATTGCAGTTTTAATTTACATTTTTCTGATGACCAATAAGATTGAACAATTTATTGTGTTTATTTGACATTCATAAAACTTCCTTTGTCATGTGTCTCTTAAAGTTTTTATCCACTTTTTTCTTGGATTTATGTCTTTTTTTTTTTCTTCATTTTTTTATTTTTTTCAGCATAACAGTATTCATTATTTTTGCACCACACCCAGTGCTCCATGCAATCCGTGCCCTCTACAATACCCACCACCTGGTGCCCCCAACCTCCCACCCCCCACCCCTTCAAAATTCTCAGATCGTTTTTCAGAGTCCGGATTTATGTCTTTTTAAAAGATTTTATATATCTATTTGTTTGAGAGAGAGAGAGAGAGCATGTGTGTACATGTGGAAGCCGGCAAGGGCAGGGGGAGAAGCAGAGGAAGAGGGAGAGGGACAAGCTGACTCTGTATGCTGAGCATGAAGTCATAACTAGGGCTCCACCTCAGGACCCGAGACCACGACCTGAGCTGAAACCAAGTGTTGTACACTTAACAGACTGAGCCACCCAGGAGCCACTTGGATTTATGTCTTTTTATGATTGAGTTGTAGTCCACATTTAAAAATTCTGAATATAAGCCCTTTGTCAGATATATGTTAACACACATTTCCCAGGCTGTTGTATCCTATTCATTTTTTTAAGTGTCTCTTGACAGAAATTTTTAATTTTTAATTTTGAGGAAGTGCAATTCATCAGTTTTCTTCTATGGTTGTTTCTTTCTCTGTCCTAACTAAGAAATCTTTGCCTTTCCCTGGGTTTTGACAGTATACTTATGTTTTCCCTTTAGAATCTCTATAATTTACCCTTTACATTTAGGTTTGTGACTTATCTTGAATTAGTGAGGTAGAGGTTACAGTTCTTTTGTTTCCATGTGGCTATTTAGTTTTCCAAATAATTTATTGAAGACTTCCTGTCCTCATTGAATTGCTTTAGGGCCATTATCAGTGTGACTTTATCATATAGTTTGAAATCCAGGAGGATGATAGCTCAAGCTTTGTTCTGTTTTCTCAGGATTGCTTTGGCTATTCAGGGTCTTTTGTGGTTCCATACAAATTTTAGGATTGTTTCTTCTGTTTCTGTGAATGGACATCTTTGTCCAAAGTGAAATAACAATATCAGTGTTGACCAATTTCTACTCTTTAGTCCATTTCTTTAATCTATTCTGTTGCCAGTATTATACATCTTTGATAACTATAACTTTATATTACATTTTGAAGTGAAGTAGTCTAAATCTTCCAGCTCTGTGATTTTATTTCATTATATTTTGCCTATCTTAGATCCTTTGCCTTTTCACAGAACTTTTAGAATCAGACTGTCACTTTTACAAAAACATCTGCTGGGATTATGGTTAGGATTGCAATACATTTCTAGGTCAGTTTGAGAAGAATTAACATCTTAATAATATGGAGTCCTCCAAAACATGAAAATGGTGTATCTCTATATTTATTTAAGTGTTATTTAATGCCTCTTTTCGGTATTTATAATTTTTAGCATTGAGGTTTTGTATGTCTTTTGTTAAATTTGTCCCTGTTTTAAGTTTTTAATGCTATTGTTAATGGAATTATTTTTTACTTTGATTTTTTAAATCATTTACTGTTAATACATAGAAATACATAGATTCTTTATATTGACCTTATATCCTGAAATCTTGCTCAACTCACATTTAGTTTCAGTACCTTTTTTGTAAATTCCTTAAAATGTTCCATTTAGGGACATCTGGGTGGCTCAGTTGGTTAAGCCTCCAACTGCCTTCCGTGAAGCATCTGTCTTCAGCTCAGGTCATGATCTCAGGGTCCTGAGATCTAGTCCCACATCAGGCTTTTTGCTCAGTGTGGAGTCTCTGTCTCCCTCTGGCCCTCCCCCTGCTTATGCTTTTACACATACTCTCTCTCTCTGACAGATAAATAAATAACATTTTTAAAAAAATGTTCGATATAAACTATTATATTACCTGCAAATAGGAATCATTTTCCTTCTCCTACTCAATTATTATGTCTTTTATTTCTATTTCTTGTTTTACCAATAAAATAGTAGTAAGGGGAGAGTTGACATTTTTGCCTTGTCTCCATCCTTAGGAGAGGAGCAGTAGTCATTCACCATTGAGAGGGTCCAAAATATGCTGCTTCCAAATATGTCACTTTGGCATAAGAATTATTTTGAACTGAAGGCAACTGAAAATCAATAGATGGGAGAAAATTCCTCTGCCTTCCCCTTTAGTGCCTAAATGCAGGACATAAATTTCCCTTTGTAAATGTATCATTGCCATAAACTTCCTCCTTCCTCCTGCCATCTCCTGAACCAGGATGAGGAGAACAACTCTTATCACTAGAGATGAGGCTGCATAAACAAACTTTACTAAAATAATCCTTATTTCAAATTAGTTTCTCCAATATATATAGTTACTCAAATCTCCTTTCCTTTGTCTAGTCACTTCTCCACATTACTTTGACTTTGTTAAAATAGTATGTAACCCCTTAGTCATCTAATCACTTCTTTGGGTTTTCACTTCTTTTCTGTGATGCTCCCATGCATATAAAAATGTTAAAATTGATGAAATGTGTAAGCCTTTTCTCCTGTAATCTGTCTTACGTCAGTTTAATTTGCAGGCCCCAGTCACTTGCCATTGAACTCAAAATGGTAAAGGAAAAGTTGGGGTTTTTTGGTTCCCTACATCATCGAGAATGCTATTAGCTTGATACCCTCTAGTTCCATCCACATTGTTGCAAATGGCAAGATTTTGTTTCTTATGCTACACGAAATATGTCTATCAGAGAAAGACTATTATCATACGATCTCTCTGATATGAGGAATTTGAGAGGCAGGACAGGGGGTCGTGGGGGGTAGGGAGGGAAAAAATGAAACAAGATGGGACTGGGGAGGGAGACAAACTGTAAGAGACTCTTAATCTCATGAAACAAACTGAGGGTTGTTGGGTGTTGGGGGTTAGGGATAGTGTGGTTGGGTTATGGACTTTGGGGAGGGTATGAGCTATGGTGAGTGCTGTGAAATGTGTAAGCCTGATGATTCACAGACCTGTACCCCTGGGGCAAATAATACATTATATGTTAATTAAAAATAAAAAAGGATGCCATTAGCTGAAGGGTTTTCATAAATGCCCTTTATCAAGCTGAGGAAGTTCCTTTCCAGTCCGAGTTTGTTGGGAGTTCTGTCATGAGTGTATCTGCTTTATTATGTGCCCCAAACTCTGTCCTTTAATTTTGTAAACTATTAAGACTATATTTTTCTACTTGTGTTCTAGCCACTCTGCATCACAGATACTGGGCAGTGTCTTCAATTAAAAAGTCATGTATTAAAAAAAAAATGTCATGCATAGTACCTTCTTTCAAGAATTAACTCCCTTCTAGTTTCTACCCACTTTTGGTCACTTTCCAGTGCCTTCAAATAGACATTGTTTAATTTTTTTTCTTAGAGTATAATTGTTATAATTGTTTTCCACAGCAGGTCTAATCTGATACAAGTTACTCTGTCATTAACATAAATATTAAACCAAATGGCCACTTAAATATATACTTTTATGTTCAGTGTAGTTGCTAAAGCCCTGAAAAATACATCTTGTTTCATTGCCCACAGGTGACTGGATTCCTAATAACCTGCACATGCATAAGGCAGAGAAGAAGGAGAGCTCACCTAGAAGGTCAGGAAACACTTGAAATGGTTTTGATTTCAAGTGCTTTGTTCACTACTGCTCTGTCCCCAGTTTCTGAATGATTAATTTTGCAAAATGTACATTAAGTACAAAGTTCATCATTAAAATAATTTATTGAAAATTTCAAAGGAATTGTGGCAATAGAGGAAAAGGTAGGATGTTTCACAGTTTACTTGCAATTTCAGATCACAACCAGAGGAAGAAAATGAGTTTATGAAGTCTAAATAATAAAATAACTGGTTAAAAGAATAATGAAATGGGAGAAAATCTTTTATATGAATTTCAAATAATTGTTTCCTATTAGCTCTTTTAGGGTAGGAACTGCATTTTATATATTACGTTATACTTTATACAGTGGGTTTTTTTAAAGCACACAGAAAACATAGCATTCCATTCAGTAAACATTTTGGGATTAGCTATGATAAAAGAAAATGACACATCTTAAACTTACAAAATGTTGTATCTCAGTTTCATCTCCATTAAACTGGAAAAAAGAAAATGATTATTCCATGGATCCATGTATTTCTTTTCCATAATAATAGTTAGCCTCTCTTAAATATTTACCACAACAAATATGTGGTGAAATATTTGGGATTGTAGGGGGCACTATTTTATTTAAATCCACATTATGGGAAATGAGACATATTGTACTCCAACCAAAGAAGAACTCTTCATCGAAACCTAGATACGTATGAGAACTGTCTCTTTAAATAAAAGCACTCGGTCTGCTTGGAAGGATTCTATAAATCACAAGCTTGGGTTTAAAACAATTGTAAATAAATCTTGATGAAAGGACTTATCAGTTAAATAAAACTATTTAGTTCTTCCTCTAAGAAGGCAAAACTATACCTGAAGCCCTTGGCTTTAGGTCTTGTCAAAGACTCCATTCTTCACTGGTTGAATAACTTCCTTTGGTAAAAGAATGCAAAGTTATTCTGTTTCTTATTTTAATATTCTTATAAATAGAGCTCAGTTACAGTTCAGTATCATTTGAGGTCGTCATTAATAATGAGAGTCCAGACTAGATAAAAAGATCTAAGTTCTACTATTCCACTTTTGAAGCAAGAAGAAAGAAAAATACTTGTCAGTCATGAAGTAAACCTAAGTGTCTTTCAAAACTATTGAACGTACTGAAAGCTTTTCCTAAGGACAACCTACAATCAATATAAAAGGCACTGCAGAGAATGAATATTTAATGATAGACAAGCCAATATGCTGAATGTGAGGAATAATGGCTTGGGAGAGCAGAGAGAAGGATTTTGTTACATTGGTGGATCAAATGAATTACAATTAGTCTAATGATGGAAACTTTTAAGTCTTTCCTTTATGGCCGTTGTCCTGAAATTCTAGTCTTGTTTTATTATAAATCCTATTTTCACGTCCACTGAGCTTCTCCACACACACGCAGATAATATAAACTCTTTATTATCCATGATGGGTCTATGAACCTGAGATTAAATTTAACTTTATTATTATCTCAGTTATCATTTTTTACCTCAGGTACAAAACAGAAGATGTATTGACCACCTACAATGTTTTTTAAAAAGCTGTTTCAAAGACCTCCCTGCTTCCAGTTCACCTTGGTCTCTGAATGAAAGATGAGGAATAATTCGATCAAACGGCAACGAAGAAGTCTAACAGATCAGTCTGACCTGGGAACAGTCAACCTACAAAGGCTTGAAATCAATCCAATTGGAAAAATTTCCCCCTTTAAAAACAATTGCTTTGTTAGTCTGTTCCCTTAGAGATGAAATGGCCGCCAACCTTTTGTTCTGTGAGGAATTTTTTTTTTTTTTCCTAGAGATTCTAACCTGTTTTTCAGAGGGATCCACTCAATTTCCTCAAAGCCTTGGGATTATAGGGGGCCAGTGAGTACGGTGTGTCTGTGCCAAGTGATGAGTCAGGGAATAAGAAGGGAGATGACTCTGTGTGTGTGCGTGCACGTGCACACGCATGTGTGTGCGTTTGGGGGGAGGTAGCTATAAAATAAGCCTCTCTTTTGAATATCAGAGTATGTTTACTGTATTATTAGTCTTTTGTGCTTCCTAAGTAAGCTTTTTTGGGGGTATGGTTCTACTTTTATCCTTTCAAGTTCTATATTCAACAATTCATTGTTTTGGCTTCTTGGAATACTCTCGAGATTTTTGGTTCTTACTTTTCTTTTTTTCACACTAGAGAAATGAATGAGGATATTTACAAGAGATGTAAGGCCCAAAATTTGGGGGCAAGTTAAAGCAACCAACAAATAGAAATTATCTAAACGATTCTTAAGGCACTGTCATGTTGAAACAATTAAGCTAAGCTGTGTAACTTAGAGTAATTTATTTGACAACCCTATGTATCAATTTCTCTATCTATAAAATAGAGCTTAAAAACAGTACCCAGTATATAGAGTATTACAAAGATCAAATAAAAGTAATAGATATAAAAACATTTAGAACAATGCCTGGCAAGTAGCAAGTGTTTTAAATGTTACACATCATTATTGTAATTGTTTGCATATTCTTTTAAAAAAAATCTAATGAACAGTGTTATGCCATTTATATCAAGCAAAATCCTTTTCTGATACAGATCAATTATATTTCTATATTTCTGTATAATTTTGTAATGCAATCATGGGTTCAAGTTCTTTTATTTTACTTTATTCCATATAAACATATCTATGCATTACGTCTTCCAGGTACTCGTCATTAATTTGTATATGGTAATATATGATGGTTTTACATACTTACATATTTTTTGGCACTCGAACTAATGTTAATTTTCCCCATTGCATGTAATATTTCGTGGAAAATTTTGATATGTTAGTTTTCCTCCATCAAGAGAGAGGAAATGGGTAATGGGTCAAAGAACATGTTATAGATTACCCTGAAGGAAGATGTAGCCATTTTATATTTGTACCATGAATATATAAAGTGTATCCTCTGCCTCTCCCCAAAGACTTGTCAAGAATGGGTGTCATAATTTTTAAATTTCTTTCTGTAGTGTGTCAGGGAAATTTCAAATTGACTGGGTTTGCCCTTTTTTTTCTAATACAGCTGTGACTTTTTTTTAAAAATTGTGGTTTAGTTTATATTTTCTTAAATGTACACTTTTTGACCATTCATCAAGTGGAAAGTGATTATTGACTTACACAATCACTGATTTTCTTTTTTTTTTTTTTAAGATTTTTAAAATTTATTTATTTGACAGACAGAAATCACAAGTAGGCAGAGAGGCAGGCAGAGAGAGAGGAAGGGAAGCAGGCTCCCTGCTGAGCAGAGAGCACGATGTGGGGCTCGATCCCAGGACTCGGGGATCATGACCTGAGCCGAAGGCAGAGGCTTTAACCCACTGAGCCACCCTGGTGCCCCTTCTCATATGTTCTTGAGAGAAATCTATTATCAGATTGTTTGTGGTATCTTTTATTTTAGAAATTTTCCTATTATTTTTATTTTATATTTTGTTGCATGGAGATTAAAAGTTGTAAATATATGTTCTATGAATCTATCATATTCCTGGTAATAACCTTCATTCATCTCTCCAGTGATTAGAAGTGCATGTTCTTTCTACATCTGGGATAAATAAGCTACTCTTCAGTTTTTAAAAAATTCTTCTATTCTTTGATACAGCTGGAATTTATTGTAGTGTTTGAGTCACATGTGTTTATATTTCTAAGCTGATTCCTTCCAACTTGTCAGCCTACTATTTGGAAGACAGCATATTAAACAGTTATCTCTTGCCCCATATTTGTTTTGTCTCTGCTCTAGGTTGGGTTCATGTTTCAAAGTATGATAACTCAATTCCATATGATTTTGATCACTGTTGCAGTATGTTCAGTTTTCCAACTAGGCTGGATCTAGGCTAGATTGAGTCTACCTGTATTACCTATGAACGTGTTTTGATATTGCCATCCATTCGCTTTTCACTAGTAATTCTCATAGGAATTTTAGTTGGACTGCATTAAATCTATATGTTAAAATAAAAAATATTGATATCTTAGTTTCTCTAAATAGTTTCTCTAAATAAGCATATGGCTTGGTTCTTTAGTTATGTTTTTATATATTTTTTCCCATTATTAACAAAAAATACCCTGTGTTTCAAATCAAATTTATTCCAAGGTATTGAATGCATTTGTTGATATGGTGAATTCTGTTTTCTAGTTGCGTCTAATGACTAGTTGTTGCTTGATTACATTGAAATTTTAAGTATGCAACCATGTAACATGCAAAGTCAGATCTGTTCACATTCTCTCTGTAGTGATAGTGGTGATAAGATAACCTTATTACGTTTCTGTTTTTTGAGTAAATTGACTTAAGCGTGAACTGACTCTAGTATTTCTTTGTTAAGAGATCTCTAACAAGAGACTGTACAATTGATCCTGGCCCTTTTCTTTTAAACATTACCATTGGAACTAAAGTTGTGTATTATTTTTGAGCTATACGTTTGGGACTGAAGCCCAAAAGCAAATCTAACACAGAACTAAGAAGAGTTATAAAGGTGCAGTTGTTCAGTGCTTGGAGGTCTGACTAACCTGGTTTCTATCCTAATCCTGTATTTATTAGTTGTGCAACATTGGGCATATTTATAATCAGACTGGGTTTCAATTTTGTCATTTGTAAAGTGGGTATAAGAATATCTACTTAAGGAGTGCCTAGGTGGCTCCGTCGGTTGAACGTCTGCCTTTGGCTCAGGTCATGAATCCAGGGTCCTGGGACCGAGTCCTGCATCTGGCTTCCTGCTCAGCTGGGAGCCTGCCTCTCCCTCTACCTGCCGTTCCCCCTGCTTGTGCTCTTTCTCTCTCCCTGTGACAAATAAAAAATAAAATCTTAAAAAGAAATACAGAAATGGCTGATAAATGCATGAAAAGATGCTCACTGTTACTGATCCTCAGGGAACTGCAAATCAAAACTGCAATGAAAAAAATCACAACTGTCAGATATTGAAACTGTCAGAATGGCTAAAATCAATAATACAAGAAAAGAACTGTTGACGAGAATGTGGAGAAAGGGGAACCCTCTTGCACTGTTGTTGGGAATGCAAACTGGTGCAGCCACTCTGGAAAATAGTATGGAGGTTCCTCAAAAAGTTAGAAATAGAAGTAAGCTATGATCCAGCAATTGTACTACTTAGTATTTACCCAAAGAATATAAAAATGCAAATTCAAAGGACTGTATGCCCCCCAATGTTTATAGCAGCATTATCTACAGTAGCCAAATTATGGAAACAGCCCAGTGCCCAGTGATGAATGGATTAAGAAGATTGGTGTACACACACACACACACACACACACACACACACACACACAATGGAATATTACTCAGCCATAAAAAGAATTAAATCTTGCTATTTACTAGACATAGATAGAACTAGAGTATAATGCTAAGCAAAATAAATCAGAGAAGGACAAATACCATATGATTTTACTCATATGTGGAATTTAAGAAACAAAACAAAAGAACAAAGAGGAATAAAGAGAGAGAGAGAGAGAGTGAGAGAGAGGCAAACCAGGAAATGGACTCTTAATTACAGAGAACAAACTGATGGTGACCAGAGAGCACGTGGGTGGGTGGGTGGGTGGGGTTGGGTGAAACAGGTGATGGGGATTAAGGAGGGCACTTGTGTTGAGCACAAGGTGTTTTATGAAAGTACTGAATCACTATATTGTACACCTGAAACTGACATTACACTGTATGCTAACTAACTAGAATTTAAAAAACTTAAAAAACCCCTCTGTTTGATAGGGTTATAATGAGTAATGAAAAATTAATATATGTAAAGTGTAAAATGCCTACATAAGGCATGGTACACCATCAAGAGGTTGTGATGATCAGTAGGTTAAGTCAAATAAAATGATAAATATGGAAACTACTGGCCAAACATCTGTACACACATAATAGTCCTCAAATAAAAGCTGTTTGCCTTCTGCTTTTTTGCTTTTCTTTCTCTATGGTTCCCTTTCAGCATCCACAAGGGGCTTCTACTAACCTGTCTAAGCATTTTATTCTCTGTACCTCAAGGAGCGCACACCATAGAGAGCTTCTGGCAACAAAAATCTTCCGTTTGATAGTCACCTGTGCTTGGAAGATGAGAGGTCATCATTTCTGAACTTTCCAATTCCCCCCCCCCATAAAGACAGACAGAGGAGCAAGGACAGCAAAATTAAAAGCCATGGATAACATCTATAACAAAACTAGCTGATAAGGTACGTGCATGAAGCTCAAAACCTTTGAGGTTTTTAATTGAGGAAAGCTCCAGACAGCCCAAGAGCTGGGTGGTATTACCAGCTGAATAGTAGGACACAGAGGGAAGAAATGAAACACTGAGAGATCTGAGAATCTCAAAATAGCCAACAAACACTCACGCAAAAGATTGGAAGTTCAGTTTGAGGCTAGCCACTGAAACAGGAAGAAATTTGCATACCACGATGACAGGGGAGTGCAAAGTGTCTAGGGGAGCACGATGAATGTTCAAAGCTAATCAGCCAAATTTCCACTCCAGGACAAGCACTGCATGGAGGAGAACCTTGTGAGAAAATAATGCTAATTAAATAGAACAGAGACAGTAAAACAAAGGAAAGAGACGGTCTATGTGAAAGTAAAGTGAAAAGATCTCAGAAAGTAAGCGGCTCTATTTTTTTTTTAAAGATTTTATTTATTTATTTGACAGAGAGAGAAAGAGATCACAAGTAGGCAGAGTCAGGCAGAGAGAGAGAGGGGGAAGCAGGCTCTCTGCTCAGCAGGGATGCTGAGGCAGATGCAGGGCTCCATCCCAGGAACCTGAGATCATGACCTGAGCCGAAGGCAGCGGCTTAATCCCCTGAGCCACCCAGGTGCCCCAAGCGGCTCTATTTTTAAACACTGCACAAAAGGAACAGAAAAGAGCAGTACAGCTGTGAAATTAGAAAAACTGTCTCCAATCCTGCCTTACTTAAATCCTTCCCCAAAGTTCAGGAAAACTATTGCACATAAAAATTGAGAAAAAATTATCAAGCTGAAATCCCACACTAAATTCTGACAAGGAAAAAGAGACTGAGAAAGAGGATTTTCAAGGATAAAGGCTGCATATCAAATGTTATTGCTGTGCCCAAACTCAGGGATAGGGTTCCCATGAGCAGTTGCTGAGAAATTGATTTGAGAACGAGCCTTGGACAGCCATAATGTTGAGACAGGATGTGTAAAAGTACAATCTGTAATGGCAATACACTTGACAATGTAGATAAAATACAACTATTAACAACATGGAAAGATAATAGGAGTAGCAAATATAAAATGAAATTTAGTTTTCAGTGATCTTATTAGAGTTGATATTAATGGCATTCTGTTCTGGGGCCTTGTGTTTGTATACTGTGTGATTAAGCAAATTAATAATCTCATAATATTCTAATTCTGTCACCTCTCTTGTCCTTGGAAACCAAGATTCTTGGTGTGGAAAGATTACAAATGGTCAAGGTACAGATACAGACAATAAGTAACAGATACAGATATAGAATATTGCCTAACTCTGTCCTAGAAATAGTGACTAACTTATTATCAGTGAACTTCTTTAATACCCAGATTGTGGTCTGGGAATACCTTTTACCAGGAAAAGAAATCAGCTTCTTAGAGAAATGGCTAACTCCAAGTCTAGGTCAGGAAGTATACAAGAGAATCCTGGAAAATATTGTCATTTCTGGTAACAAGGAAGTTCTTAAGGATGACTAATATTATATGATGAAGTCTTAGGAGCCAACTTAAAGAAGTTCTCAAAGCCCAAAGATGAGAAAATTTAATAACTATGAGTTGAAACCAAAACAGTGACCCATTTGGTTACCTTTGTGAGATTTCAGGGAAATAACTCATTGTTTTATTAAAATGGTAAACACAGTGAAAGAATTCAGTATTTTTCCTCTTTCCTATATGAACTATACCACTGAGTAATTATATAGTATGGGGGGGGTATGTTTCTTATTATAGAAATAGTCCAGCTAGGGGCTCCTGGATGGCTCAATGGGTTGAGTATCTGCCTTCAGCTCAGGTCATGATCCCAGCGTGCTGGGATAGAGCCCCACGTTGGGCACTCTGCTCAGTGCAGAGCCTGTTTCTCCCTCTGTTCCTCTCCCTCTACTCATGCTTTCTGTCTCTCTCTCAAATAAATAAATAAAATCTTAAAAAAAAGAAAGATTCCAGCTAATAAGTGATGACAAAATGAATTATTAATGCCATTCTACTGCAAACTCTAATGAAATCATGGATGTAGGCATTAAGTATTGATGCCCGCTAACATCACAAAAAGTGAGTCAATCAAACATTTTATACCTCCAGGTGAAAGAACTTAATACCATCAATGTGGTATTCTTCCCCCAACCAAAATCAAACCTGACTCTGACCAAGCCTGTAGGACCAACCACAAACCATCAGGAGTCAGAACAAAGGAACATGGAGGTACACTCAGCAAAATTTAGACACTGGGAAACTCTACCGCTCCAATGATCTTACTTCTTCAACAAATATATTGCAAAGAGCATTGGGGGTGGGGGGACAGGGAGGGAGAGAGAGAAAGAGGGAAATGGAACATAGAGATTAAAACAAATATTAAAAAATAGGCAAAACTAAGCTGTAATGTTTAGCAATGGATACATGGATGACAAAATTACAAGGAAAAGCAAGGAAGTGATTGCCACAAAAGTCAGATGTGTTTACTATTAGGGCTGAAGGGGTGGGTCATCATCAGTAGGGTCCTTAGCAATATTCTATTTATTTTTTGACCAAGGCAGTATCAAGAATGTGTACCTTATAATATTTATTAAGTTGTGAGTTTGTTTCATGCAGTTTTCTGTGTCTGTGTTATATTTTACAGTTGAAGGCATGGTATGATAAAAAATATATTTGATCTCAGTTCCTGGCACACAGTTCCTAAAACCCTTTGAATTTCCCAAGTGATAGATGTATTTTTGTCAAAAGATGCCCCCTTCCAACACACCCGAGTTTATGCTAACAAGGTGACTTAGGATGGGACCCTTAGAGAGCCTCAGGATAGAGCTGGTTATGGAAAAGACCAGGTGATTAAAAGGTTGGCCCTTTCAGCCCCAACCACCGACCTCCAGGAAGGGAGCTGTGTGTGCTGCAGATTAATCTCTATGAAAATTTTTGAAAAACAAGTTTTGTTTAGCTCTCAGGTTGGTGAATGCTTCCATGTGCTGGGAGAGTGGAAAATCTCAGTTCCATGGCAACAGAAGCCTCTGGACCCTTCCAGACCTCATTCTACGTATCTCTTCATCTGCTTGTTCTCCCGTGTCCTTTATATCTTTTATAATAAATGGGTATATGTAAGTACATGTTTCTCTGAGTTCTGTGAGCCTCCCTACAAACTGATCGAGCTTGAGGAGGAAGTCCTGGATCTCCAATTTATAGGCAGCTGGTCAGAAGCAGAAATGACACCCTGTGCGTGTATTTGGCATCTGAGTAGAAGCAGCCTCGTGAGACTGAGGTCTTCACCTGTGGGATCTGATGTTTCTAAGAACTGAGTTAAATGTGTAGGACACCCAGTCAGTGTTCGTGGAGAATTACATTTCTTGAGCTGGGAAACACATACTGGAGAAGGCTAAAAAAAATCTAGCCATATCTTTTTGGACACAAGTTTTGAAACAGCTCAATTAATATTTAAAGTGCTGTTTCAGGTATATGTATTTTAGTGGAAAACTGTTGAAGTTTACTTAGAATGCCAAACTATTAAAATAGGTAACTCGAGGTGTTTACATGAAAAGTGGTATTTATTTTTGCTTTTCAATTTTTTAGCAACAGAAAAGTCTCTACACTAAAAACCATTGAGAGAAATGGGATCATTTCCTGGTACCATAGGCTATCTGGTAGGGTATGAGAAGAAAACATGAGAACTTCTATCTAGTTATCTGTCTGTGCATCTATATTCTTAACCTTATTCCTTTCTATTTTTGTGTATAGTTTACTGCATTCATATTAGTATTCTAGTGCTGTATATAATTAGTAATTAAGTAAATATTGGGCCTGCATCCTCAATTTTTTTTTATAGATAGGGAATTATAAGCAGAATGGTTTAGAGGCCACTGGTCTACTCACTTGAAGAGTTCAGGAGTGAGCTGAAGGTTGAAATGAGGAGGGATGGCAGGCCTTGGTATCCTGGAGGGAGTGCTATCTTGGGAATGCAAGTCTGTCCATTGCCTCAAGTTCATAGGCCAATGGGAAAGGAAATGAGTCTTATCAATGATCCTAAACATGAGTTCATATACAAATCATAAATACATGGATAATAAGTCCATATTTTATCCTCACAACATCCTCATGAAATCTAAAGAACTAATTTTATAAAAGAGAAACGGAGATCCAGACAAGTCAAATCAATTAAAACATACCTAGGATCAAAACTAAATCTTCTAACTCCAATCTGTGTCCTTAATTTTGGAGTGATAATGGTATGTTTTGTTGTTTGTAGTGGATGTACATTCCTATTTAAGATATGTAGACAATAATTTTTTTGTCCTAAGTTAAATAACAAATAACAATTAGGTGTGGGTTTCTAGAGCAGACAATCAAATTGTAAATTAGTGGGAATTAACCATAATTTTATAGGTACTCAAAAAGAGATCAGAAGTATACTTAACCAAAATAGATAAATCTTTGGTGGTGTTAAATTACTGGCCTGGATCAGCCTGACTTCTCAGTGTTCTAGATACCCAAAGTTAAGATTGTATTACTTTCTGGTAACTAATCAGACACTGACTTACCACGCTGGCACACTGCAATGTATTTTAGGCAAACCTAGTGTTAGCCCTACTTACTGTTGGGAGAAAATAATGATGATAGTATTTTCACTGGCTCTTTTCTTCATTGCCAGCCAGCCTATGTTTAGAAGAGTGATTATAGTCCAAGGAATGCTTGCGTAACATCATGAAGGCTAATTGTTGTTGTTCATTTAATTTACAGCTCCTCCTACCTAAGTCATTATGATTTGCAAACATTTGTTAGAATTTGGAGCACTAAGCCCATTTGACTGCATACCATTTGCAAGGGGGAAGATCTCAGTGTCAAGCATGGATCCTTAGCTATGAATCAGGACTAGAAGGTGCGGAAAGAATGCATGAAGAGTCAATCAGTAGATCAGGCCTGGATGCTGGGCACCGGTCACGATGCATCAACATTGAACCCATTAGGCTTCATGGATTTTGCATTCTTCACACTCTCTTTAGAGGATCACTGATCAGTTAGCAGGGCCCAAGGAGAATGGAGGCAAAATGGAAGGCTTCCCTCAGCTCGTTAAGGGCAAGAGAACAAGGCCAGAGGCATAAATTAAAAGCAAAGTCAATAAGTCTAAGTAGACTGTGATAGTCTCAAAGGTATGAGACTTCAAAGCCACAGACTTGTTATTATATTTGTCATGAAGCAATAAATACTTTGAAATTGAAAATACATCCTCCTTTTTAAGGGAAGACTCCGACTGATTGGATCAAAGATTAGCCGATTGCAAGTGTGACACAGTTGTGATTCATTGTCAAGAGTAGATTACACACACCAATAGTTTCTTTAGTCATGACAGTTTAACCACTCAAAGTAAACATTTTCAAAGTGGTTGCATAACAAACTGGTGGTGCTATATTTTTCTTAATTTCTACCTAATATGAAGAGGTCAAAAGTAGAATTGCAGAACAAGTTGTTTGTGTGTGAGCTGGGATAATTTTGGCATCACGCTATAAGAATGGTTCCTTCTACAGAGTCTTTAAATGGAATAGAAGGTCTGTTGCAGCTCCACAGTGTGGGACTTCCACAGTTCCACAGTATGCTGTTCCACAGTATGGGAGGATGAACAAGTTTCTCAGATGTTCTCAGGTCATTCTTGTAAGAGGAAACTCTACTTCCTTATTATTGCTACTGCTCTGAACTTGCAACAGGAAATTTCTTTCTTGAGATACCTGATTTACAAATCTGCAGACTTCTACACAAGAACATTCCTGCTCTGACAGTTACCCTTCCGGAATATTGATGGGAGAATCCACTCAAGTCTCCAAGTCCACTGGGAAGAAGGATGGATGATTAGAAACCCAGGAGATATTTGTGAATAACTCAAGACCATTGGCTGCTCTCATGCTGTTTTCTTGCAATCACTGCTATAGCAAGTCAGTCTATGTATTTGACTGTGGATGTTTTACCTTCCTGGGACACAAGAATTAAATGTCATGTGGCTGTTTGCAAAATATGTATTCTCGCAACAGAAAGAGGAAACAGGTCATCAACAGTATCACAAAATGCCAGCATTCTGGGTCTTCTCACTTCTATAGTTCTTTAGTACCTATTGAAATGGTTGGCTGACTAGAAAACTTCTGGAATGTTGTTTAAAACAACTGAGTCTCACTCTGAGCCAAAGGATTTGTAGACACGTTAGAATTTTACCATGATCATATCTGACTTTCAAAAACATATATGGAAGAACTGCTGTATATACGAATGTCTGTTTACAGTCAGTCCTTGATCTGTTGTGCTGTCATAGGGCTTGATTGACATTGGCCTGGTCCCTGACTGGGTAAATATTTTTGAGTTGAATTTTATGATAAATGCTTTGGTTTTTTATTCAAAGCCACTATGAAAAAGAAGCACATAAAGTTCCTTACTGTTTATGTACAATATATTGTTGCCTTCCATCCAGGATGTCTTGATATGAAACATGAGTGAAAAAATGTTCTCTTTGAAATTAGTGCTAAGAAGAGCTTTGCTTCCCTTCAGGAACTATCAGCCCCTTTTGCAAATGGCAATTATGTAACTGGTTGGGGCACTTGGCTATTGAGCTCAGTGGTTTAATTTGGTTACTCAATGGTATGTTTACTCTTACCTGAATGTTTTTCCTTGGATCCTAGTGTATACTTTTAAATATTTATTTATTTTTTTAATTTACTGTGCTGGTCTTATGGAGTTATTCTAACCCCCCATTCAGTGAGGTGCTTATAAGTACACCAAAATAAGAATAAAATAAGAAATTTTTAAAAAGGGATCAAGTTTGGGAATAAAATAAAATGATACCATGGAATTCCCATGAAATTACTTCCTCACAACTTAAATCAATGTATTGGAGTTTATGGTTTGGGAATTCCTGGAACTCTTTTTTTTTTTTTTTCCCTATTCTGATTGAGTGCAACTTTGGGAAAATTAACTGAAAGCTCTACCCAGGGAGAAGTCAATGTTAAAATTCTTTTTTTTTTTTAAGATTTTATTTATTTATTTGACAGAGAGAAATCACAAGTAAGCAGAGAGGCAGGCAGAGAGAGAGGAGGAAGCAGGCTCCCTGCTGAGCAGAAAGCCGGATGCGGGGCTCGA
Source organism: Lutra lutra (assembly GCF_902655055.1). Classification (NCBI taxonomy): domain Eukaryota; kingdom Metazoa; phylum Chordata; class Mammalia; order Carnivora; family Mustelidae; genus Lutra; species Lutra lutra. The sequence goes on along the minus strand of NC_062279.1, from coordinate 24,722,677 downwards.
ACCCAGGACCTCGGATCATGACCTGAGCCGAAGGCAGCGGCTTAACCCACTGAGCCACCCAGGTGCCCCCAATGTTAAAATTCTAAGGGACTTGCTATGTCATCATTTTTACCACAATCACAGCATGTTAGAATTTTATGTACCGAATACTTTCTTTTATTTACTTTTTATTTTTTGAATACTTTCTTGTTAGATAAACTAGGGAAGAAATAGTTTGAAAGCATCAATTAAGCATTTTCCTTTTTTCCCCATTAATGTATGAGAAATTTGACACTTATATCTGTAAGTGAAATTAGTAGGGAGAGAATTTTGGTCATTCTTGATGGCAAAACTTCAGGTAGTGAAATATTTTAAAATATTGGAATGGGTACTATTATTTACATGGTTAAAAATTCAAAAAATACAAAATTATATCTAGTGAAAAGTTTCTCTTCAAATCCTGCCCTCCAGCTGTCCAGTTTCCTTCCTAACATGCAACCAATCTTAACAGTTTCTGATATCTTTTCAGAGATAGTTTATGCTTATACAAACAAATACACACACACACACACACACACACATTTATATACAGGTGTATATAATTCCCTCCTTTTAATAGAAAATGTAGCATGCTATTAGATAATTGTTTTTCATCTTTTAAAAATTGTGTACATAATGTATCTTGGAGATCATTTCAGAAGAGTACAAAGAGCTTTCACTTTTTTTAGTTTTTTAATTACTAGAACATAGAGCAGTGCTTATTAACATTGCAAGTAACACATTGTTCAAATGAAAATTTTCTATTAGTTTTTCTTTTTTTCTTCATTCTTTTTCTTTTAAAAAGACTTTATTTGAGAGAGAGCAAGAGAGAAAGAGAGAGAGAGAGCGCACAAGTGTGTGTGGAGGGGTGAGAGACAAAGGGAGAGAGAGAAGCAGACTCCCTGCTGAGCAGGGAGCTCATGACCTTGATCCCAGGACCCCCAGATCAAGATCTGAGCCAAAGGCTCACACTTTACCAACTGAGCCACCCAGGTGCGCCTCTTCATTCTTTTCTTAAGCCTTCATAGGATGTCATTTATGGCTGTTTTGTAATTTGCCAGTCCTTTAAAAAAAATCTATAAAACAATGAATGTTGGAACACTGAGAAAAAATAAAGCAGAATAAAATTTAAAAAAATCTATACTTTTTGGGGCGCCTGGGTGGCTCAGAGGGTTAAGCCTCTGCCTTCAGCTTAGGTCATGATCTTCGGGTCCTGGGATCAAGCCCCACATCAGGCTCTCTGCTCAGCGGGGAGCCTGCTTCTCCCTCTCTCTGCCTGCCTGTCTGCCTACTTGTGATCTCTCTCTGTCAAACAAATAAAATCTTTAAAAAAAAAATCTATACTTTTTTTCAATCTTTTGTTATTATAAACAATGCTGAAATGGATAAGCTTATACACATCTACCATTTCTTGGGTGTGTTAAGATCAATTCTTATGTGTAGACCTACTGACTCAAAGGACATGTGCATTTACAATCTTGTTCGGTAGCATGACTTGCTCTCAGTGGAGTCATTCTGATTTACATGCACATCTGCGCTGTGACTGCCTGTTTGTCCACACTTTGCCAGCACACAGTTGTGATCCAACTTTCTAATCTGTGTGGTTCTGATAAATGAAAAAGTGTTTTTTCAATGTGGTTGTAATTTGCATTTTTCTAGTGCAGGAAAAAAAATTATGCTAACTTTTGTTGTTGTTGTTGTTGTTGTTAAGGACAAAGGATCCCTAAATTATGTGGAGTATAATCTGACCCTTAATTCTGTTCTTGGAGTCTGTAGCAGGTTAACATTGGAGTTCAGAGACCAAGAATATGGCAACATGCCCAGAACCAAGATGGAAAGAAAAGTCAGCAGGCTCCATTTCAAGCATATTTGCCTTGATAAAGTCCCTGAAGATGTCCCTAGAAGGTAACTTCTGTTTTTATGAACATGCAATTAGAAGGTAAGTTTCAGATTCCCCAATGACCACAAAAGTTGCTTATAATTACTTAGGAGAGGTGTTTCCCCCCCCCCCTTTGTTTCAATCTATCTTGTAGAAAAATGAAGTAAAACAGGTTCTGTATTTATAGATAAAACTAAGCTACACAATAGAACTGTAGGGGATTGGACAGAATCATTTGGGTCACATGAGGGTTATAAAGATTAAATGATATGTTTAACACTAGGACTATTCTGTTTAGGAAGGAGGCATGTTGCTAATTAGCATAATTGCCTCATGACTTGCAGTAACTATCACTACGTTTGTTTTTCTGATTTTTTGTTTGTTTTGGTGCTTTTGCATAGGAGAATCATTCAATGGTGCTTAGTGCTGTATCTCTTTAAAAATAATGATATCTGTATGAAGTCATAGATGTGTTAGTTACATGTCTGTCTTTGCAGCAAGTACTTCAAAAGCAAGTTGGCACACAACACAATAAAAAAGACAAGATCATGAGTTAGGCCAGATGGATTTGCACTACCTCTCACTAGCTGTGTGACCCTGAGTAAGTTCCTTGACCTTTCTGAGCTTCCATTTCTTCAGCTGAAATATGGAGATAATAATCTGACCTATTTACCCCGGGTCTTGTTGAGGAAATACTGGGACATTGTAATGTGAAAAGGCTTTGCAACTATAAATGGCAATGCATCTGTTAGTGGATCTAATGTTGCTAGTATAGAAAACTTAGTCAAACACAATACCCTCGGATTAATTCTCTGAAAAAGTCTCTCTTAAAAAGATTTTTAGCAAATCCAAACTGGTTTATTATTATTATTATTATTAATTATTTTATTTTTAATTTGGGCCCAGGTCGTCTGACACTTAATGGCTCAATAAATCTTACATCTCTCGCAAGTGGAATAGCATCTTCGGGACATCGTTGAATTAAAAATATGTCTATAGAAGAAAATATTTTATGAGCCTAATAGATGAAATATAGATGAAATTCATTCCGTTTAGCAAAGAAGGACTTCATCTGTGTTTAGAGAAAAGTGGGTGGGGCCTGGTTTATTATCTCCCTGGTGTTGTATTCTTTCCACTTCGTATTCCAAGATCTAACAGCTGGAGCTCATTTCTTTAACCTTTAATAGGTGTGTGCTAATAAACTTCTTAGTAGTACGAAGATAAAACAGACCAGGAGTCGGACACTCTGAAGAGACAATCAGTACTGGTTCCTAGCAAACCTCCGCCCTGATAAGTCTGCAACCGCCAGACTCCCTACCCCCACTCCTGGCCCGCCCTCGCTGCAATGCCCCACGGCTCGCTGGAAGCCTGAGGGCTCGCAGGGATAACAGGGGGCAAGAGCCACAGTCGGCAGAACTCCAGTCGCCCTCGGGGACCTGCGTGGTTCGGGGACGCGCGGTTCAACCAGGTGCGCTGGCAGCCGCCGCTGGGCGCCGCGTTGCACGTGGCAACAGGTGCAGCGCAGTCCTGGGCTGACGCCCCGGGCCTGGGGCGCGTCCGCATTTAGCCTGGGAGCGTGCGGGGCTTCGGGATCCGGACGCGGGAGTGCCAGAGAAAGGAGTGAACGGGGCTGGTCGGAGCCGCCAATCGGCTGAGTAGAGCGGAGACGAGCGGAGCGCGGCGGGAGTCTCTGGGGCCTCCGTTCCGAGGTACAGCCACGCGCGTCTTCCCGGTTTCTCCGGGCGCAGCCCCCCTGGAACGCCGCCTGCCCTTTGTCTCCAGCAGCTAGGTGCAGGCTGGGGCAGCTTGGAAGGGGTGGCAGCGGGCGAGCCGGGTAGAGGTGGCGGAGCTTTTCTATTTACAAGTTTCCCGAACTCCCCGCCTTTGCTCCACCCCCAGCCGCTCGAGAGGCGGGGAGGCTGGGGTGCCCCGGACTCCGGGTTCCCGCCTGGCAGCTGCCGCGGCCGCTGGCGCGCAGGGGTGGGGTGAGGGACTAGCCGGGTGTCCTCAGGTGCAGACGTTGCCAGCTGGGCACTGATTGCACCGAGGGTCTCCGTGGTTGGGGGGGGGGGGGGGGGCTGCTGAAGCGCCTCCGCCCGGGATCCGAAGAGCGCCGGGGCTCTCAGTCCGGGTTTCCCCTACTCTGCGTCTTGGCTCCCGGGAGGAGGAGGAGGAGCTGGAGGAGCTGCGGTAAGTGCGGAGTTGAGAAGATTGCCGTTGCCCAGCTGGTCTGCGGTGGAGATTTCGGGGCGGGGTGGGGGTGGGGGGGCGAGAGGTGGGTAGGAGAACGTGAATGCGACCGTCATAGGGTGACGGAACTAGTTTTGATGGGGGCAGGTATTCTAGGGGCTTGGGTGCCAAAGTTGGGGGAGAAGTGGGGAGACGACCCCACTGGAGCGGAGGCTGCTGAGATCGGGTCTCACGTGGGGTTCGCGCAGCTGGTGCGGCGGGGACCGATGCGGATCGCAGTAGCTGTCACCTTGAAAGTGACCGAAGGGGTTTACAGTAGACCCAGACTGACAGGCACATGCTTGCGGCCGGAAGCCGCCCACCAGATACTTGACCCGCCAGGGCCCCGCAGTCCCAGCCTTCTCCGGTTGCGGTTCGCTTGGGCTCATTCTCGGCATAAGCAGTCAGGGCTGAAATGTGGCATTAATGAGGTTGCTGCAATTCCCAAGGTCTTCTCCTCCCGAGCCTTACTACTTCGACTTACTTGTGCTTTCCTAGCTCTCTAAAAAAATGCACTCTTAAGTAAAAGTCACCTGATTGACTACTACTCTACAGTAATTATGGGACTTATTATCTTAATTTTTTTCTCCTTTTCTTTCTCAAGATGTACTCTTGGCAAATAACTAAATGGTTTGTTGACTTTGACTTAGCATAATTTATTTTGGAGTGAGAATGGAGAGATTAAATCATTCAGCCTGCGTAAAGTTTCACCTACTCTGTTAACTGCTGTTGACTATGTAGCAGTTTGTGTGCTGAGAAGGGAAACCCAGCGTGTTTAACTCAAAGTCTTAGGCAAAACGCAGGGAATGACAGGGTTCCTGTTTTGCCAGGTGATGGGATTTCAATCATCAGCACACTAAATCCTTAGCCCTGGGGGTGGAGGGTGGGGTGCAGGTGTTAGGAATAGGGGGAAGTTGGGCAGGCCCTCAAGGAGGGAGGGAAGTAAAAAGGAAATGAGTCCCTGCTGCTTGGGAAAACTATGACCTCCTTTAGGAGTCTAGATACACCCAGATAGCAGTGTGTGGTTAACCCGAAGAGAAACTGGAGTTTGGAAATGCAATACAGTAGACCAGCTTTTTTTTTTTTTTTTTTTCAGGGTTAATTAGGGCAGGAAATGATGGACAATTTAAATTGAACCAATGATGCTTTATTTGAGTAGTGCTTTGCCATGTGTAAGATGCTCTGATTTTTTTCCTTCAATACAATAGTCCATAGGGAAAGTTTAAAAAAAAAATGATTAGAACTATTTATCCTAAAAAAAAAAAAATGGAATTGAGTTTAAAATAATATATATTATTTACTTGTGCTAACTTTTCCCTCTCTTAAAAATCAGCATTATGGAGAAAATAGTGCTTGCAGAAGACCTGCACCTTTTAATTATATATAAATAATACATGGTTACAATTTTGGATTATTTCATAGCATTATAAAATCCTAGCTAGATTTCTTTCTTGGTATTTCAGTTATTAGATGGAAGTGTTTAGAAAGCATGTCAGGTAATAGCCCTCCTTGGTTGGCCTTGTTCCATGTATGCTTGCTGTATAAAGATGGGTAGATTAAGAAAAAGTAGGAATTAAACAATTCCACCACCCAAATAAAATCAGTGTTTTCTGCATGCCGGTTAATAGATAAATAGATGTATTTTTCACTTCTGTAGTTTATACAGCTATACTGTTGCATGCTGATATATTTGTTTTTTCCTGCTTAACCTAGGAGGGAAAAGTTTGCAGGTCATTACAGTTCTCCAAGAGTCTTATTTTAGTGGCTACATACTATTACATTATATAGAGGTAACAAATTATTTATAAGCTAAATTTTTATTTATAATTACTATTAAATATATACTGTTGCAACAAATATCCCTTATAAAACTTTATCTACAGGGCCTACTTAGGATGGAGTCCTTGAAATACAGTTTTTGGCTTAGAGATCTCTTGATACAGATGGACCATTTGCTTTCCAAAAATGTTTTACCCAAGTATGATCCCACCAACACTCTGAGAGTATCTGTGTTATGGTATTCTTGTTAGTAGGGGACTCATTTCTAAAAGGAAAATGAATTCTTCCAGCTTTATAAGTGAACAGTGTTTTCTTGATACCTAAATTTCCAGTTCTTTAATTACAAATCACGCATACCAAAAAATTTTAGTTATTTTTCACTTTTATTGCCTTTTTTATGAAAGTACTACCATTTTTTTCCTACTGGGATATTAGTATTTTCCAATTTATTAGAACTTTTATGGATTGATAATAAACTTTTACCTTTCGTATTACAGATTTTTGGCTTTATAAAGATGTCTTGGCTTTATAAAGACCAATACCATGAGTTTATAGTGGTTTTGACTTAGCCGTGTTCTATATTTTCATGTAGCCAAGTCTGCCGACTTTCTCAAAAACAGAAGTAACACTTCTGAATCATAGCTTAAGGACTTGGTGACAGTGGCAAACTTTTAAAAGAATCGACTCCCCTCCTCCCCTCCCCCCATTCTGAGTAAGATTCCTTTCAAATCCATTAGAACAACCTCCATGTCCTAGAGTAGAGACCATTGCAAACCAGATTGGGTTTATTGGTAAGACAGAGTTGTATATACTATATATATATATATAGTATATATATATATGTACACACACACACACACACACACACATTATAGTATATATATATATACCATATTTATATAAATATACCATATTTATATATACTATATATGCTATATACTACTAGGAACAACAGTCTTCAAAGTCAGAGCAAAGTTTTAAATGCCAGGGAATAAAAATGTTTCTGATCTGTTGTTCTGTGATTCTGTAAATATGTGATTAGGCTCACTATACCTTTATTTTTATTTATTTGTAGTAGTAGTGTCTTGCCAGATTGTACGATCATTATTATAGTTCTTACTGAATTGTTGGTGGGTCCTTTTTTGATATCTAGACAGATGTATATGTAGTTTAAAATTTTTCGCAGATTTCCAACCCTATTGACAGATGAAATTGAAGAGGTGGAGGACAAAAGCGTAACTTGAGTTATCTTTCTGTACTATGGAAGTTTAAATATACCTTGAAGACTTTTTAAAGACCTTGCCTAGCGCCCACAACTAAGCCACCAGACCATACATGAGCCCCAAGGATAAGGCTGGGGTGTGTTGTGTGTGTTTTAGGGCATATAAAAATGAGCCCAAACTTCCTCTGTGAAAGGTAACTCCCCTGCTTACTTGGTAGGGACCTGGACAACGGCGGCTGTGGTCTTTGGAGAGGTGAGGAGTGACCGAGAATGAGTAAGGCCATGCTCCAGGGAAAGGATTAGGTCATATGAGGTATGGCTTCACCAACCTGAATTTTTTTTTTTCCCCAGAAAGGCCTGCTTTAACCAGGGTTTCCCATATGCAACTTCAGGATATCAGTTATAACCAGAAACTGAGATCGACTGGCAACTACTACTTCTAATGATGTATTTTTCTGAATCAAGTTTATACAGGATTGCTCTGATGATAGTTTTTTTTTTTTTAAAGAAGTGACTGCAATATTATTTGAAATCAGAACTTGTTATTCTTCCATGTGGGCATTTATCCATGATATTAATACATGACTTTATCTTACTCACTTGGCTCAAGATGAGAAAACCTTTTCTATTTTGGGGCTGACCGATTTGGGGGCTAATCTTTACTATGTAGATAAATACAATAAAACTTCATTTTTCATACACCATAAGGGATTTTGCAATTTGTGATTGCCCTGATGTTTACACAATCAAGGAAAAGGTTTGCTCAACAAAGAGAGAATAATAAGGCCAAATCTCGAGGTGTTAGGTAAATAGCTTTCAAGCACTTCAGAATTCCATTTTCACATATACATCTTTGATTCCAAAACCACTTTAGGTATTCATTAAAGCTGGTAGGTTTTCTGTAGTCTGCAGTGCAAGCCCAATATTGAAGAGAAAATGTTTAAAGGCAAACTCTATTTACATCTTGCTAATAGGCTTATGTCTAAGCTTATGAGTGTTGTGTGTACATATTACTTGCATGAGTAAAGGTAAAAATCCCACATCCCACCATTATTCTTACATGGAAGTTTTATTTCATTTTGAAGTTATAAAACTAAATAGTTTTAAAGTTTCTTAGTTTCTTTTGAGGAGACAGGTTTACTTTTAGTTGGATTGACTCCATTCTTTTTGAGCAGTGAAAGGAGATCACGTGCAGGTTGTAAGCTTCTCAAACTAGCTGCAAAGGGCAAAGCGGTTGCCGGGAAATTACGTCCCGTTGGTGTTAATTTTGCCTGAAATTGTACTGATTTTGTGCTTCAGTAAAAGTTATGCTAAGTGGGAGGGTGGACTTGGCCAGCTTCCCATGCTGTTCACACAGCATAAGGAAGCTCAGACTGGGAAGAAAACAGACTGTGAAGACACCAGGGTTAGGGGTAAGATGCCATGGAAAGAGGGGTTTAAAGCCATCAAAGTCCTTATTTTCACTCTTAAAAGAGTGAATTTAAGAATTTAAAACTTAAAATTTTTAAATTTTTTGTGAAAGCTCAATGGATTGTGATTCAAGGTAGGGTTCTGGAATTCCTACTTGTTGGTGAGGGAGTCTGAAGGTTTGGAGAAATGAGAAATGGGTTAAAAAGGGTAAATTTTTCTACTTGCAAGAAAAATGCACTTGTTTTATTAGCTCTCCAATCTGGACTCTGTGTATAATGCAATCATTTATGCAGAGTGTATAGTTACGATTATGTTTACATGTTAAATGGTAAATAAAAGGCATGAAAGAGAATCCTTGCTATTAGAAGCTGAAGTTTGATAAGCTTCAGAGCATGAATTGAGTACTTCCTATGGGCCAAACATCACAAGGTAAAAGGGCACGGATGTAGAAAAAAAAACTTGGCTCCAGTTTTCAGAAGAGTCAGCAGAAAACTCCCCAAAGTGTGGTTTTGGAAATGGTAGTGTTGAGGGTTCTAGAAATATCCTTCCCAGATCATGAACATTGTGCCATATGTTGGGAATTCCATCTGCCACCTTGACCAAAGTTTGGTAAAGCTAAGCCTGTTGTGACATTTTTGGTCATCTAAAGATTCTTCATCCTTAATCAGGGATCCTGATTATTCTCCGAATTGTCTCGAAGCAGAATACCTAGCACTGTGGTCTTTTTTCACTTATTTGCTCTGGATAATCTTCTTAGTGACCTCTTCCAATAGGTTTTTCTTGAAACTTGTAAGCCTCTCGAGGATAGGGTCTAAACCTTACGTTGGGTACATTTGTACTTTTATAATTATTTGTGCCAGATGGAGCCTGGAATAAATCCTCTGAGCACTAATGGCATGGGAGTTTGAAATTCTTTCCTCTGTCAGTCACAGCTACTAGAAGGTCTTTTAAGCCAGAGACCATAATTTACTGCTTGCTTTTCTAGACTCTCTGTCCTGGCCCTCACACTTTCCCCTCACTCTCTGTGGTAGCCTCAGCCAGCAGAGAGAGGCCTGTGCCCTTCTGCAAGCAAGTGCTGTCATGCATTAGGGTAACCTGGAGCTGGAAGGTGTGAGGTTCCTATTCCTCCGAAGTTATTCTGTTTTATTATGAAGTGCCATTCTCAGAACATCTGGCAAACCCATGTGCAAATACTTGTACGGAATTAATTCCACTTGTGCTAAGTGACTACATTCTCCATTGGTGCACAGTCACAAATTGACAATTTCTCAGAGAGACTTGGGCTGTTTCTTGTTTAGAGAAATATGTAATTACGTTTTAAAAAGTAATTTGGTTGAATTTTTGGTCTGGGGTTGATTTCTTTCTTTGCATTTAATAAGATTTGTTTCCAAGTAGTCTTGCATTTCTGTAAAACTTTCTGATGGTCCAGAAGACTTGCTGGCTATTGAATTTGATTCTATACTCTTAAGAGTTGACTTTTTATTTAAGGCTTAAAAACCGCTGATAGTGCTTAATAGAGAAACTAATGGCAACTATGCAAAGGAATTTACTAGTACATTTTCCTTCCAGTATAAGAGGAGTTGGTGTATCAATAAAATGTGGGTGGAGATAGGAAAAATCCTGCATTTCTCTTTTCATAAAGAACTTTAAATGACTTTATATTGCAGGTGCGACTGTTAAGTTACAGAATGGTTATATTGTGTTATGCCGAACACTTAAAATTTGAAACCTTGTAGGTACATAATCAAATGAAAATTATTTTCTCCTTAAATGGTCTAAGTACAGACTCCAAGGCAGGATAATGCCCCCACTTTGTTTTCATTAAGACTGGAATAATACAAGTGGTATTTCAACATTTAGCTAGTTTTGCTCACCCTGATGTCCAGTGTGAAATCTTGGAGACATACTTTGTTAATAGAAATGGAAAAAATGTTACTGGTAGCCAGTACGTTTAGTACCAGAATATAATGGGGAGTGCACAGACTTCAAAGTATGACCAAGCTGGGCTTATGTCTGAGATCATCTGTGTTAGCTGCATGGATTCAGTAAGTTACTTTTTTCCTTCTGCACCCCTGTCCCCTCATTGGGACGTGGGGAAATACCTGTTGCTTGGGTTTATTATGCCACAGTGCCAAACATATGGCACCTCTGGTGATTGACAGCTGGGAAATTTCATTTCATTTCCTCAGCTGAGCTTTGAGAAGGTGGTAGCTGGTGCTCTCTGCTGAGAATTAGATTTCAGGCACAGGAGCCTGATTTCTTTTCTTGCTTAAAAAGAATTGGTTTTTATCAGTAACAGTTGAGAATATTCTTAGACTCTAGCTTTATTACTTCTTGGTTTTCTGTGGTTCCAGTTTAGAGAGTTGGTGATATTTTGATGTATTTGAGCTATGGGTTTTTTTTTTTTCTTTTAATAATCCATATAGAGATGAATAATCTAGAATTACCTCTCTCTCACACACATACAAATGAGATTAAAATAATAACTGTATGTTTTTGGATAGTACCTTATAAGCAGGACATAAGGACCTTTCTGTTCAGTTTGGACACCAACCTGTGAAGTAAAGGTCTGTCTTATACAGGGGGACATAGACTGGAACTATGTGGATAAGTGTTTTGTATTACAACGAGTTAAGTTCTAGAATCAGGACTAGGACCCGGGTCTTCTCTCCTGGTCTGTCCCACACTCCTGGTAGGATACTGATACTTGACTACTCTTCATGCCATAAAGAGTAATCACTGTTGCTAGGATTTTCTTCATACTGGTGCTGAAGTAGGATCAAAAGCAGCACTGGTTTGGGTACATAATATTTCAGATGACGTTGCTTGGAATTATGGCTTGTTATTTTTCCATCATCTAATTGGAGAACGTAAAACAGAATGTTAAATCCTGTAAGCCACTAAGATGAGTGGCACAAATGGAAAACTGATAGTTACAGACATTTCTGTGACATTTTACAGGTTTTACACTGTTTCAGAGAGCACCAAATAAGATTCTAACAGTCCTCTGAATCATTTGATGGTACAATACTACATTGTAAAATGTACCCATTTTACAGGTAGCATCCGAGGGTCATGTATGTTGAACAGGGACTAATACTTGTCTTTCTGAAGCACATTTTTCTATAGAAATATTGAATCCTATTTCCTTATTTTAAGCTACATGGAGGCAGGTAATTCTTGAGCAGATGGAGTTAATCCCAGGTAGAAATTTAACTAGGGGGTGAGGCCCCAAGTCTGTCAGAATGGGGAAGAGAATGTCCCATAAAACCACAGTTACACCCTGAGTATCAGTCCTGCTTCCTAGCCCTAAAGGTCAACAGTTCTGTATTACCAAAATGACTTCTAAGGAATGTACAGTGTTAGGACTTAACAAGCACGTCAAGGGCTTTGTGCAGCCCTTAGGAGTTAGGTCTGTACATATACTGACCTTCTGTGAGAGAACTCTTAGTTGCCAGTGGAAATCCTAACACAAGTAATCATTTTCCAAGTAAAAGGTACAGGAAGTGGCTGTTTAATAAAGGTTGGGAGATACGGTGTGAGGTGCCAACTTGCGTGTAAACACACACACACACACACACACACACACACACACTGATGTTTTTCAACTGGTCTTGGCAGGATTCAGATGGAAAATTATTTCCTTTTCGCCAAGTGGACTTTGAGAAGATAGGGCAATCTGAATGATTCTAAACAAGGAGCTTCTCCTGGGCATTTAACACTTTCAGGGAGACCAGTCCTTGTAGCTTTGAAACTATGCCCCGTGTAGCCAGTCTAGCCCCATTTCCCTCCAACAACCTGTGCTACCTTTTGGATAATTACCCAGCTGTGTATAATTTAGAAACAAAAGAAGGCAGAGTCTTCACGTCAAGTTATTTCTTCAGCCAGACCGTACAACCCCTGACAGTGTCTTTGATAGACATTGTGCGCAAATGGTGGTATGGTTTTAGTTGCTTACTATTACAGGAACCTCCCTTTCTGGACTCAGTGGTTTTCTGGAACTTAGTCTTACTGTTTTTTTTTTTTTGACTCTTCTACTTCTTACTGATTTTCCTGAAAAATCTTAATTTATGATGGAATAATTCCTATCAACAAGATGATGTAATCTTGACAACAAGAATTTAATTTTGTTCACCTCTTTATCAGGAGTACCTAGACTATGCTTTTAGTAAGCTGCTTAAAAAAAGTGTTGAAGAATGTTGACCTAGACTAAGAGCTCCTAATTCAGATTCTCTGAGGTCTCTTGATTTGAGACTGTAGGTACCTGGTATGTGGTCCTAAACTCATTTTCAAAGTGATTTTTAGGTCTAGGGCTATAGTGCCCTTACAAGGTCATGGATAGAGACCTACTCCTGTAGGAGGGTCTAGGTGAGAGTACGCAGGAGCTAACAGTAAAACATAAAACTCTGCAAGTCAGATTGGATGTCCACAAGATCAGATCAGAATGGTAGTTGGTGTCGTCAACATGTAAGATTTTCAGTATTTTAGGAAGGGTTAGTTGGAAAGTAGATTATAGAACAAGAACCAGGAAATCTTTAGATTCTAAAATGAGTTAATAGATGTGTTAGGAAATATACATACTGCTATTCACTGGCCACATGATATATGAAAAAATTTTTTTTAAAGATCTTATTTATTTGGCAGAGAGCACAAGCAGGGGGAGCGGTAAGCAGAGGGAGAGGGAGAAGCAGGCTCCTCACTGAGTAGGGAACCCATTGTGGGGCTCGATCTCAGGACCCTGAGATCACGACCTGAGCAAAAGGCAGAGACTTAACTGACTGAGCCACCTGGGTGCCCCCACATTTTTTAACTGATATAAAATTAAGTACCATGCAATGCACCTAGGTTAAGTGTATGAATATGAGTCTTGACAAATGATCTCCATCTGTGCAACCTTCGAGCTCTAGAACATGTCCATCACCCCTGAAAGTTGCCTTGACGCAATGAATGAGTTGCTAAGTTCTGGTCCTAATGTGAGGATAATAATAAAGCTTGTTTCACAAGGTTGTTGACAGTGTAACAGTAGCAACTGACAATGGTGTGTGTTAGAAAGTTTCCAAAAATTTCATTTAACCTTACAACAACCCTAAGAAATGGATTGTTGACTGTTGGTTCAGTTTTTATAGAGGAGGAAAATGACGCCAAGATAACTTTTGACTTGTCCAGGCCAGGTAGGTAGCCCAGAAGCTGAGTAAATGAGGGAGGTCTCCATGAGTAACGCGTGCCCTCCACATGTAGGCAGTTCTGCAGAGCTAGGTCTGTGGCAGCAAATGCTGGTTGACCTTATTAGCTGTGGGAAGGAAGGGGGAAAGACATGAAGGGTACACATTTGACCTGGGTTTTAATATCCATTGTTACTTATTAACTATGTTTCTTGGGCATATGGGCAAGATCCTCAACTTCGGGGAAGATTTATAAAAGGGGAAGAGGCATAGGAGGTCATCGTGAGACCTGTCTGTGCTATGGGGCTGTCACCTGGGAGACAACTGTGAGAACATTCTGGGGACTTGGAAGTGCTGTGTGCTGACATCCTTATCTCTGTCTGTGGAAGAGGTCGCTGCCTGCTCCCCACTCCTGGCCTCGCATACTTCTGGGGACTGTGGGTGGACAAGGAGGGATTGACGATGTGTTAGAGAGACAGTCCCCACTTGATAGTCTTGATGGGCTAAACACTGTGTTTACACAGCATTTTCTCTCACAGTCACTGACATTCAAAGCCTTAGATTTTCCAGCTATTATGTCAGCCAACCTCCACAATATTCTAAGTGTCCTTACTGACGAAATTAAAACCCAACTTTCTCCTGTTGTTCCTTTAGATCTTTGGATGGAAATGTTGCTAGTTGACAGGATCTGAAAGGCTCAGACACTCAGCTGCCTGTTCCTCATCCTCAGTCCAAGCTCCCTCTTCTTCAGGGAGCTCCACTCAGTCACTCCCTCCAGATCCACACCGGTGGAGTCCATGCTCCAGGTTCCCTTAGGCTGCATTGCACCTCTGCTTTTGCAGTTTTTATAATTATTTACTTGTACTTTCTTGTCTTAACTATTTTTAGAGATTTTACTTATTTGTTTGACAGAGTGCTAGAGAGTACAAGTCGGCAGAGCTATATAGGCAGAGGGAGAGGGAAAAGCAGACTCTCTGCCGAGCAGGGAGCCCGATGTGGGGCTCGATCCCAGGACCCTGGGATCATGACCCGAGTCTAAGGCAGCTGCTTAACCGACTGAACCACCCAGGCTCCCTCTGGTCTTAACTATTGGCTCTTTGAAGGCTCCTTAAACACAGGGACTGTCTTCACCGTTGTGTCCCTAGTAGAGGGGCTGGCATGTGGTAGGCAAGTAATCAATGTTTGTTGAATGAATGGAAGTTCTTGTAGTAAAAGGTCACTTCAAAGCAGGGATACAGAAACGGGCAGGGTGGTATATGAAGTATGCGACCTCCCACTTTGTTTCTCTGGGACTGATCTAGTATTCTTGTAGAGGATTCCTCCTTTTGTAGCTAATTGGAGGTTCTGAATATTAAAAAAAAAAATAGAGGAATTATCTCCTGCTTGAAAGTCTTTATTATTAAGGGAATAATTATAAGAAAATTGGTAAAATTTAGATCGCTAACTGTAACATTTTGCATTTATATAATGGTGGGAATAGAATTTTTCTAAACTGTACATGGGAATTAAGTTAAATCACACTGACATTTTAGGTGTAAAAGTTAGAAAGTCATCATCCCAAAGGAGAGATGTTATTTTAATGTCTGATTAAAATACTTTATACAAGGGTTGGAATCATTTAGAGAAAGGCATGAATAGATCCTGAAATTCTTAACTTAAAAAAAAAATTGGACTGTTGAATTCCAAAAATATTATTTGAGTGAATGTGGGTAAAACATTTTCCTCCTGCTTCAAAGTTCAAATCCTCTTGCATCCGTCTCTACCTTTAAACTCTGGGCCAGCTGTTCATGTGGTTAGGGCCCACCCATCTGTGCAAATGGGAGCCGAGGTCTTGGCTTTGGTCAGTTTGAGGTTTCTTGGCCATAACCGAGCCACAGATTACCATTAAGTATAGGAGTCCTCCTTTTGCTGAAATTTTTTTTTTTTTTAAAGATTTTGTTTATTTGACAGAGATCACAAGTAGGCAGAGAAGTGGGCAGGGAGAGGGGGAAGCAGGCTCCCTGCCGAGCAGATAGCCCAATGCGGGACTTGATCCCAGGACCCTGGGATCATGACCTAAGCTGAAGGCAGAGGCTTTAACCCACTGAGCCACCCAGGCGCCCCTGAATTATTTCTTTTAAGGATTTATTGCTGAGGGTAGTTAATTCTAAATATCGGTTTTGATTGACTTTGATATGCCATTGATATTAAAGGCTGTTGGAGTCAGTCTGTGATATAATTGGTAACCAGACCTGGACCCTTATCATGAAGCTAAAGATTTTGCGTTGAATATATTAGTCTTAGAAATATAAAGCCAAACAAAGTCCAATTTGTGAATTTCCAATTTTTTTCTGTAGCACAACAATTTGTATATTCAATGTCCTTAAAAAAAAAAAATTACACCATCTATTCCTCCAAGTCTATTGAGGACAGATTCTCTTAAGATCCCATAGGCTTCCTCTTCCTACACTCCCCTCTGAGAAATACAAAAAAAGTAGCTAATTTTGGAACAGTGAGATTCTGTTCTGCTTATGAGGGTAAGGGAGGGGACTTGGCTGGGTTTCTTGCTTCCTGAGGTCTATACTCTATTTCTTTGTACTCCTGGCACATTACCACATTGAGCCATCCTAGATTCCCAGAGTGGATGGAGAGGAGACATCTGACAGGTGTGCTTACCTTCAGGGCCAGAGACTCCCAATAAGTAGATGTCACAGCCAGAACCAGTGAATGAAGCTTTACTCCTTAGTTCCCCTTCTGAATCAAGCTTTTCTTCTCAAATCCTACAGCCACTGTATTGTCCTTAACATTTTCATTAGGTCTTCATTTGATGTTAGAAGAAATCTGGAGAATAAACATTTTTACACAGTCAACCCATGGGTTCAGAAAAGTTAGACCGTTCTTTACAAAATCCAAGATGTGGGATGAATGAAAGTGATTAATTTTGATGTGACATGATGTCCTTGGGGGAAAGGGACAAAATGAAATATATGAATGTATTTTTTTCCCCTATTTTTTTGGATGTGCTCTCCCTTGAAATTTCACTTGTCAAGTATTCAAACCTAGTTTGAAGTTCTTACGTCTCATTTTAGTAGTGAGCTGGAAAAACCAACTAAACTTAACTTGAAATTTGTCTTACTATAGTTGTCTTTAATAGAGGTGTAGCGGTGATGGTATAGAGTTCTAACATCAGATATATTTAGTATTTCTGGTGGGCCTGTACCAATTATAGATGTTATAGTATGTGGTTATATTTATAAATAGCACAAGGAAATACTTAACCTTTATTATACCATGTTGGTATATTCTTTTTTTGAAAGGTGACTAAAATTTTCTTTGAATATTTTTATCAATACCTACCTTCTTTCCAAGGTCCACAAATCCAAAATCTGTGTTGTTACTAGGAATGACATTTGAGGAAGAAAAAACCCCAAAACTCAACACTGAATTGCTTTAAATTTTCTAGCAAATGGGTTAAAACTCTCATAAAAGTGGGAAATCTCAGCTTTGTTTTGTTTTCCCCAATGAAATTATGGGTAGTATGGACACTTACGGATTGCATGTCTGGAATGGGAGCTCAGCCTTGGTTGGGCCAAGGGAGGGCAGTGGATGGGTTGGGCTATAAAGGTCATGACCCTGCTGTGCGTGGGAGGGCATTCTCCTTTGTAGCCTTTGGGAGACTCTTGCAGTTAATCCCACTGGGACTTGCCTGGTTTATGAAGGGTTTCTCACTGTCTCATGATTACCTAGGGCCAATTTAGGAATCAGAGAGGGGCCGCTGGCCTAAAAATAGAGTTTGGGAGGAGGGCCTGAATGGCACAGCGCCACTGCTCCTTTCCTGCTGCCAGAAGATGATGCCATAAGGAGACCATCAAATGGGGAGTGTGTGTGTCTGAGGACAGGTGGGAAAAGTGTAGAGGAGAGGGAATGTTTTCTTTCTTTCTGGCTTCTGTAGGGAGAGAGAAACATTTTAAAGATTGACCTTCAAAAAAAAAAAACCTTAGAAGCAGTAGAAACAAATATGGGAGGTTATTTTTATGGGGCTGGGCTTAGTGGGATATATTTCTAGATGTTTCTAATTTGTAAGAAAACGTTTTGTATTTAATGTTGGTCACAGATTGTTGAGGAATGGAAACAGTGATGTGCCTTGTTTCCTATAGTGCCTGAGAACACAAAGTGAAGCATTGTTTGAAACCTTGAAGGTGACAGGTCATTTAAACAATTTTTTTTTAATTTAAGTGTAGTTAATGATGTTATTAGACTAGTTTCAGGTGTACAATAGTGATTTAACACTTATATATCAAAGTGATCACAATAAACCTAGCTGTCACTATACAAGTTGTTGGGATATTAACTGTATTCCCTATGCTGTACATTGCATTCCATGTCTTCTTTTATAACTGGAAGTTTAAAACTGGAAGAAAGTGGTCCAGTTTCATTCTTTTCCCAAATGATTATTGATATTGGGCATCTTTTCATGTGTCTATTGGCTGTCTGCCTGTCTTCTTTGGAAAAATACCTATTCAGGTTCTCTGCCCATTTTTTAAATCAGATTTTTTGCTCTTTTGGTGCTGAGTTGTAGTTCTTTATATATTTTGGATATTAATCCCTTTTTGGCTTTATCATTATATATATATCTTTTGCTATTTAATAGATTGCCTTTTCATTTCATTGAAGGCTTCTTTTGCTGTGCAAAAGCTTTTTTAACTCGATGGGGTTCCACTTACTTCTTTTTGCTTCTGTTACCCTTGTCCGAGGAGATAGATCCAAAACAAAACAAAAAAACAAAACAAAACAACAACAACAAAAACACACTGCAAAGGCTGATATCAAAGAGTTACTGCATATGTTTTCTTCTAGGATTTGTAGAGTTTCAGGTCTTATGTCTAGGTTTTTAATATGTTTTGAGTTTATTTTTATGTATGGTGTAAGAACGTGGTCCAGTTTTAGGTGTCTCGTTTTCCCGGCACCATTTTAAAGATTTTTTCCCCCCTTGCACGTTCTTGCCTTTTTTGTCATAGATGAATTAACCATGTGAGTGTGCATTGATTTCTAGGCTCTTTATTCTGTTCCACTATTCTATTTGTGTGTGTGTGTGTGTGAGAGAGAGAGAGATAATGCCAAGCTGTTTTGATTACTGTAGCTTTGTAATATAGTTTGAAATCTGGGCACATTATGCCTTCAGCTTTGCAAGATTGCTCTGGCTATTTGGGTTCTTTTGTAGTTAAAAATTTTAGGATGATTTGTTCTAGTTCTGGGAAGAAAAATGCTATTGGTATTTTGATAAGTATTGCATTGAATCTGTAGATTGCTTTGGGTTGTATAGACATTTTAACAAGACTAATTCTTCCGAGCATGAGCATATATCTTTCCATTTATTTGTATCAACTTCAGTTTCTTTTATCCTTATCTTATTTCAGAGTACAGGTCTTTTACCTCCTCGATTATATTTACTTCTAGATATTTTATATTTCATGCAGTTGTGGACCTATACATTTTAAACTGAAGTTTCTGGGAAGATTAGTTAACATACCAACAACACTTTGGATGCATTTGGTACATATTTTATGTTGAAGTCGTATTGGTTAGAAGAAAGTGATAGTCTTTCCCAAATGGTAGCTGTTTTTGATTCAAAACCTGGCATTTATTTTCCAGTCTCCTTTTCTTCTTAAGGTGAAATCAGATTACTTCAGATATTTAAAATACCTGTGGCCAAAAGACCAAGAGCTTTGTTTTCCCTCCCAGCCTCCTGGGTGACTGGAGGTCTGATGAGATAAGAGGTGAGTGTTTTGTTTGAACACATTGATTTAGGGCTGGATGGTCATTGATGTATTTTTTTTTTTTTTTTTAAGGGATTCTTTCACTGCATCTGAGTGTTGATTACTAAGTCTAAGCAATATTTTTTGAGTTAGGGTAACAGGAGGACCTGCTTGACTTTGAAGGTATTTCTTTTATCTTTGGTGCAAGTAATGTGTTACTAACTATTCTGTGTCAGTGAGTCTGTTTTGTGTCATGAGGGTTTTGAGAGGGGATTTGCCAGCAAGCTGAGTTACAATGCAGAGAACTCTTGATTGCTTTGTGGAGAATGCATTGTAAAGACTCAAGGGGCTAATGATTTACTCTTTCAGGAGGGGGAGATGGGTGTCTTGGACTTAGAGTAATAGTGAAGGTGAGAAATAGTTGCATTTGGAATATGTTTTGAAGGCCGTGCCTATTTTAATTGTTAATGAGGTGAGAGGAAGAGAGGGTAATAAAGGCTGACTGCTGGGTTTTTGGCATGATCAGCTTGGGTGCATAGAGGTGTCTTTTATTGGGAGAAAGGAACAGTGGAGCAGGAAAGAATTCGTGTGAATCTAGAAGTCTGGAGTGATTCTAGATGCAGGAAGTTTGAGATGCCTGTTAGGTATGCAAGTGCAAATGGTGAATTAACAGTTGATCTTCAGATTGGGGGCTTTGGGGAAAGATCCCAGCAATGAGATGCACGTGGGGCTTGCAATCAGAATATATTCAAAACAAGATGGTACATGTGGGAAGAGAGGGGACTAAGGGGCTTGAGCCATGAGTTACTCCCACTGTTAGGAGGTTGGTTGGAGAAGCCAGCAGAGGCATTTGCCAGGGAGCCTCCTATGAGTTGAGAATAAAGCTAGGAGAGTGCTTCTGAAGCCATGTGAAGGAGGTGTCTTGGAGCTCGAACCCTATAGTGTGAAGAGTTTTGTTTATCAGACAGAGGACACTTTGGTTCACTTTTTGGAGAGTAAATGTGTGTTTAGTGATCATTCAGAATCTTGATGAGCTTAAGAAAACCACGGTAAATTCAGCCAAAATTAAAAACAAGAACAATACATCACTTGAAAACCCCCAAACATGAGATTTAATTACCCTTAGGCAGTCTCATTTCAGGGAACTGTGTACATTCTATTAATCATTTTTGAAATATCAGCAGATAGAGGAATATCAGTTCAGATAGAGGAACCAGAATATTCTGAGGGCCCCCCACCTCCACAACTTTTTTTTTTTTTTTTTTTTTAACCTGGCCACTTCCCACAGTGCTGTTTTGAGAGCTTCACTTGCTTACTTAGGAAGCCCCATTCTACATCCTACTAATATTAAAATATAACCACACTTCATATATTTAAACAGTTGAGTTGCTATTGAGTTGTTAACTATTGATATAGCTTAAATCTTGCCACAATTTTCCTCTTCTCTGTTCCTTATTCCTCAGGTCTCAGCTAAGTATGTGACCTTCTCAGAGACCTTCATCCTATAATAGCAACAGGAATGCCTGTGCTTTTCTTCACTGAATACAATTTCTGTTTGTATAGTTGTTTTGTTTATTTTGTTCACTCTGTAGTGACACCTACCCGAGTGCTGGACATATGTGGGCACCTGATAAATTTGAATGAATGTCATCCAGTATTAGAAAACTGGTGCCTCAGTAGCTTTGGTTTGGTTTCCCAGCTCAGTGTCATAATTTTTTTTTAAGATTTTATTTATTTCACACAGAGAGAGAGAGATCACAAGTAGGCAGAGTCAGACAGAGAGGGGGAAGCAGGCTCCCTGCTGAGCAGAGAGCCCAATGCGGGGCTTGATCCCAAGACCCTGAGATCATGACCAGAGTCAAAGGCAGAGGCATAACCCACTGAGCCACCCAGGCACCTCTCAGTGGCTTTATTTTTTAAGTGAGCTCGGTATCCTTTACTTAGAGCAAAAATTGCCTTTTTAGGTGGGTAGCTCATTGAACTTCCGTAAATATGTTGTCAGCCACAATAAAAAAAAATAGAACTTTCTATCATGTAGTTTCTTTGTGTCCCTTTCAGCCTTCTCCTCTGACTCCCAGGTAAACGCTGATCTCCGTATTTCTTCATGGCTTTGTCCTTCCAGATTTGCAGAGAGCATTACTCTTCAAAAGGGTAATTACAATTTGGTCTTAGGAGAGAGTTGGGAGTATGACATGTATCTATTTTTTTATATTTGTATTTACATACTAAAAACCATTTAGGTACCTATTTCCACAGCACATAGACTAAAATTGGAAAAATACAGAGAAGGATTAGCGTAGCGCCTTCCCAAGGGTGACACACAACTTCATGAAACATTTGTATTCATATAAGCTGAGTCCTGGGCATGTAATGTACAGTGTAGTGACTATAATTGATGATACTGTATTGCATGTTTAAAAGTTGCTTAGAGACTAGATCTTAAAAGTTTTTCATCGCAAGAAAAAAAGATGTTTACCTCTTCTTGGTTTTGATCCATCCCCTGTGAGTGATGTTTAATGGATAGCTAAGAAAATCTGATTTATTAGCATTTATTGAATGCTTGCTTTATGTTAAGCACTGTGTCTGAGACTTCTGTAAATACAGGGAAGTTGATTAAACAGCTCTTATTCTTGGAACCATATGGTCAAGTTGAGATTTACTTAATCCTGGAGGAGTTTCTTAGTAAGTGGTCCTAGAGTGGAAATGTCCCATATACAGGTTGCTGTGTTGGTCTTTGGCAATAATATCAATACTGGTGCTACAGGGTTTGAAGGGCTCCGTAGGAACCTCAGTACCATGATTTAACTATGGAATACTTGCCGAGAAACCTGTTCCTAAGTTGTGTGACACATTGTGGGGTTATGTGTCTTGTGCTAACTGAGTTTTAGGCCCTACCTGGCATCCCTTGGGCTGGCCAGGCTGCTTTACCTGGAGTCTGCAGGACTCACCCAGTGACTACCGGCCATGGGTCCCCCTGGCCCTCTGGTGCCCCCTTCGTAATTTTAAATAACTCCTGTGGAACATGAGAAGCGCAGAGGACCACAGGGGAAGGGAGGGAGAACTGCATGGGAAGGAATCAGAGAGGGGGACAGTCCATGAAGAGACTCTGGGTTCAGGAACCAAACTGAGAGTTACAGAAGGGAGGGGGAGTGGAAGAAAGGGGTAACCAGGTGGTGGGTATTGGGGAGGGCACGTGTGGTGATGGACACTGGGTGTTGGGTGCAACTGTTCAGTGTTGAACATTGCATCAAAAACTAAGGATATGAGGCACCTGGGTGGCTCAGTGGGTTAAGCCTCTGCCTTCGGCTCGGTTCATGGTCCCAGGGTCCTGGGATCGAGCCCCGCGGATCCAGCCCCGCGTCAGGCTCTCTGCTCGGTGGGGAGCCTGCTTCCCTTCTTCTCTCTCTGCCTACCTATGATATCTGTCTGTCAAATAAAATCTTTAAAAAAAAAAAAAAACTAAGGATATGCTGGCTAATTGAACATAATAATAAATGAAATAATAAAAAGAAATTAAAAAAATAAAAGTCTTTGTCAGCAAATGTACTCTGGTTACTATCATCTTACCCTTCTCTGAAATCATTTATTTTGTGACTTCATGTTGATACAATGAGAATTTAAAGGAAGATTTTTAACAATGAAACTTGCCAAGTTAAGGTATCTGTTCACATGTATAAGTAGATTTTTTGTATGTGATGGTCTAACTCAGAGGAGCTTCTCCCTGGCAGCTGGGTCATGCCACAGCAGTCAACACGGTGATGCATGCTAGAGGGCAGACCCTTCCATTTGTGGGTTTAATATTGGAGATACTGGAGATACCAGATAGTGACGAGGCAACCCAAAATTCTAAGATACATAATACTGTATTTTTCTCCTATTCTGTAGATTGGGAAAGTTGAGGTTGCAATGAAGTTATGCTATTAGCTCTAGCTCTTCTGGTTTGTGGTTTTGATTTGTTTGTGGTAAAATACACATAACATAAAACTTACCATTTTAACCATTTTTAAGTATACAGATCAGTGGCATTAACTAAATTCATAATGTTGTGTAACCAGCACCATGATCTAGTTCCACAATTTTCCATCAATGCCAACAGAAACTTTGAACTCATTAAAGGCTAATTTTCCTTCCAGCCTTCCCACCAGGCCCTGGTAACCTCTCTGCTACTGCTGTATGAGTTTGCCTATTTTGGTACCTCAGGTACGAGGACTGCTACCATATTTGTGCTTGGGTCTGATTTATTTCGTTAAGCCTGTTTTCAACGTTCATCTGTTTGTACCATGAGTCAGAATTTCCTTTTTATGGCTGAATAATATTCCATTGTATTTATGCACCACATTGTTTACTCATTGCCTTTTTTTTTTTTTTTTAAGATTTTGTTTATTTATTTGACAGAGAGAGAGCAGTGAGAGAAGGAACACAAGCAGGGGGAGTGGGAGCAGGAGAAGCAGGCTTCCCACTGAGCAGAGAGCCCGGTGCAGGGCTTGATCCCAGGACCCTAAGACCATGACCTGAGCCAAAGGCAGATGCTTAATGACTGAGCCACCCAGGCGCCCCACTACTCATCTTTTGATGGACATTTGGATTGCTTCAGTCTTGTGGTTCTTATGAATTTGTATACCGTGGGTATACACATACCTGTTCAAGCCCCTGCTTTTGGTCCTTTTGGTATATACCTCAGAGTTGAATACAGGGTCGTGTGGTAGTTCTATATTTAACTTTTTGAAGAGCCACCAGATCGTTTTCCATAGCTGCTGCATCATTTTACATTCTGACTATGAATTTGAGAGAGTTCCAGTTTCTTCACATCCCCACTAACATTTTGATAATAGCCATGCTAATGGGTGTGAAATGGTAACTTATGCTTTTGATTTGCATTTCCCAGAAGACTTTTGATGTTGAGCATCTTTTCATGCACTTATTGGACATTTGTACTCATTTTTAAAAAAGATTTTATTTATTAATTTGAAAGAGCAGAGCAAGAGAGAGCACAAAGGGGAGGGGAAGCAGAGGGAGAAGCGGGAGCAGGGAGCCCAATGCAGGACTCGATCCCAGGACTCCAGGATCATGACTTGTGCTTAAGGCAGATGCCTAACCAACTGAGCCACCCAGGCACCCTGGAGAGAGATCTTTTCAAGTCCTTTTTCACATGGTGTTAATGTTTTGAATTAAGTTTTTTATTCCTTGGTTTCACTTCATAGTCCTATATTAGCTTTCTTATGGGTGTATTAAGAAAGTTGGATTGAGGGAGGAGGAAAGTTTGTTTCAGTGAAAGATGTTAAAAAGTGACAGGATTTTTTGTTTTGTTTTTTTAATTTTTTTTTAAAAGATTTTATTTATTTATTTGACAGAGATCACAAGTAGGCGGAGAGGCAGGCAGAGAGGGAGGAAGCAGGCTCCCCGCTGAGCAGAGAGCCTGATGCGGGGCTTGATCCCAGGACCCTGAGATCATCACCTGAGCCGAAGGCAGAGACTTTAACCCACTGAGCCACCCAGGCACCCCATTGTTTTGTTTTTTAAAGGATAGATTTGAGAGACCGTGTATGCATGAAAGTGTCGGGGAGGGGCAGAGGTGGAGGAAAAGTCCCAAGTGGGTTCTCCACTGAGTGTAGAGCCCAACATGGGGCTCAATCTCACAACCCTAAGATCAGGTTTGTACTGAAACCAAGAGCTGGACACTTAACCGACCCAGGCACCCCTGACAGATTTTCTATTTTGAAGCAAAATTTTGCTCTTAATGTTTTCAAGTTGGCTATGTGCTGCCATGCACCTGGACCAGGCAGGCCACTCCACCTGTCTGACTGGAGTGAAGAAGGTCTGAAGCCTTAGGTCTCCTTTGGGATTGTAAAGGGAGGGAGAGGAAGAGGCAGGGTGGGGAATGAAACTCCTTCCTCTTTCATCCGTTTATATTTTAGAAAGGCAGAGAACTTTGTCCCATTTTTTTCCCACCCCCTTCCTCTACTGTCTTCTAACACCTGAGACTGAAGTTGATGGCAGCCAGAGAGTCAGGCAGCAGCGAAGCTTCTATCATTGTCTTCCCGGCCGTGTTTTTTCCCCGTTGCCCTAATTGGTGTCCTGCTTCTTGGTCTTTATACATACCCTAAGTGCTTGGGGGGGGGGGTCATCTTTCTTACATTGTGGATTAAATGGGCTTTAGTTTGGGGCCCAGCCCTAGGAACCTAATCATCATTAATAGCATTTCTCTAGGAAAATGAATTTTGAGTTAGAATAAATTTCCAGGGGCGCCTGGGTAGCTCGTGGGATAAAGCCTCTGCCTTCGGCTCAGGTCATGATCCCAGGGTCCTGGAATCGAGCCCCTGCTTGGGCTCTCTGCTCAGCAGGGAGCCTCCTTCCTCCTCTCTCTCTGCATGTTTCTCTGCCTAGTTGTGATCTGTCTCTGAAATAAATAAATAAAATATTTAAAAAAAAATTTCCAAATGAGTTTTGAAGAATACCGTGCTTGTAGGTTGGGGACTGCCTGTCCCAGCAGTATGGCGCAAGGGTGGGTGTGATGGGTTGCCTGGGGTTGAAGGAGGACACGTAGTTGCCAGGGCTGTGGAGTGGGTCAGACCATGGGCTTTGGAATGAGCGGATTTACATCTGAATTCCACTCACCTATCGCGTGCTCGGTGCCTAAGCTTGCATCTTGGAAATCATGCTGTTCATACACACGGATGCGGGTAGAGTGTCTGAATGCTGGTTGACACGAAGTGATGAGGGTGACGTGAGGGTTTTTCCTGAGTCCCTGCTGTGTGTTTGTGCTACATCAAAGTGCAGCATCTTACCTAAGTTTTCCTTTGTACTGAATCGCCACTGATGCAAGCACGGGGCTTGCATCTGACTTGCTTCTGGAGTATTGAGGGCACATCCCGTCCCGGCTTCTGTGGTAGTTGGAGCAGGCTGAGCTCTTGCGGATCCTTCCATCCTCCATCCCCCACCCCCGTGTTGCAATGGGACTTGGTGTTCTCTGGCGTCCTAAAACGTTTTAAAAGTTGGGTTCAGAGATGTTAATTTCCAGTGATGTTCAATTCATTATTATTTTTGCTTCTGGGAGGATTTCTAGTCTTTCTGTATGTTTCATTGTGCAACTTTGTTCTCTTGTGTCTTCACTGACATGTCAGGGAATAAACAGATGAGTTTCTCAACCCAAGTTAACTTTGCAAATCAAGTAGGAGGGAACGTTCTGCATGTGTGTTGCACATGCCTAGGGAACTGGAAGAATGATTTGGTTTCTAGTAGGTAGTTTGTGTTTCATAGGCATGTATTTTTGTAGGAGATTGAATCTCCTTTTGATTCTCTAACATGGATTAAGCAGTCTTGTCATAGAATCATCACAAAGACCTGTGTTGATTTTTTTTTTTTTTTCCCCCTTTCTCCTATCCCTTTGATTATTTGTGATGATTGGCAAGTGGTTGAGCAGTTTTAGGAATTGGGAACACTCGTCTGGTTCTTTGCTCCGTTGAGTAATCCAGTGTTCTCATGCCTAGAACATCTGTATCATCAAGAGATACCGGGTTTAAAAATGTGAAACATAGGGTGTTTGGTTTAGGGTGTACGTTCTCTCTGTAGAAAAATGTGATCTGTCTTGAGACCCAGGAGAGGACTGAACGTCCTGGCTCCTTATCATAATTGGCATCAGTGATGGTGGCCACAGTGCTTCCCTCGTATGACATTAAAGCAGATGAAGCTGGCCTCGGACCAGATGATTTTGTCTCAGTGGACACACAGGGCAGTCACAGTTATGAATCTCTTTATCTCCGTTGTGGTGTAGTTAGTGGAAGATAAAGAGCAAGAGGGATTCGGGCTTGGGTAATGCAAGTAAATACTGACTCTTGTTTTCATTGATAGCTTTGGGACACAGACTATTTAATATGTTGCATCGGTGCAGGATGTCTTTGGTGTTTTGCTTTGTTTTGTTTTTAATAAGTTTTCTGTAGATTTGTCTCTAGTTTGTGCAGCTTTTGCTTTTGGTATCTTTGTTGTTCTCACTGTAGGATTCCACTGCAACTCAATGCCATTTCCCTCAAGATAGTTGAATGCATAGGGTTAAAGAGGATAAAAATTTGCTTCTATCCCAAATGCACCTCTAAAGAGCCCCTGAAAATAGAGTTGTGAGATCCTGGTTCTGACTGCAAGCAGCTGTATGAACTTGCAAGTCCTCAGGGCTGTTCTACTTCAGGATTCTAAGGGCACTGTTAGCATCCCCTTCCATGTCAGTGGTACTGCTGGGGTGTGAGCAGTGACCCCTAGAGTCAGGCCACAGGGGCACTATTAGAAGTCCTGCCTGACTCCCTAGATCACCATGTTTTTCACAGAATAAAGTTGGGTAGAATGAACTCTGATGCCCTGAGCACTGGGAGAGACCTCCACCATCCGTGGTAGACCGCTTCCACGACTGGGCCCTGTTTCCAGGAGAATTGTAAAGGGATTTTTGTTAACCAAAGTAGTGTTTTATTTTCAGAGAACTGATGTCATCATTAACAAGACCATTGCTCTAGGAAAATGAATTTTGAGTTAGAATATATTTCCCAATGAGCTTTGGGCCTCCCCTGCTTCTCCACTGGGACTGCATGCCCCAGCAGTAGAGCTCAGGGTCATGTGTGACGCGCATGGAGCTGGAGGAGGACACGTTCTTGCAGGGGCTGTGGTGTGGGGCGTGGGTCAAAGTGCCGGCTCAGGCAAGTACAGGTTTGCCGCTGGATCTCACGGCTGGAGTGTTTGACCTCCTATGCAGACCGCCAGCCTGCAAGACTCATGGGCAAGCAGTTCGGGTGTCTGTGTGGGATAACCCGTTGTTGGGATTTAAAAGGCATTCATTTTAGGCCTGTATTGACAATTGGGAAAAGTCACAGGTTCAGTGACCGCAGTACTCTTAATGCAATTACACTGGTCCAAAATGCCGATTAAAGGACTTCTAAATCTTCCGATTTCAGTTTCTATGAAAAAAATGTTGATCCAAAAACTACAATCTGTAAAGAATGGGCTTTGCTCTATTGGAATATAAGTATTTTTACTATTTTGGTATTTAGAGAAGATTCCCAAGATGATGATAAATATTTAAATAATTATGAAGCAAATTTATTTGTACATAGACCCTTATACATAAATCGTTTGATAATCTGTGAGCACTCAGTTTCCTGTGTGTAAAGGCTATGAAAATCATCAGATTTTTTTAGTATAGGCAGTAATATTCCTACACTAATAGAAATTGAGAAATCAAATTGTACGTAGATTAATAAAGATGATACCTTAAATCTGAATTACTATTTTGATACAGATACATACTTAAGATGTTTCCTTCAACTTTTTTTTTTTTTTTATACAAGTCCCTGGAATATTCTGGGTTCTTTAATTAAGAAGCAGTCACCCAGCAACGGTGATTGCTGATTTAATCTGACAAGCAAAAATCCCTCCTATTTGCAGAAATGCTCTGAATAGACCAGTAAGTTGCTTGCTGTACAGAACTTTGTGTTTTTGTTTTGTTTTCAGTCTCACTGTAAGTAATGTACAATA
This sequence comes from Lutra lutra, assembly GCF_902655055.1. Taxonomy (NCBI): domain Eukaryota; kingdom Metazoa; phylum Chordata; class Mammalia; order Carnivora; family Mustelidae; genus Lutra; species Lutra lutra. The sequence goes on along the minus strand of NC_062279.1, from coordinate 24,693,730 downwards.
TAGCCAAGAAACATCTGTGTGCAAGTTTTCCCCTTTAGGCTTCAGACAAATCTGTGATGTTGTGTTGGCAAAGAGTCCAAGGAAAATTCTTTAGTTTGGGCAGGGGGTGGGGGGGGGTGGGGATTACACTAGCTTTATTGCTGCTGCAAGACCCAGCTGGTCTTTGAATAACCATGATCTCCTGTGAAGATTCATTGAATGGTCTGGTGTTTGGATTTCTTTTCGTCTGTTTGCAGTTTCTGTTCTATAAAGACAGTTCTTTATGTACAACCACAAACCATTTTATTTTGGGACAAAAAACTGGAATAAGACCTCTCAATTTCACAGCTATTCATTTTGATATTCTCAAGAATGTAGGTAAGTTACCTTGATATAACTGAATTAAGGCATTTAAATTAAGCCAAAACTCCAGAGTTAACTTTTAGAAGTGATAATTTAAAAAAAAAAAAAGCTACTTTTAAAAGCTTACATACTTTTCATCTCCTTAGATTTTGTGATATTTATATTAAAACATCCCTACTTCAGGGTAAATTCTAGAATATGTAAAAATGCAAAGATTACTATGAAACAAATGTGAGTACATTCTTACCTATTTTTTGGAGAGGATTTTTTGAAGAGGAAGAGAGTTATGTGTGGTGTGCTGTGTTTTGTGCTTATGTTGTCAAATACCAAAACTCTAAGCAACATGTAAAAAAGTTTATATGTTAAAATAGATGACAGTCATTTTATGGTCACGTCTACAGTAGCAGGGAGCATGGTAGGAAATGACAGTACACCAAAGTACCTATCATCTGAAATATCGAGATGGTAAGTTTTTTTGGTTTTAGCTCTGAGGCAGAGGGAGAGGATCAAGTGTAAGAATAAAGAATAAGTGAATGAGGCAGAAGGGAAGGAGGGGTAGAAGGAAACTTAGAACTTCTTGAATTTTGAAAATGCTTTAAGTATGTTTAACTTGGCAATTTGCCTTTCACAGTATCTTAACAACAAGATAGGAGGATTGGGGGAACGCAACTTTGTTATTGATGCTGTCTTGTGACATGTTTAAAGAATATAGGATGTCCTGAAACCGTTATTTGTAAAGGCAAATGCTGGAACATTTTACTTAGTGAAATGACTAAGCGTGCAGGAATGTGGTTTGAAGAGTTTGTGAATGTGTGGGGTCCTCCACATGGTGGTTTTGAGGTTTTAGGAAATTCTGAAGCCAGAAAACCTGGGAATAATAAAGTCCAGGAATCAGAATTCTTGAGCCTCGGTAGGTTAGTGAATTGGTTTTGTGTTGACTCTTGAAGGTGGACTCTAGTTAGGTGCTTTTCTTCCATGGTGGTATCTTTGTCATAATCAGCTAGGGGCCTCAAGCTCTCCATGGCCCTGAAAGGCTTCCAATTGTATAGTGGGAATTATCTAAGACTGTACTACATGGTTAACAGAGTAAGCCTGTTTTCAAATGCCAGTTTTCATAAAATTGTGACCATTGGCTTAAAATAAACTTTATTTACCCACAAGACTTAAACAGAATATCAGTTAATTGTTTAATCTTTACTAGTGTAAAAATAGTTATTTTCCCTTGGATTCTTTTTTTCTGGAGTGTTTGATATCGGTTTTGAGTACTTTGGTATGTCCTCCGTCTTACCACCATTCCTTGTTACCTACTGGTGGTCTTGTAACTGGGGTGATTTTCTTTCTGTTTTTTGTTTGTTTGTTTGTTTTTGGAGGTAAGGGGCTTGTATCTACTTTTAGGATACTTGGGAACATTTGATTGTTCCTACAAAAATATTCCAATTTAGCAAAATGCAGGGCCTTCAAGATATTTTAAATAAAACCTCATGTGCTTTTGAGGGTGGATGAGGAAAGAGAATGATAAATTTTTGAGTTAGTTTTAATTGTTTTACCATGGCATAAAGTTTCTCTGATAGAGTTCATAGATAGTAGTATTTTCACTTAAAAACCCTTAAGTCTGGGTGTTATAGAAAGAAGTAAATTACTTTTCCTTGGGTGACTAAACTAAATAGTATTTGTCTCTAAGCTTAATATTAATTTTAACCTAGAACTTTTATTTGTTCTTTGAACTTTTCCTTTATCATTGCTCGGAGTGGGAAAACAAAAACCTTTTGGCACCTTTTAGTTGAAACAAACTAAAGAAAAAAGCATGGAAATCTCTTGGAATTAAGCTTTTAGTGTACATTACCTTTTGTATCTACCTAACATGTGATTATTTATGCAGCTTTCCCGTGCTGTCTGTTGTAGTTTCCTTCTTAAAATATTAACATAAGTGGAACGGTCTTTTGAAATAATGTTTTATTTAACACTCGTGTGTTGGGCACTGAGTGTCTGCCACGCTTTCTGCTGCTCTGGGCAGAAAACACAGAGGTGAGCCTTCCGGCTTTGTCTGGCATTGCGTCTCCTTCCACCACTGTGTTCAGATCCATCCCAGCGATTTCCTGCCCTTGGTCTTTCCTCTTTGGGACATCTTTCGCACTTGATTCAGCCAAGCCAAAGTGTTCATATCCATTTTAAGAGCATTGGCAGACTCCTGCTGTTCCCAGAATAGAAGGCAGAACCTCGAGCTTACCCAACTGCTGCTCTGGGTCCCTCCCATGACCCCTTGGAGCTTCTTACTCTTTCCAATCAGTGTGGTGATTTCAGAGCCTGTACAATTTCTTCTGATGGAATTGCCGGCCTTTCCACCTCTAGTTGTTATTTCCCCTGACTTCATTTGGCACACGTGAGTCTCCTGTCAAACGTGGTGTGTTGGTTACCTCTGTTGTATATGGATCTTTTCTCCAGTGAGGCACTCACCTTGTTGCAAACACAAGTGTTCCCAATCCAGTCTACAACAGCCCTGGCCTGTGTGCTCCGTGTGCTCTGGCACGTGGTAGACATCAAACACATGTTTCAAACAGTTACCCTGGTTGTATTCATTTTGTAATTTGAACAGTGCACAGTTTTTGATTGAATACAAACTTCGGTCCAAGATCCAAATGCACAACTGCCATTAATCACATGTAAGATGTGAACCATTCAAGGAGTTTTTTTTCATTGCTAAGTAAAACCAGACTTAAAACAAGCTTGATGAGGGCTCCTGGGTAGCTCAGGCGGTTAAGCATCTGTCTTCAGCTGAGATCATGAAGTCCTGGGATCGAGTCCTACTAACCCTAACCTCACATCAGATGCCATTTCTCAGCAGGGAGTCTACTTCTCTCTTTGCCCCTCACCCCACTCATGTTCTCTCTCACTCTGTGTGTGTCTCTCAGATAAAATCTTTAAAAAAATGAGGTTGATTGATGATCTTTATGAAAACAAACTAAATTTCAAAATGGTTCACAGTGATCCATGAGCTTTCCTTCAGGTCTATAAGCCCACCACCATAGTTGTCATAACTAGTGCATCTGCGGCTAAATTATGAAAAGACCCTCTTCTCCCCTATATCTAGCCAAGTCCTTTCAGAATACAGATCTGAGTTGAAGACATCCTGGTTTCTAGAAAACCTCTACTAAAGTATAAATAGGTAATCCTGGAGATCTAAGTACAAACCCATTCTCTTTTCATTGAAGAGCCATGATCTGTGGAGGAGGACATTGGGTCTGTGGTGAGTGTGGCAGAGATGGCCATTTGCCTCTCAAACCCTGTTTTTCCCCCCTCTTTTATGTTGATAGACTCTTGAGTGGAGTATGCATAGCCTGTATCCATGTCCATTTCTCAGCAAAATGCAGAGGGTGCTATTTTGGGCCATAGGTTAAGGTCATGCACAGCAGAGGAATGAGAAAGGTAGAGCTGGGGTTTCTGACAGCTGGGTCACTTAATCCTAGACAACCTATGTAGACTTCTGCATGAGACAGAAATAAAGTTTGGTCTTCTGCCACTGCAGCTGAGGTTTGGTCTCCTGTGGCTAGACTTTGAATCTCCGCATACTATCGCACGCTCTATGACTTTGGGCAGGGAGTGTCTCGACTGGGGAAGTAGGAACTGCCTAGAAACATGGTACATTCTCCACAGTTGTTAGCGATTTGGCTGATGATGGTCTAAGAGGATTTAATGTCGGATTAGGGTTCAGAGTCCATGGACAGTTTTTAAGGCTTCCTCTAGCCTCAGTGACTTTGAAGTGTTCAGTTTTGTGTTAATAAATTACCGTATTTCATCACTTCTGAAATAGATGTTTCCACACTGGAATGTTTCTTGTACTGGGATGTTTCTATAAGACAGCCTCTTAGCTTTGGCATATAATCAGAGCAGTATTTGACATTGGACCTGATGGTCCATAGGCATCCCCTAAAGTAGCTAGAATTAGCAGCAGAAAAATGTTGAAGCATGAATACTGGCTCAAAATGAATAGGTTCCAGTGGCAGCCAGGATTCCTGGATTGAGCAGTAGCAGAAGAAGTGACTCGCTTCAGGTTTGGAAAATGGTTCCCTGCAGCTCAAGTTTGTATTTTCTTCCTGGAGCCCAGTTGGTGGTCTCTCTTGGCTTTTCCTAAGGTTCAGACCAAGAACAACTAAGCTATTTAGGATTTAGGAGGAACTAAGAGAACAGCCTGATTTGGAAAGCTGATTCTCTGTGGAAGGAGGAAACAAGATAGATAGTAAAGGTTTGAAATACTCCTTTTACCTAATTGTTCAGTTTGTGACCTATGGTCAGAGTTAAGACCAGTGGTGCTGGAAGGGTTATAAAAAAGAACAGCCCACCTTTTACTTTCAGAGGCCGTCACTTTGCCTCTCCACTAATTTTATTTACTTCCATCTTTTAAATAAAACAGGACTGTAAATATTGTCTCTGTGACCCAAGTAGTATACTATTTTAATTTTTTTTTTTTTTTTTGGCCCTGTTTTTTCTCTTGGACTATCTGGCAGACATAGTTGACAACCTCCAAAATCACCCTCAGATTCCTCTCTGTTCTGTTTTTCAGCTGTTAGAACTTTCCAGTGTGTACTAGTTCTGTGTTGTTCCCGGAGACATCCTTATTGGACCTCTGACTTCCTGCTGCCATACAGGCTATTTGCCATCCAGGTGTAGGACCACAGGGTCACCCAGGTGTTGCCGGGGCGTCCTTTTTCCTTTGTCCTCTTGGATGACTCTCATATCTAGTTTAATTCCTGTTTCCTGGATGACACTCAGACCTGGCTTAATTCCTCATTCTGGTGGCTTTCATTCTTAAATTCCTGAGAAAGCATGTAAGCGGTAAGACTGAGGCTTTCTTTGCCTAAAAATCCCTTTATCAACATTCCTATCTGGTGTATGGTTTGGTGGGATTGGAATTCCAGTCTGAAAACCCTTTTCTTTCAGAAATTTGAAGATAATGCTCCATTGTCTTCTAGCTTTCAGCATTGTAGCAAAGTCTGTCATTCTGATATCTGGGCCTCTGTATGTCCTTTTTTTCTTCCTTCCTGGCCTCTGGAATGTTTTTCAGCGTAGTTGTTAAAAGACGAGTACAAGGGCATACTGCTTCGCTTGGTCACTTCCTACCTACGTAGAGCACTTGGAAAATCTTTCTGTGCATGAGTTGCATATTGGCTGCTATTAGTAGTTATAGTCCAGCTATTCTAAAATATCACAGTGAAACTCTGTGGTCAGATCTTGTTCATTTATTGTGTAGAACAAACAGTGCACCTCTTTATTTTGGAGACCTTGTCCTTTGGCTCCAGGAAGAATTCTTGTATTACTTCTTGGGTTATTTCTTAGCATGAAATATTTTTTTCCTCATTTGATTAACAGTATCAGTTGAACACTGGATCTCTTGGATGAAGCCTTAATTAAAAAAAAAAGTACTCTTTGTACTCTTTCGGTATCTTTTGTTTAAATTTTTAAAATAAGTCTTCTAAAAAATTTTAATTACAGCTTTCATGTTAATTTTTGAGCATTCATATTCTCTGTTTATATTACTTGAAACATCCTGTTTTTGCATGAATATGATAAATTTTTTCAAGATAGTCATTTTCCTCCTTGCCTGCCCCAATTTTCTCAGAATTTTTTTTCTTGTTTTCTTTCATATCAAAGAATGTCCTCAAATATTACATTGATGCTTGGCTTCCTTTTCAAGAGTGAGTTCTCTGGACTCAATTTAAGTTTTGCCGAGAATAATCCTCTCCTATTTTGCCTATGGGCTATTAGCCTGATTATAACCTTATTGTGGAGTGGAGCACAGGAAGTAGGCTGGTAGTCCCGTGATTCAGTCTGCAGAAGAATTTCATTACACTTCCCTATATGCATCCCCATGCCTTACTCTCAGCCTCCCCTAGATCTAGTAGCTCTAAATTTAGGATGTCTAATCAATTTCTTCTAAGATTATATAGCTGTTTACTGAGTGGGGGTAGTTGTCCAAATGTGCAGGGAATTGGTAGGTACGGGGGGGGGGAGGGGAAGGGTATGTCCAGTGGATCCTTAAAGAGAATTCCAGGCAATCTGGCCAACTTCTGTTATTCATGTGTCCAATTCCTGAATCTTTCTGGGGTTGTGCAGGGTGTTCTGCCTTGCATCCTGTGGTGTGTTCTCTGTGACCTTGTTTGACCTCTCTGTAAATCCTGCCCGCTTTCCAATATTGAGGTTTGTGATTGAAGTGTCATATACTATTGAATGCTTTCTGTTTCTTAGTTTTTTCCTATTCAAGAAATCAAATATTTAAATTTGTGATAATGACTTCAAATTAGGAAGTCTAAGGATGCTGGCAGCATATTTTAACATTGTGGAAAGAAGTGGAAAGATGACCTTCCTGGTTTAGGAAGTATAGGGAAAGATATTGCTCTCCATTTTTAGTTACAGAATGAAACATTTTGGAAGTGCTCTTTTGTTCATAACATTTTATCATAATTTTCTGTATCACTTTTGTATGACTCTGCATTGCACTCACTAAACTACCATCATACTCAAGGTTAAATTTGGCATTTGAATCCTCCAGAGCCGTTAGTGAGTTTTAAATGAAAAGAACTTGTGGAAACTTAGAACGGAAGTGGAAGTCTGTTTTGATTTTTATTGTTAAATTTATACCTACTGAAATTCTAAACTGAAGTATTAAAACATCTTCTTGCAAACAGAATAAATCTTAAGGACCCAGGTCTTTGATTTTCCTGGACCCCGTGGGGTATCAGGACCTCCATAAATGACTTAGCAGTCACAGTGTACCTCTGAGCTGGGTGGCATCTTTCCCTACATTACATGGCCACAACGGACACCTGTATGAACTCAGGTTTTTGGTCAGCAGGGAAGAAGGGTGGAATGCATCATAGGTTAGCACCTAGTGCTGGCTGCTGTAGGATTAGAGGCACGGGAGGGGCACAGGAGCCCAAGGAAGGCTGTAACTGGAAGGAGCTGAATGGAGGAATGGGGCCTGTTTATACATTTTCACATTTCTTCCTTGTCTAATCCAGGAAAGGGGTTAGTTGCATGCTGGATGTACTTGTGTGTGGTACTCTGGGGAAACGAATCACTCATCAGTTGCCAAGTTTCTGATCTTGTCCTTAAAGTTGCAGATACTGGTGAGATTTGCTTTTGCTGGGACACCTGGGTGGCTCAGTAAATTAAGTGTCTGCCTTCTGCTCAGGTCCCAGACCCAGGGTCCTGGGATGGAGTGCCGCATTGGGCTCCCTGCTCCTTGGGGAGTCTGCTTCTCCCTCTGCCTGCCGCTCCCCCTGCTTATGTTCTCTCTCTCTCTTTCTCTGACAAATAAAATCACTAAAAAAAAATTTTGTTTTGCTAATAAAATGTGCTGTCAGTTTTATAGTCCTGACCAGCTATACCAAACTTGTTGAATAAATTGACTAAAATGGTGCCTAGTGTCAGCTGTTCTCATACTGCCTTTGAAGTCAGAATTAGGCTTTTTTTCACAAGTATTTCTTCACTTATACTATATGATAAAGCTATCATATAGTAACTTTTGCGAATTGACAGGGGAGGATTTGTGAAAACCAGGAACCAATTTTTAGTGATATTTTTCATGTTTGTTACCAGGTAATTTAGGAGTCTCGTGATATCTGGGTATCTGGTTTTATGACTGGGTGTTTATTCAAGATAAATATTAATTGACTATACCCAGAGAGTTGAGATTACACTGTTTTTGCACTAATTAACCTTGCTGCTTTGCTGAGTCAAAAAATGAGAATGAAATAAACAATATATTCTTCCATGGGGGTATAGTACCATGGAGCTATACCAGCTCCAGGAGGGTATAGCTTGAGCGATTGCTCAAGCTAATGCATTAGAGAAAGGACTAGAGCAAAGGTCAGCATACTGTGGCCTGAGGGCCAATTCTGGCTCTGTAGCCTGTGTTTTGGTTTTTTTTTTTTTTTTTTTTTTAAGTTTTTGATGGGGACATGCCCATGCTCATTCACTCACTAATAGTCTGGGGCTGTTTTTTTCCCACAACACCTGAATTGAGTAAATGCTGTGGAGACTGTATGGAGCATAAAGTCCGACAGAACTACTGTTGGGCCCTTCCTGAAAATAGTTTGCCAACCTTTGGACTAGATGAACATATGAAGATTTCTTGGAATTAGCAAATTTAAGACGATTGAAGGAAAAACAAAAGGAACAAGGAGGTTTTTCAATGTGTAGGAGAGGCATTGTGATTTCTCTTTGGGTATAATTTTCTTTCATACCAATGCAAGTACATAGAAATTACCTTTTTCCTTGTTTTTAGATATTCCTGGCTTGTATGTCTGAATATTTTTTTTTTTTAAGATTTTATTTATTTATTTGACAGAGATCACAAGTAGGCAGAGAGGCAGGCAGAGAGAGGGGGAAGTAGGCTACCTGCTGAGGAGAGAGCCTGATGTGGGGCTCGATCCCAGGACCCTGAGATCATGACCTGAGCTGAAGACAGAGGCTTTAACCCACTGAGCCACCCAGGCGCCCCTGTATGTCTGAATCTTATCAGGATAAGAGGAGGGGGCAAATGGAATGAGCTACTCTGTTTGTATCCACAAGAATTTGTAGATCTTGTGGTTTTCTCATATTTAGGAAGTGCTTTTTAGAGAATCTTATTTTGCCAAAACAAGAGATGACTAAAATGATGGCGTTCTTAATGATTACTCCTTTCTTTAAAAGTAGTTATGGTATTATTTAAGACTATAACGTGCTTCACCCCCCTGTCCCTCCCCCCAAAAAAAACCCCTCTTAAAAATAGGTTCAAATACTAATTTAATTCTTGTTCTCTTAGAGTCCAACTTGGTAATTCTTTCTTTCTTTATTTATTTGGCAGAGAGCGAGCAAGAGCAAAAGCAGGCAGAGCAGCAGGGAGAGGGAGAAGCAGGGAGCCCCATGTGGGGCTCGATCCTAGGACAGTGGAATCATGGCCTGAGCTGAAGGCAGATACTTAACTGACTAAGCCACCCAGGTGCCCCCAGAATTGGTAATTCTGACTGGTGGACAATAATCTTCCAAGCAGTGATTGAGGGAATTAGGCTTCTTCGATCCTGTGGTTTCACTTTGTTCATCTGTGTCAAGCTACTTAAGGAGGGAACACCTAGGGAGGATCATATGTGAGTTTTATGGTCCAGGCCTAGAAGGGATATGGACAATGTCTGCTTACATTTTGTTGGCTAGAATTCATGGCGTCTACCTGCAAGAGAGGTAGGAAAATGTTGTCTATGCCAGGAAGAAAATAAAGAAATGGGTTTTAGGGGCACCTGGGTGGCTCCATGGGTTAAAGCCTCTGCCTTTGGCCCAGGTCATGATCCCAGGGTCCTGGGATCGAGCCCCACGTTGGGCTCTCTGCTCAGCTGGGAGCCTGCTTCCCTTCCTCTCTCTCTGCCTGCCTCTTTGCCTACTTGTGATCTGTCTGTCAAATAAATAAAATCTTTAAAGAAAAAAAAAAGGGTTTTGGTGGCCAGCCAGTCTGCCACAATTACTGGTCACTACCGTCACCTTATATTTTGAAAGGAGTCAGATACTGGTGACAGACAGAAGCCTTCAGTTATTTTTTATCTTTTTTCCTTTTTCTTCCCTAAAGGCTGTGAATCCCTAATAAGTGATCTCCGCTGAAGTGGTATCATTGGGGCAGAAGAAATATAGTGTCACTCAGGGCAGATTTTAGTGAAGATCCTATTTTGGCACAATGTGCCGTATACTGAATGTTGGTCAACCCATGTTAACCTGAGAAGTAAAACTGCCAGTTATTTTACCAGCAAAAGATGGGTCTATTTGGGAATAAAGGAGCATTGCAATCCAGCAGAAATAAGCCGTGTCAAAACTGTAGGCAAGTCTGGGAAACAAAAGAGAGGCACACTTTCTTAAGGAGAAAAGGGGTCCATTGGAAAGGCTGTTAAGATCTGACTGAAAGTCCACTGGAGGAAACTGGGCGTTCAAAGTGTGGTGGCTTCACCTTGGTTGACCTATTGCCCCGGGAATGGGGAAGGCCCCTCTTCCTCTGGCTGGCGTAGTATAGTAGTACACGCATGCAAGGTCAAGTACGTCCCTTCCTGTAGCGTCTGTGGTCATTGGGCAGGTGATCTCCCCCTACCAAAACTCCTGACTTCATTTTAGTGAGATTGCCCATTCCTGATTTTCCCACCTGTCATGGAAATAAATTCTTACGCTACCTTAATGCTTGGCACAAATAATCCCAGTTCTGCCACTGCTGGGCAAGCCGTAAGATGGCGCTTCCCAACCTTGCTGAGATTGACTGTTGCCCTGGGGGCGTGCTGTGGTGAATGGTGAGCATGAGTCATGTTTGTCTCTGCTTGGCAGGGGCTTTGAGTGAGTGGGCACTTGGCTCTGGTCCTTTCCCAGTGTGTGGAGATGGTAGAAGTTTTTGTTGAAGTGAAGACTCCCATCAGCCAGACTCTCCAGCTGACCGTGGGTAGGAGCAGGGCTCCGAGCCAGAACCCCTGGGCATTTGCATTAAACTGCTAAAGTTGCTGGTGGGTTTTGTGCTGCGTCTGTCCTGGCGGGGAAGAGGGCAAGTGTTCCTGCTTTGAGATCTTCACCTCCCTAGCATTTAAGGATCCAAACTAGCATTCTATTTGTAATAAAAAAGGTAAATCTTTCTATTAATTTCTAATAGTGCTAAGCATTGGAGCTATGAGTCGCTACTCATGTAGGCATCTCCCAAGGTAGAGATACTTAGGAATTTATGCCAGATTTTCACCTCATTTTTTTTCCCCCCACTGATGTTGATCTTTGAAGTGAAGGACTTTTTAAACTTTTGCTGTCTTTACAAGTGGTGAGAGAAAGTGAGGGAATCTGGAGGGAATCTAATCTCTCTTGTCACTACCTATACAGCTCAGGTGCAGGAGTGGGTGAGGGGAGATGGGGATCCTCTCACCAACTGGGCAACCCAGAGCAAGAAATGACTCAGAGGGGGCAGGTGAAGAGGGACGACCATCTCCACTCAGCCCATTCGAGGAGAAGGGATTGACCAGGGCCTGTGGCTGCCGCCAGGGAGACGTGGTTTCTGACCTTCAGGGCCTCATGTACGGTGCTGGTTGGAGTTCCTGTAATTCTGGGGGAAATAGTACTCCTGGGCAATAGTTATGTTCCATTACGGTTAAAATGTATGTATAGGCTCTCTGGGACCCAAACAATTGCTTAAGTGTATTTTTTTTAAATAATAGAAACTGTGTTCTGAATTCTAAACAACCAATTCATAAAAGGACTTGAACAATGCACTGATTTTCCATGAAGGGGGTTGTGCTAGTTTGTGACAAAGCACCATGAAATGGGTGGCCTAAAACAACAGATCTATTCTCACAGTTCTGAAGACTGGAAGTCCAAGATCAAGGTGTCAACAGGGTCGAGCTCCTCTAAAACTTTTGGCAGAGAATGCTGCTTTGTCTCTTCCTTGCTCTTTGTTTTTTAAAGATTTTATTTATTTGAGAGAGAGCATGAGAGAGAGGGAGAGAGCATGTGCGTGGGAGAGCGAGAGCACAAGACAGAGGGCATGAGATAGAGTGAGAGAGAGATCACGAGACAGAGGGGGAGAGAGAGAGCACGAGAGAGCACAGGAGATAGAGGGAGAGTAAGAGCTTGAGACACAGAATGTGCAGGCAGAGGGAGAAGGACAAGCGGACTCCCTGCTGAGCCTGACCCGGGGCTGGATACCAGGACCCAGAGATCGTGACCTGAGCTGAAGGCAACCGCTTAACCGACTGAGCCACCCAGGCACCCCTACTCTCGTCTTTGCTCTGGGTAATTCTGCTTGTTCACTGGCTTGTCGGCCTGACCCCAGTCTCTGCCCTGCCTTCACGCTGTCATCTTCTGGGTGTGTCCCTGTCTTCCCGTAGTTTTTATTCTGTTTCCTCTCTTTCTATAAGGACTAGAGTCATACTGGATGAGGGCCCACCCTGATGACCTTATCTTTACTTGATTACATCAGTGAAGCTCTTCTTTCCAAAAAAAAGTTGACATTCATAAGTGCTGGGGGTTGGATGTCAACATATCTTACTGGGAGAAACAGTTCACTCCATAACAGGAGTTGAAAAGTATCTCTGCTCCAGTGTACTATTTTAAGTCCATCGTGCTTAAAATGGAGGGAAAGAGGAGGGAAATCATCTCCTAAATCATGATTTTTACAGAGTGGACTAACTCAATAACAATACCAAAAAGTTTAATTCAAAAATGGGCAAAGGACTTGAATAGATATTTCTCTAAAGAAGATAAGCTGATGGCAATTAAGTACCTGAAAAGATATTCTGTATCGGGAACCCTTAAACAAATGTCAATCAAAACCACCAGCAGATTCCACCTCACAAACATTTGGGTGGCTGTTATATTAAAAAACAACAACAACAACGTCAACAGAAAAAAGTGTTGATACAAATAGAACTCTGCATGTCTTGTGGGGATACAGTGGTCAGATGCTGTGGAAAACAGTTGTGATTCCTTAAATTAAACAAAATTAAACAAAAATTAAACAAAAATTAGAATTACTGGGACGCCTGGGTGGCTCAGTTGGTTAGGCCGCTGCCTTCGGCTCAGGTCGTGATCCCAGAGTCCTGGGATCGAGTCCCACGTCGGGCTCCTTGTTCTGTGGGGAGCCTGCTTCTCCCTCTGCCTCTGCCTGCTGCTCTGTCTGCCTGTGCTCGCTCTCTCTCTCTCTGACAAATAAATAAATAAAATCTTAAAAAAAACAACAACATAGAATTACCATACAATCTAGTAATTCCACTTTGGGTATATACTCAGAAGAATTGTGAGCAGGGTTTTGGAGATAGCCACCCACTGATGTTCATAGCAACTTTACTCGGGACAGCCAAAAGGTGGAAGTAATATAAGTACCCATCACAGCATAAATGGATAAACAATGTGGCATATGCATGATGAAATGTTATTCAGCCTTAAAATGAAAGGAAATACACCTGCTACAACATGGGTGAACCTTATGTTGAGTGAGAGAAGATGGTCACAAAGGAACAAAATATTGTATGATTCCTCTGAAGAGGTACCTGAAGTAGTCAAGTGCATAGAGACAATGGTAGAATGGTGGTGGGTGGGATGAGAGAAGGGGAGGTTATTGTTTAATGGATGTAGAGTTTCACGTGAAAAATTCTGGAGATGGATGGTGATTTCACAGTATTGTTAATGTACCATTAGACAGCATTAAGTACAATTAAAAATAATCTTATGCTGATTTTACCAAAATAAAAAAAAGTAGAAGTCATAAATTTAAGATAAGAATTAAAGAAAAATAAACAAAACTATGTAAAACTCACTGACCTGCCCAATAAATCACACCCCTCTTCTCATCTAGGTTCTGGCCCAATAGAGAAATAGGACAGAGTAGGGGATCTGGCCTTGGAACAATCCGGTCATCTCTGTTGAAGGCTAGTTGGGTGGGGATAGCTTAGTGTGAGCGATCAAGGAGCTGGCTAGCAGCACACCCCAGGATTTGGTCCCCCCAGTTACCACAGGGCTGCTCTTGGAGGTGCAGAGTGCTCCTGTGCCCCCATAGTCCCCATGGCCTGACTCCTCCCCAACAAGACAGTGGGGGTAGCTCAGCCACGCTTGCTCTGCTTATTCTCCTCAAATTTTCTAGTCTGATACATGACTGTACTTCTTTGGGTGGGATGAGAAGGTCCGATGGAAGGTCCAAAGGATATACTGAACTCCCCCATTTAAAAGAAGCATCCGGCATCGGGGAAGAAGCCTTCACCTGAAATGTCCCTGCTTCTGGTTCTCTTAATGCCTCCTACTTGCAAGTTAACCCATGGTTAACCAGTGCCTCCCAGTCAAGAGGTTGCTTCCCAGTGAAACCACTGTCTCTTTGTGTACGCGTCTCACACTTCCCATGGGCAGTGGAGATATCGAAGGCTCTGGCAGTTAATGACCTCACTTCCAAGGCCCCTCTGTGCCCAGGGCTTCAGTTTGCTTTCCTCTTTTCAACATGTACAGGCATGTTGTCTTGCATAGCTTTTTCGGGGTGTGGAGTGAAATCCGATGACAAAGGTGCCAGGAACATAGTGGTGCCTAAGTTTGAACATAATTTTTCCCTGGGAATGTGACGGTAGAAGTTTAGTTGTAGGGTTATCTAACTTTGCAAGTTCAAGTCCAAATATGTTGAAATTCAAAGGAGTTACAAGTTCAAAATAGGGAGGCAGGATGGCTCAGTTGGTTAAGCGTTCGCTTATAATCTTATGCTGATTTTACCAAATAAATTTTCGCTTATAAGCATTGGCTCAGGTTGTCCTCTTAGGGTCCTAGGATGGAGCCCCAAGCCCTGAGTAGGGCTCCCTGCTCAGTGGGGAGTCAGCTTCTCCCTCTCCCTGGGCCCCTCCCCGCTGCTTGTGTGCTCATTCTCTCACTCATTCTGCACTGTCTTAAAAAAAAAAAACAAACTAAAATTTTCTTGGCCCTTTCATACATTCATTAATTTCACAAATGCTAATTGAAAACCCACCCTGGGTACTCTTCTAATCACTGGGGAGATTTTGGTGCATAACCCCCCCTCACCCCCGTCCTGCCTGCCCTCCTTGAGCGGCCTTTCTGGAGACCTCGAGGCAAGAATAGAATTAAATTCCAATAAGCCTATCTTAGCAGGTCCTGTCAGGCTGAAGTAAGTATTCTTGAAGCCTGGGCGGTGGTCTGTTGTTCTGGAAGCTGTCGTCCAGGCGGCTTCACAGGAAGGGCTGTCTGGGCGGTCTTTGAGGTCGTGCTAGTTCTCAGCGGCCCGTGTGTGAAGAGGTCACAGGCGATCACAACACAGTCTTTTACCCTTTCCTTTAACCCCAAACCACATTTTGGTAACAACCCAATCCCCTAATCCTGAAATAGTAATGCAGGGAAAAAGTACATTCTTAGAACAGAGTGCATGGTGTTCCTGAAGATCCCCGTGCTACGCCACAGGGGCTCCTGCCTGGTGCCACACCTTTCACTCTTGGACGAGAGGCCCTGTTCAGGTTTCTGCCCCAAGAGCCACTTCTCTTGCCTCTTGCTCTGGATGTACTTATATCCAAGACACCCGACTCCTGAGGAAGATTGAACTCTAATATTGAACAATCAATCAAGAGCTTCTTGGGGACACTTTGTTGTATTGGGATGTAATTGTGTGTGTGTGTGTGTGTGTGTGTGTGTGTGGCAATTCTCGAGTCCTTGGAAAGACCACATGGATTCCAGCTTCTCCCACTCATCACTACCTTCTTGTCCTCCAATACAGAGTAGAATTTGGGTGACTCCCTAGCCTAGGGCCTATCAGACCTATTAGTAACAATTGAAAGCTGGGAACATTCTAGTTTTCTGTAGGGTGCACAAATCTGCTTTGCCATTTGAAAGCCATAAATACTGTTGACCACCATTGTCCTCAGGGACCTGTGAAGACGTTGTTGCCTGCAGTGTGACTGTGTCTCTCACTGGGGCCTGCCTCCTGGCTCTCTGCTGTCTTGCTGGGCTCCTGTGAAGCTTCTGCTCTGTCCCCACCTGCCAGGGGTAGTTCAAGGTATATCCGTGTGGCCTGTGCAAAAAAAAGCTGCCTGCTGAAAGCCTGTGCTTGTGCCAAGGCTCACAGAGCTTTCTTTTAGATGTACAGTGCTGGCCTTGTTTTCTTCCAGTTACGAGCTTATGCAGTCTTCCTTCCATGGAACCAGCCACTTCACTGAGGGACAGAGTTGCCATGAGCTGGGGTTTCCAACTCCGATCAAATGCATGTATGGTCCTAAGCTTGAAGTTTCTTGCCCCATGCGTCCTGTTTAAAACCCTCATCCTCACTGAAAAAATGAGCTGATTGTAGGATAGAGGATGCAAACCACCAGCGTGTAAAAAACTCTGACCTGTGCTTTGAACCAAAGTGCCAACTACCTTGCTCAGAGCAGAAGCTCAGGTTACTCTGCGAGTGTTTTGCTCCTGCAAACATTACTCCTTGTTGATTTCTTATGGTTTGTTGCTCCGTATAATAGAATTACAGTTTTGAGAGGGCACAATAAAATAACTCCTTTTAAGGGCTCCTGGGTGTCTTAGTCAAGCGTCTGACTTTGGCCCAGGTCGTGATCTCAGGGTCCTGGGATCGAGCCCTGTGTGGGCTTCCCTGCTCATCAGGGGGTCTGCTTCTCCCTCTCCCTCTGCCTCCCCCACCCCTCCACTCCTGTGCTCCTTTGCTCACTCACTGTCACTCTCTGTCTCAAATAAAAGCTCTTAAACACACACACACACACACACACACACACACACACACACACACACACACACACAACTTTTCAAGATTGCGATTGGGAGTGGCTGAACTGGTTGTTGAAATATATTCTCTCTCCTGAAATGGTTTGTGAAAAGCTACTGCCCCAAATCCCATATGCTGCTTGGGGTTGCTGCAGCCACTGCAGTTCTTTCTGGATGATTCCGTGGCCCTCCCCCGTGATCCCACACCTGAGGAGTTAACCCCTGGCTCACCAGGGCTCTGGCCTCTGGGACTGTGCTCCTGGGCTGGGCTCAGCATCTGCTCAGGGTTGGCTGTGAAGCTGTGTGAAGAGTATTCAGGCTTTTTCTTCTTTTTGGTTATGAGCCATTGAGGAATAAGAGAAAGAGTAAGGCAGTAAGATAATAATACGGATGAAATTGTAAATGAATTATAATTGCAGATTCTCTAATTAAAGAATCTTATCCATAATTATACATGAATTATAGGTGAAAAGTAGTTTGATGCATGGGGCTATGTTTGAGAGAGACACTGAGCCATCAAGGCAGAGAAGAAACTGGGCAGGCCTCACCTGTACCTGTACCTGTGTCGGGGCAGAGCCTGCTCCTGGTGGAGGAGAGTAGAGCTTTTGCTGTGTGGGTAGCAGGCTTGGGCCTCAGGGAGGGTGAGGAGTCAGGAGTGTAAGGCCTCCAGTCAGGAGCGTAAGGGGTGCCAAGAAACCTTCAGTGGTCAAGAGAAATAATATTTAACATAGGGGCACCTGGGTGGCTCAGTCGTTAAGAGTCTGCCTTCGGCTCAGGCCCTGATCCCAGGGTCCTGGGATCGAGCCCCGAGTTGGGCTGTCTGCTCCTCAGGAAGCCTGCTTCTCCCTCTCTCTGCTTGTGTTCTTTCTCTCGCTGTGTCTCTGTCAGGTGAATAAATAAAATCTTAAAAAATAATAATTAACATAGTATTTGAAAATGAATTGATGAACAAATATATATATATAACATGAACTATATATAAATTTAAACAACATATACATATTTATATATAACTATAAATATATACACACACACACACATATATTTAAAACAACTTACAAGATAGGACTGGTATTCCTGACTTTTCCCTTTGCCTCAGGCTCCAGAATGGCTCAAAGGAGCACTGTTACTGATCATCTTCAGTTCAGTGCCAGAGGTGGGTGCCGCTTACCTCACCCCAGTCCTTGCCCAGCTAATTCTTCCCAGAATCCATTAAGCACTTTATTTCTCCTGGGTGGAGTGGGTAAAAGGACAGAAGAGGGCAGGAACATTACACTAACTGAACTCTCTCCACATGTGGATGTAGAAGCAACCTTCTCCATGACCGTAAAACTGCCCAATTTCAATAGATGGGAATATTCACCCTTAGAGAGGAAAGGACAAAGCCTACATTAGCTTTCAGAGGTAAGGAAAGTCTATCCCCAGTTAGGATAACAAGTTTTACAGTTGGATGTGGAGGTAGCTGCCTGGGACGGTCCGTGAATTTTATTGATCGTCTTGACTCAACAGGTATTCTTTTCTCGAAGCTCTCTGGTAATGTCTTTGTGGCCCCAAGGGAGGTCTGTGGACTGAGAGCTTCAGCATTACCAAGGAGAGGAAGAGAAATGCAGGATCTCAGGCCCCAAGTCAGACCTCCTGAATGGATCGGCATTTTTTCCCCGAAAGGTCCAGTTGTATGTAACGTCCAACTCTGTTTTGAAATCCATTAAGCCAGTGCTAGCTCTCCTCTTGTTTAACTGGCTTCATGGGAAATCCTTACACTCTTAGGAAACTGACTGCTTGTTATGCATGTTCTGGGTTCTCAGGGATAAAATGTGCTTTACTAAACTCTGCTGGAGGAAGTTGAGTTTGTCAAAAGGTAGGTTGTAGGAGCTAATTTAAGAGTTCAAACTTAAACTGTGGAAAGTGGTACTATCATGAGGCTTAGGGGTAAAACTTTTAGTACCTTGAATAGTTTGAACAGAAGGGAGGGTTTTTTGAAGATGTCAGTAACACATGGTGATTATTTTTTGTTCAACTTTATTTTTCACTTCAGAATAAAGTTGGTAGCTCAGATATTGTACACCTGTCTTCCTTTCTGTTCTAAAATAAGTTCAAGACCAGGTATACTGGGTTTTGAAGCCTAGATAGCTTTAGTGCTATGATTTCTGATTTCATAAGAACTTTAAGAAGAACTGATATGATTCTGATTTGAAAGCCACAAATTATAGCTGTGTTTGTATTCAAATCTTATGACTGATAAGGAGTAAAATTAAGGAGTCTTAATAGATAAGGAGTAAAATTAAAGATTTTTATGGCTATAAAGTACTGAAACTGTTTTCACATGTGACTTCTGGAAACCTTTATTTCATAATTCCCATATGAGGTAGCAAGTTTATCTGTACTAAGTTCAAATTACCGGGTTGGGCATTACAGTAAAAGGAGGATGTAGAAGACACCTACTGATGTATAAATAACCCTCTACTGAGTTTATAGTTCAGTAGGTGAATAAGGCACACAACTATTGTATAATCTAGTAGTAATGTTCTAGCGACTAATTTGGGCAAGTAATGTAGTTAATGTCTTACAGTTGGTTTTCTCACTTATAAAATGAGGGTGTTTGAATTAGATCTTTAAAATATTTTCTGGTATTAATATAATGACAGTGAATTCAATTATATCCTAAGAACTTAATTTATATAATTTATCTTTTTAGGTATATCTGTTCAGTGTAATAACTGGTGGAATTTCAACCTTTGGAGAATAAACAATCATTCTTCATAAGCTAAGATTTAGAAAGTAATCTAATTTTTCAAGATTGTTGAAACAGCTCAAATCTTAGACTACCAGTTCTTTTCAATGGCCATTTCTTTCGGTACAGATTAATTTTTAAACTTACAAATCACTATAAAAATGTATAATTTTGGTAACCTTTCTATTCAAGAGGAGCTATTCTATCATATTATCAAATCTTAGTAAACAGGGAATTTGTCTCTCATCCAAAATTTTCTCTGAAAAAGATCTCTTTATTTTCCCAGATAGCATTCTTAAAAAGGAAACTTGATCGTTCTACTTTGTTCTGGTAGATAATGCTGCTGAAAGACAAGTCGAGAAGTTAACTGTTCAGGTGACAATAATTTATCCCAACCTTTTTGCCTTTATTTTTTTTAACTTTTGATTGGCTTTAATAAAAAAAGCATTGCCCAAATAGCAACTTTGAAGGTGTCACAAATGACATTGCAATTATAGAAATACAAAGACATTACTTCATGGGTCAGGTGAACTTATCAAAGAACGAGTCCAGCATGTAGTAGAAACTGAGGAACTATTCTTTAAGTGGGAAGAGAATGAAATTGGCTATCAGACAACATGGCTGACCTTAAACTTTGTTGACAAAATTCCTGAGGGAATCCTGGTCAACCTTTTCCTGACCATAGCTTTATCTTCATAAAGATATCTTGAAACTGTTGTTTTCTTTGGTGAATGTTGATCTTCCAACTATTTCTGGTGCTGATAATCTTGTTTTTAGTATCCAGTCTTTGTACCACAAATTCTTTACTCTTAGCCACTAATGTAGAAAACACTTCTGTAAATTTATTTCCTATGAAAACTGTCCTGAAGTATTCCTTCTCAATGCATTTGGGGGAGAGATTTTTTTTTTTTTTTTTTTTTTTTTGGATAGCTTTTCTCACCTGGTTTGGTTGTTTTTTGTGAATTAAAAATCATAAACCCAGGGCACCTGGGTGGCTCAGTGGGTTAAGCCTCTGCCTTTGGCTCTGGTCATGATCTCAGGGTCCTGGGATAGAGCCCCACGTTGGGCTCTCTGCTCAGCAGGGAGCCTGCTTCCCCTTCTCTCTCTGCCTGCCTCTCTGCCTACTTGTGATCTCTCTTGCTGTCAAATAAATAAAATCTTTAAAAAAAATCATAAACCCAAGTATACTAAACAGTCATGTGAAAGTTGGAATAGTTAATCAGTTCTTTACATTTTCATTACTCTTCATAATTACTGACTTATAAATCTAAAACATTTAAGCTTTGGAGTTTCACAACCATTAGAAATGTTTTCATACTATAATGACTTGGAAAAATACTTGGGGGAAAAATGCTGAATAAAATACATGAACTTTAAAAGTAAAACTCAGGGTCCTATATTTATTATGCATAATAAATAAGTATTTATTATGAAAAAATATATATATGTTCCTCCCCCTCTCCTTTTACCTAACAATTTAGCAAACTAGATCAAGAGCCTAAAAAAAATCATTTCTTTGGCTTGGTAATGCTTATATTTCTAGGAAGTTTTTCCAAAGGAAATAATCACAGGTAGTCCAAGATTGCAAAAATGTTGAGTGTTATTTATGAAGGAGAAAAACTATAAAAAAAAAAACCCACCTAAATATAGAATGTCTGTATCCCATTAAACATTTGTATTCTATTCATTTCTTTTCTTTATTTTAAAGATTTTCATTTATTTTAAAAATAACTTGAAATTCCTTAACATATGAACCATTTATTCCATTTTCATCAGAGTTTTTTTTTTTTAATAATTTTTTAATGTACTTTGGAAGAAGGAGCTCAGGTAGTAAAACTCCTTAATTGAATCTAATGACTGTGTTTATGTAGACAAATGACTTCTATGATTTCCATTAAAAGCTTCTGTTTACAGTGCTCATATTTTTTAAATACCAGAATCTCTTAAATGAATATTGACTTTCATGAAAACAGACAAGGTATAACATGTTTACTGTTTTTTGAAATTATATTCCACACACATAAGTCTAAAAAAATGAATAAATGTACTTCTTGATTTAAATATTTAGTTTGAACATATTTTACACCCCAGGATTTAAAAAAAATATTAGTGTCTTCATAAAACTTCTATTAAGGTGGTAGCCACACAACTATTACTTCAGTGATTTGTTTATTAAGAACTATGGTGGAAGGAGTGCTTGGGTGGTTCAGTTGGTTAAGCATCTGCCTTTGGCTCAGGTCGTGATCCCAAAGTCCTGGGATTAAGCCCCAGTCAGGCTTTCCCCCTCTCTCTCTGTCAAATAAAACCTTAAAAAAAAAAAAACCCAAAACTATGTAAGTAATTGATACTTCCCATCAGTATATAAGTCCTACAGCCTTTGTTTTAGGATTCAGTCTCCTTTTGAGTGTGTGTGTGTGTGTGTGTGTGTGTTTATAGCACACATGCATGCTGTCAAGCTGGACATTACAGCCTTTCTTTCTTCCTTCAGTGAAGGCTGGTTTCAGGATGCGTGGCCAGAAACACACAGAGCACTGTTCGTGAAGATACAGATCCTCTCAGTTCTTCCCTGGTTTCTACTCCCCTGATTGTATTTAGGTCACTGAAGTTTGATTACAGAGAAAGGATTACAAAATGGAAAAAAGATATTTCTTTAGTCACAAACTTAGAGGTTACAGGGTGCCATTTTCCTTCCTCATGTATGTTTTATCTCTTTTTTTTTCTTTTTCTTTTTGGGGTGCAAAACGGTGGTTCATTAAAGCACAGGGACAGGACCGTGGGCAGAAAGAGCCGCTGCTTGTATGTTTTATTTCTTTAGGCAGAAGAGTGACCTCTGACATTTAATACCAGGATTAGAAATTTAATCCAAGTGACCATATATTTCTATGACTTATTTACCATCCTCTCTTGAGCATTGGGCCCTTTTTAAGCACTTCACTTTGACCGAAAGCATAATCAACTTCCAGTTATTTGCAAAAATCCTCGGATTTGAAAGTTTTCATGGGTTGTTTTCAATGATTTTTTTTAAGTGTACAATTCAGTAGTTTTCAGTAGTATACTTACAGTACTGTGCAACCATCAACATGATCTTTAGAACACCTTCATGACTTTTAAAAGAAACATCCTAATTAGCCATTACTGCTCATTCCCTTCCCTCTTATCCTTTCTCAGTTCTAGAGAATCACTAATCTACTTTGTCTTTCTAGATTTGCCTATTCTGGACATTTCATGTAAATATAATACATAATAGATAGTCTTCTATGTCTGGCTTCTTTTCACTTAGTGTAATTTTTTTAAAAGATTTTATTTATTTATTTGACAGAGATCCCAAGTAGGCAGAGAGGCAGGCAGAGAGAGAGAGGGGGAAGCAGGTTCCCCGAGGAGCAGAGAGCCCAATGTGGGGCTCTATCCCAGGACCCTGAGATCATGACCAGAGCCAAAGGAGAGGCTTTAACCCACTGAGCCACCCAGGCGGCCCCTAGTGTAATATTTTTAAGTTCTAACACTTTATGCATGTTATAGATGTAACAGTATTCCATCTTTTTCTTTTGGGGATTGTTTATGCCATTGTATGGGTATATACCATTTTATTATTTACCAGCTAATTGACATTATCTTCTACTTGGTTATTATAACTACTGCTTCTATTAATCCCATACTTTTATACAAGTGTTTGTGTGGGCATATGTTTTCATTTCTCTTTAGTAGGTATTTAAGAGTAGAAATCGGTGTCATGCAGTTTAACATTTTTAGGGAATCAACCCCCCCCCCCAACTTTGAGATGTTTAAGAAAGGGAATAAAAACAGGGTGTTGGCATTTCTCTTTTTCCTAAGTCTTCATTGATCATCAGCTCATTTGTTGTGGTTGACAGGTCGGGACTCTTCTGAAAATGAAAAGTCATTGTTACTAATTATGTTGGAACAACAGGCATAAATTGGAATTGTCCTCAGCAAATTAGCACCAGTGGCTAACCAATAAGAAGGAAAGGCTATTGTTAGATTGAGCTTCCTTCCCTTGTCTGACAAATAAGAGTCAATGGGAATATGGAGGAGGTATCTCAGAAGTGAAGTCAGCCACAGGGGCAGTTTTAGCACTGTCTCTGGCTTCTGCCACATTCCCTCAAATAAAAAAGCATCTTTGAAAGGAGATGATACTCGAGCTAAGGATATCTTTACTCCTATCCACGGGTGTATGTTCTAAATGTAAAAATAAAGTGATTGAAATTAATCAAGCAGTGACTTACTAATTTTAATAATACTTACTTGATCATTTTATTTCTTCCAGGGAACAAGAAATCATTACAACTTCAAAGCATCTTAGAAACTTTCAACTGTGCTAAAACTTTGGAGATGGACAGTTTTTCCTTTCATCTCATTTGAAAGGATTTTGAGAAGAAATAAAATGGCAGAGGTTTAAAGTTAATATTCAGGATGAATGATGATAATTCAGATGAGAAGACAGAAGATGAACTTCAATCCTTATTTATCAGTGATAAAAATGAAAACACATATGCATACAACCAAAAATCACATATACAGAACTCGTCAACCAATAAGGTGAATTGGAATCCTGCCAAGCCAGATGATATGGTGGTTGATTATGAAACCAACTCTGCTGTGGACATTGAAAGTCTTGCTTTAACCCCTCAGTGTGTGGAAGTACTTGATCAACCAAAGTCTTCAAGTCAGTTGATTGGTAAGGAGGTGTTTGATATCCATGAAGATTCTACACTTCATTCTTGTGCACACATTGTAAATACAGAGGAGCCCAAATACCTGCGCAACAGTTGTCATTCCCTAGACTCATTCCAGGACCAGAATACTGAGACATCTCTGCCTTTTGTGTGGAAACCCAGCAATGGTGATTTGTACTATGCGGACTCTCCTACTGCTTTGGAGCTAAACCAAACATTTGACATGACCGTGGATCATGTTAACTGCACCTTTATAGCACAGCATGCCATTGAAAAGAGCCTGTCTTTGCATACCTCTGGAAATCTGCAGCCAACCGGCATGGGGAGTGGAAACCCATCTTTGTCCTGTTCCATTCATACATCTTCCCATTCTGCTAACATGCACATGAGAGAAACAAATTATGGAGCGAGCTTTGAAAACCAACAAGCCACTGCAGCAGAGGCTCAAGACACAACTTACACAGCATTTTCTGATGTGATGCAAACTGATACTGTTGTTCCAGATACTGGCATTCAGTGTCCATATTCTTCAGGACAGGTCACCAGTGACTACACAGATGGGTCACAGCAAAGACTAGTTGCAGAAAAAGTGGTACAAGCTCAAACACCAGTTTCTGAAGGTATGGACGTTCCCAATGAGTCTGTATTACAAGAATTCTTTTGTTTATCCAAAGATGAACAAAATAGTGAGACACATTCACAGAGCTCATATGGGCAAAAGGAAATGAGCCAAAATCTAAGAGAAAAAGTGTCCAATTGTCTTATAGATGATGAATGCCCATCACTGGTGCCAGCTTTTGATAAAAACGAAGCCCAAGTGCTGAACCCAGAGCACAAAGTCACTGTGGCTGAAGACCCACAAAATGCCTCTAATGAAAAGGATTTAGAAACCCAAAATCGTACCATTGAATTGATACTGAGTAGCCCACCAGGACAAAAGATGGCTCCATCAGTTGAACTGAGTTGGGATGCAAATGATATGGTCATTAGCACAAATAACCCAGTTTGCATGTCAACGCCAGTCCTAGATTCTCCAAATGCAACCTTTTCTATTTCACCTACTGAAGCAACCAAGAAATGTAGTAAAGTGGAGAAGAGTCCTCGAGAGCTTAGAAATTTACCAAACTTGAAGGGGGCACCTATGAACATGTCTAAACCTAATTTAGGAAAATTGACAGCTAAAATGAACACCCCTATTGGCAGCAAAGTTAGAAAAACCGAAATTATAAGTTACCCAAGACCAAACTTCAAGAATGTCAAAGCAAAAGTTGTGTCTAGACCGGTGTTGCCGTCCAAAGACACTGCTTTATCAAAGGTCACGCCCAGACCTCCCTTAACCAGTGCCTCATCACCTGCCTCATCAGGGTCTTCCTCAAGACAGCCGACAGCTTTGAACAAAGCACCAAGGTCTGACTTGAATGTAGATACAAAAGCAGAAATCCTAATTAACAAGACGCATAAGCAGCAATTTAATAAACTCATTACTAGCCAGGCTGTGCATGTTACAACTCATTCTAAAAATGCTTCACACAAGGTTCCAAGAACAACATCTGCCATGAAATCGAATCAGGAAGACCTTGACAAAGCAAGTTCTAATTCAGCATGTGAGACTGGGTCCGTGGCGACCTTCTTCCAGAAGATCAGAGACCTACTCCCTGTTAAAATGGAAAGCACAGAGTGTTTGGAAATAACATATGCTTCCAGCATGGATAGGATTAGCCCTGAAAAGAAGGGTGAAAAAGAAAATGGGACACCTACGGAAAAACAAGAGCTAAAGAAGGAAATTTTGAATGAGACCTTTGAATATGGTTCTCTTTTCTTGGTAAGTGAGATTTTTGCTCCCTTCGGGGAATGGTGCAGGAAGCTGAGAGATGTATTAGCAATTGATTAACACATTAGTCAATAATATTGCAGACCTAGCTGTGCAAATTTGCTTTTGGGTGTTAATCTACTATTCGGTATTTCTTTGTCTTGTAAGTTGCACACTTTAGAGTGTTAATTGCTTACAATATAGGAAAACTGCCTATGGGGAAAATAATCAAAATACAGAATTTTGTATTGCATACCAACGTTCCTTTTAATAAGGTGAAAGAACAAGTTACTTTAATATTGTGGTGTAATTAGTTATTTGAAGTTAAATATCTGCTTATATTTTACACTTACGGAAAAAAAGAGGGGGAGAAAGGTTTGTTTAGGAACTTTACAATGTGTTGGGCCACATTCAAGAAGTGGCAGGGCTGGGGAGAGCTGGTAAACAGGATCGACATAAAAATAACTCCTGGTCTCTTCTGGAGGAAGCTGCTCTGGGAAGTGGAGCCCTGTCCTGTCAACAGTGGGGTTGGAGATTCTGCCTCTGATCAGCTAATGTGAATTTGGTCAAATACTCTTTGATACCCAGAGGGGAAAGGGTTGGCCTAGAAGAAGTCTGAGGTCTCGTGCAGCCCTAACCTATTGATTCCTGAAACGTTAAAATAAACAAACCTCTTTTATTCCTGTACAGCAAAAAAGCAGTCTGTTGTCTGTAGCACCTGTCGCATATTTGATGTGTGTGTGTGTGTGTAGGGGGGGAGGAGGAGACTAGATACAGTTCCATTTAGGCAAAATATTCACATGCAGTTTAAAGATGAATTTTTTTTTTTAAAACATACCTATATTTTTGTCACCAGCATGAAGAAACTAGTTTTCTGAGTTTTAAAAATGTTGGTCAGACCATTCTTGGGCTTTGTGTTCTTGTCCTTAGCACTGATTTTGCAGTAGAAACTTAACATGTCCTTCTGGCCCCACATGGGGTTTCCTGGGGCTTCTGTCCTCTGCTCCAGGAATGGAGTTGGGTGCCAGGTGGGAAGGCAGATGTGACAGCTCTGCCTTCTCTGTGACGGCTCGTGTCTGAGAGGAGAGAAGCAGGCAAGGTGGAGTGAAGGGTTGAAGGGCTATTTTAGAAGGTTTTTAGGGTGTGTTAGGCAACTGCTAGGTCCTTTTAGGAAATAAGCTAGGAAACCCTGGATAAACCTGAGCTACATCAGTTTAGAGATGTTTTGGCTTCTCTAACTTTTGCGGGGGGAACAGTAATACCCCACTACGGTGTCTGAACTAATGCCATTGTCAATTTCAAGACTGATTTTAAGTTCAAGTCCAATATAGGGAACTTGTTTAATATCATTTATAATTTGATGTTTTGCCAAATTAAATTATAACCTCTGGTATTTCTAATCAACAATTTTAATT
This sequence comes from Lutra lutra, assembly GCF_902655055.1. NCBI lineage: Eukaryota > Metazoa > Chordata > Mammalia > Carnivora > Mustelidae > Lutra > Lutra lutra. The sequence goes on along the minus strand of NC_062279.1, from coordinate 24,666,517 downwards.
TGGTGTTTATAGATGTAGGTAAAAACAGTAGATTTATTCCTCCTTGATTTATGGGAGGCTTTCATCGTTTATCGACCTCTAACTGCCAGAAAAACAAGCATAATGTTTCTCTAAAAAGCATTTGCCATAAATATAAACTGGCTGTATAATTTTTTTTAAAGATTTTATTTATTTATTTGACAGAGATCACAAGTAGGCAGAGAGCCAGGCAGAGAGAGAGGAGGAAGCAGGCTTCTTGCTGAGCAGAGAGCCCGATGCGGGACTTGATCCCAGGACCCTGAGATCATGACCTGAGCCGAAGGCAGAGGCTTTAACCCACTGAGCCACCCTGGTGCCCCTGGCTGTATAATTTAAAAATTAAAAGTCTCTGTGTGTGTTGAGTAAATCTTAGGCTTTCGTACTATACTTGGAGGACATAAAGCTGTTTTTCAGGCTCCTGTTGAAGCCGGGTAATAGAATCATTGGATTGAAATGGAACCCAAGATGTCCTGGGAAGAAGCACTTTTCATTTCTGGAATCTTGCTTAGGAATCCTGTATTTTCAGCAGACACTAATCAAATAGTATTAAAAGAAAAAAAAAAAACCCAAAACTCATTCTTTTTTTTTTTTAAAGATTTTATTTATTTGATAGAGAGAGATCACAAGTAGACAGAGAGGCAGGCAGAGAGAGAGAGAGAGAGAGAGAGAGAAGCAGGCTCCCCGCTGAGAAGAGAGCCCGATGTGGGGCTCGATCTCAGGACCCTGAGATCATGACCTGAGCCGAAGGCAGCAGCTTAACCCACTGAGCCACCCAGGCGCCCCCAAAACTCATTCTTTACCCATGTCTTAAATGCAACAGCCTGGGTTCACCTCGTACCCATTTTCACGTAACTTGGGGGAAGAGACAGGGCAAACTATCGCGGGCCACAGGCTCTGTGCTTATTGTAGAGAGACAGATGCATGAATATTCGCTTCCTGCTGACTCAGATTCTCATTTCTTGGTCACTTAAGCCATCTCTAAAGGTTCTGGATCTGCTCTGGATCCATGATGAGACAGTCTTGGAGGGATGTTAATTTCCACTGTGCCCTGTTGGTCTGGAGCTAAGATAGGCCTTGAGTTTACAGAATTCTTTTTTTTTTTTTTTTTAAAAGATTTATTTATTTATTTTAGAGTGAGAACATGTGCACACATGAGTGGGGGAAGGGACATAGGCAGAGGAAGAGAATCTCAAGGAGATTACCCACGGAGCATGCAGCCCAACGCAGGGGTCCATTTCCATTCATGCATGACCTGAGCCAAAATTAAGAATCAGACACTTAACTGACTGAGCTACCCAGGTGCCCTTGAGTTTACTGAATTCTTTTTTTTTTTTTTAAAGATTTTTATTTATTTATTTGACAGACAGATCACAAGTAGGCAGAGAGGCAGGCAGAGAGAAAGGAAGGGAAGCAGGCTCCCCGCTGAGCAGAGAGCCCTATGTGGGGCTCGATCCCAGGACCCTGGGATCATGACCTGAGCCGAAGGCAGCGGCTTTAACCCACTGAGCCACCCAGGCGCCCCGAGTTTACTGAATTCTTAAGGTGCCCACCATCTCACCATTTTTTGGTTAAGATTTATCTGAAATTTCAGAAAGGTTCTTACTTGGAGGCAGGAATTTGATTTTAATTTGATACAAGTTGAGTGTAGCTCCCTATTACAGAGGTTCTGTATTGGGGGACCGTGTGTTAGCCAGAGGGGCAGTGGTCACAGGGAAGGAATGGATATTTTCTTGATGTGTGCTCTGACCAATTTGCTCAGGTTTTGTGTATATACATTAGGGTTTTCCCTGTAATATTCCAGTGTATACATTTTCATTCACTCTTTCCAGGAACAATGGGTCAGTTGTTAGCCACACTTAAAGGCTTCAGAGGGGCGACTTAGAACACACAGCTGGTAAGCAGGAAAACAGAGATTCAAACCACGGGCTCCTGACTGGAATCCTGGCCCTTTCCACTTCATACACTACAGGCTTTAAAAGTTTTTGCAGAATGTTGACTTGAAAGGCAGAGAAAATCTGATTTGACCAGCTTACAGAAGTAAATCTTCAACAAAAATGTGTTTTACTTTTTAAAAGGTTTTCTCTGAGGGATTGCCTTAGCCAGCTTTGTGGTAGAGGTAGGAGTTTTTGTAGTTTCTATGTAATCACATGCTTTTTCTGGCCAGTTTGGTGTAGTTCTCTTAGGATATTGCCTTATTTTTTTTTAATGTAACCCTATAAATACTTTGTTTTTTATTTTAATTCCAGTATAGTTAATACATGTTATACTAGTTTCAGTTGTATGGGATAGTGATTGAACAGTTCTGTACATCACTCAATATTAATGATAAGTGCCCTCTTAATCCTCTTTACCTATTTCATCTAGTAACCATTGGTTTGTTCTCTGTATTTAAGAGTCTGTTTTTTGATCTGTCTCTCTCTTTTTTTTCCCTTTGCTTGTTTGTTTTCTTTAACTTCCACATATGAATGAAATCATATGGTATTTGCCTTTCCCTGACTGACTTATTTTCCCTTAGCATTATACCCTCTAGCTCCATTCATGTCATTGCAAATGGCAAGATCTCATTCTTCTTATGGCTGAATAACATTACATGGTATATATATGCCACTTCTTCTTTACCCATTTGTCCGTTGATGGACATTTTGGCTGCTTCCTTAATTTAGCTATTGCAGATAGTGCTGCGGTAAACATAGGGATGCATCTGTCTCTTTAAGTTAGTGTTTTTGTATTTGGGGGTAAATATCCAATAGTATGGTTACTGGATCATAGGATAGTTCCATTTTTAACTTTTTTGAAGAACCTCCATGCTGTTACCAGAGTGGTTATACCAGTTTGCATTCCCAGCAACAGTGCACGACCGTTCCTTTTTCTCCACATCCTGGCCCGCACTTGTTATTTCTTGTGTTTTGATTTTAGCCATTGTGACAGGTGTGAGGTGATAGCTCATTGTGGTTTTGATTTGCATTTCCCTCATGATGAGTGCAATTGAGCATCTTTGCAGGGGTGTGTTGGCTATCTGGATGTTTTTTGGAGAGTGTCTGTTCATGTCTTCAGCCCATTTTTTAGTTGGATTTTTTTTTTTTTTGAGTATTGAGTTGTATCAGTTCTTTATATATTTTGGATTCTAACCCTTTATCAGATATGTCATTTGCACTATCTTATCCCAGTCTGTAAGTTGCCTTTTAGTTGTGTTGATTGTTTCCTTTGCTGTGCAGAAGGTTTGTATTTTGATGTAGACCCAGTGGTTTATTTTTGCTTTTATTTCCCTTGCCTAAGGAGACCTATCTGGAAAAATATTGCTACTGCTTTTGTCAGAGAACTTTCTGCCTATGCCCTCTGCTTGGCTTTTTATGGTTTCATGTCTCACATCTAGGTCTTTAATCCATTTTAAGTTCACTTTGTGTATGGTGAAACAGTCTTTCCTCTTTTGTTAAAGATTAATGACTACATATATGTGGGCTTATTTCTGAGCTCTTTATTTTATTGATCTCCATGTGTATTTTTTGGCCAGTACCATATTGTTTTTATCACTACAACTTCGTAATGTAACTTGAAATCTGGAACTATGATACCTCCAGTTTTGTTTTTGCTTCAAGATTGCTTTGGGTATTCTGTGTTTTTTATGGTTTCACACAAATTTTAAAATTATTTGTTCTAGTTCTGTAAAAAAAAAAAACTTTTTAAGATAAATTTATTTAAGAACGAGAAAAATACGAGCAGGAGGTGGGCAGAGGGAAAGGGGGAGAGAATCTCAAGCAGACTTTGTGCTGAATGAGGAGCCCAATGTGTGCCTTGATCCCTTGACCTTGAGATTATGACCTGAGCCAAAACCAAGAGTCCAACACTTAACTGTGTGCCACCCAGGCACCCTGCTATTGGTATTTTTTCATTGCTTTGGATGGTGTACACATTTTAACAGTATTTGTTCGTCCAATTCATGAGCATGGAATGTCTTTCCCTTTCTTTGTGTCATCTTCAATTCTCTCATCAGTGTTTTATAGTTTCCAGAGTACAGGTCTTTCCCCTTTTTGGTTAAGTTTATTCCTACATATTTTATTATGTTTGGTGCAATTGTAAAGGTGATCTCTTAATTTCTATTTCTGCTACTTCATTATTACTGTATAGAAATGAAACTGATTTCTGTACATTGATTTTTGTATCCTGCAACTTTATTAAATTCATTTATCAGTTCTAGTAGTTTTTTGGTGGAGTCTTTAGAGTTTTCTGTATATAGTATCATGTCATCTGCAAATAATGAAAGTTTTACTTCTTCCTTACAATTTGGATGTCTTTTATTTCTTGTCCAATTGTTGTAGCTAGGATTTCCAGTACTGTGTCAAATAAAAGTGGTGAGAGTGGGCATCCTTGCCTTGTTCCTGACCTTAGGGGGAAAAGCTCTCAGTTTTTTCCCATTGAATATGATGTTTGCTGTGGGTTTTTATATATGGTCTTTATTATGTTGAGGTATATTCCCTCTCTACTTTGTTGAGGGTGTTTTATCATGAATGTTGAACTTTGTCAGAAGCTTTTCCTGCATCTGTAAAAAATAATGATACATTTTTAAATTCTTTCTCTTTTGTTTCCCTTTCTCTTTTTGATATAATGTATCATGTTGATTAATTGGTGAATATTGAACCACCCTTGGATCCTAGCAATATATCCCACTTGATTGTGGTGAATGATTTTTTAATGTATTATTGGATTTGGTTTGCAAGTATTTTATTGAGGATTTTTGCTTCTATATTCATCAGAGTTACTGGTCTGTAGTTCTCTTTTCTTTGTGGTGTCTTTTTCTTTTTGATATCAGGGTAATGTTGGCCTCATAGGATGAATTTTAAAGTTTTCCTTCCTCTTCTATTTTTTGGAATAGTTTGAGAAGAATAGGCATTAACTCTTCTTTAAATATTTGGTAGAGCATTCACTCTGTGAAGGCATTTGGTCCTGGGCTTTGTTGGAAGTTTTTTAATAGTGATTCAATTTTTTTTGCTAGTCATTGGTCTGTTCAAATTTTCTAGTTCTTGCTTCAGTTTTGATAGGTTATATGTTTCTAAAAATGTATCCATTTCTTCTAGGTTGTTCGATTTATTGGCATATAGTTTTTCATAATAGTCTCATACAGTTTGTATTTCTGTGGCGTTGGCTGTTATTTCTCTTCTTTCATTAGTGATTTTGTTTATTTGACTCCACTCTTTTTTGAGGACTCTGTCTAAATATTAATTAATTTGGTTATCTTTTTAAAGGAATAGCTCTTAGTTTCATCTGTTCTGTTGGGCTATTTTAGTTTCCATATCATTTATTTATGCCCCAATCTTTATTTCCTTCCTTCTGCTGGTTTTGGGTTTTGCTTGTTGTTCTTTTTCCAGCTCCTTCAGGTGTAAGGTTAGGTTGTTAGGTTGAGATTTTTCTTGCTTCTTGAGATAGGCCTGTGTTACTGTAAACTTCCCTATGGAACAGTTTTTGCTGCGTCTCAAAGATTGTAGACCATTGTGTTTTCATTTTCACTTGTTTCCATGTAATTTATTTCTTCTTTGATTTCTTGGTTGACCCATTCATTGTTTAGTAGCTCTTTTTCCAGATTTTTTTCTTATGGCTGATTTCTTATTTCACAGTGTTGTGGTCACACAAGATGGATGGTATGACTTTAATCTTTTTGAATTTGTTGAGACTTGTTTTGTGGCCTAATATGTGACCTATTCTGGAGAATGTTCTGTATGCACTTGAAAAGAATGTGTATTCTCCTGTTTTAGGATGGAATGTTCTGAATATATCTGTTTATCCATCTGTTCCATTGTGTCATTCGAAGCCATTGTTTCCTTATGGATTTTATGTTTGGTTGATTTGTCCTTCGATGCAAGTAGGGTGTTAAAGTCTCCTATTATTGTATTGGTATCAGTTAGTTCCTTTGTTTGTTATTTAGTGTTTAATGTATTTTGGTGCTCCTTTGTTGGGTGCATAAATATTTACGATTGTTATTTCTTCTTGTTGGATTGTCCCCTTTATTATTATATGCTGTCCTTCTTTGTCTCTTTTACAGTTTTTGTTTTAAAGTCTATTTTTTTTCCAGTGAAAGGCTTTTCTTTTGACTTCCATTTACATAATATTTCTCCATCCCTTCACTTTCAATCTGCATGTGTCTTTAGGTCTGAAATGAGTCTCTTATAGGTGGCATATACATAGGTCTTGTTTTTTATCCACTCTGTCATTCTACAGCTTTTGACTGGAGAGTTTGGTCCAATTATATTCAAAGTAATTATTGACAGTTATGTATTTATTGCCATTTTGTTACTTGTTTTGTGATTATTCTAGGTTTCTTTCTGATCTTTCGCTCCCTCTCTTTCACGATTTGCTGGTTTTCTTTAGTGATATACTTGGATTCTTTGTATATCTGTTACTGGTTTGTTTTGATTTGTGGTTAACATTAGGTTTGTGTAACGTCTGGATTTTTAACAATCTATATGAAGTTGATGATCACTTAAGTTTGAACCCACTCTTTACTACTCCTACCACGTGTTAGGTATATGATGTCATATTTACTACTCCTACCACGTGTTAGGTATATGATGTCATATTTGTGAATCTCTACTGTTTTTTCAAGAAATACTTATTACCTATTTTATGGTTCCTACTTTTCATACTCTCACTTATTATCTTTCTTTTCCACTCAGAAAGTCTGCTCTAGTAGTTCTTGTAGTATTGGTTTAGTGATCATGAGCTTATTTACCTTTTGTCTAGGAAGCTGTGTCTCTCCTTCTATTCTGAATGATAGCCTTGCTGGATAGAGTATTCTTGGCTACAGATTTTTCCCATTCAGAACTTTGCAGGCCAGAAGGGAGTGGCATGATCTCTTCAAAGTTTTCGCTTAAAAAAATCTGCTGATAACCTTATGGGGTTTCCCTGGTATGTAATTGTCTTTTGCTCTTGTTGCTTTTAACATTCTTTATCACTGGGGTGCCTGGGTAGCTCAGTCGGTTAAGCATCTACCTTTGGTTGGGGTTATGATCTCCAGGTCTGGGGATCGAGCTCCACATTGAGCTCCTTGCTCAGCAGGGAGTCTGTTTCTTCCTCTCTCCTGCTCCCACCCCACCCCGCTTGGTGTTTGATCTCTGTCTCTCTCTTGCTTGCTCTCTCTCAAATAAATAAATAAATCTTTAAAAAAAAAAAAAACTTCTTTATCACTACTTTTTGCCACTTGAATTATTGTGTGTCTTGGTTTGGACCTTTTTGTTAGGATCTCTGTGCCTTCTAGATCTGGATATTTTTTTTCCTCCCCAAGATTAGGGAAGTTTTCACCTATTATTTCTTCAAATTTTCTCCGTTCTTCTTGTTTCTTTCTGGGATCCCTATATTGTGAATGTTATTACAACCCGAGTTTCCTAAGTTTGTTCCACTTTGCATAATTATCTTTTCTCTCACTTGTTCAGCTTGATTACTTTCCGTAACTCTGTCTTCCAGGTAATTAATTTGTTCCTCTGCTTCCTCTAACCTATTTATTCCACAAGTGTTTTTTAATTGCAGTTATTGTATTCTTCATCTCTGATAGGTTCTTTTTTTCTTTGTGTTAAGGGTCTCACTGATGTCCTCCACTCTTATCTCAAGTCCAGTGATTATCTTCATGATCATTACTTTAAATTCTCTATCAGGCTTATTACTTATCTCTGTTTTGTTTAGGTCTCCTGCTATGATTTTGTGCTGTTCTTTCTTTTGGAACATATTTCTCTGTTTCTTCATTTTGCCTAACTCTTTGTGTCTGTTTCTGTGTGTTGGGAAAGTCAGCTCCATCTGTTGTTCTTGAAAGCAGTGGCTAGGGCCCACATTTTAAATAACAAGGTCATGTTGGCCCACTTCACAGGAATCTCTCTGCTGCCTCCAGGACCAGGCCTGTCTGGGTTGCTTCAGTGCATGCAGGTGGGGGCAGGGTGCTGCAAGTTGTTCCTTTGGGTCCTCTTCCACTGGGATTGTATAGCCTCTGTGGAGACTGGAGGCCCAGCAGGGTAGCTCTGTGAAGTATGGAAAGTGAGGTCTTGGTGCCACAAGCCGTAGGTGCCATTCCTTCTCCACGGGGGACACTCGGCCATGGTGGAGAGTGGGGCTGGCCATGGCTGCTCCATGAAGTACATCTGAGTGAGGGTACAGTTTTACAAGGTGCATGGATCTTCTGAGGGAGTTCAGAGATGCAGTCTAACTTTCCCTCTTATATACCCCAGGCATTTTTCAAAATGCTGCTTCTAAGTTGTATCTCCTCAGCCTGTTTGTTCTGCTAACTCTTTTAAGGTTGAGGACACAGCTTCCTAGAGCCCTCCAGTCTCTCCTTGAGCAGCCTGCTGATTTTTAATATTCTAGGCTTTAAGTCCTGCTGGTTGTAAGAACTCACAAAATCAGCCCCTCTGATTTTCAAAGCCAAATGCTGTAGAGATTAGTCTTCCCCATGCAGGCTCCTTGGTTTGATAGTCTGTGTCTTACTGTTCTCCTGTGCTCATAGCTCCTGCCTCCTGTTATCCAGAATCTCTGGGTTTAGCTTTCCACCATGTCTCTGACCTTACCCCCCCATCCCCACCTTTAATGTGACCTCTTACTCACATTTACTTGTGGAGTTTGTTGTGCTATTTTTCTGGTACTTTTCTGGGTTATTTGCACTGATGGGAGGGTTATTTAGTTTATGTGGGATGACATAAGTTTAGGGTCCCCCTCTTCTACCATCTTCCCTGAAAGTCTTGCCCTACTGAATTTTTAATTTCACCTGGTATATGAATGCTCAGTAGCATGGGGCTTTACATATCTGTGTTGGAAATTATCTACTTATGATTTATTAAAGACAGAAGGGTACCCATGGGGAATACACAGCATGGATGTTAGAAGTATGAATTTAGAGTTACATATGCTTTCAGATTAGCTCCATGATTTGTTGGAAGAATGACATTGGGCAAATAACCTAGTCTCTGTGAGACTCAGTTTTTCTTTATGTAAAGGGAGAGTACAAAACTAGCTTACAGTGTTAATTTTTTGTTGAATAAAGCTCGGGGTCTTGTTTTCTGTGTGGAGAATGGGAATATTTATTGGCCACTCACTGTGTACTGTATATTATGATTGTTGGGATACTAGAAAGAAAAGATACCACATCTGGTCAAAACTCATACCTAGTGTGGTGGGTAATTTTAAGAGCTAAAGCAAAAAGGCATGTTAAATTTTAAGTTGGGAGTATGTGTAAGCTACTGTGCTGCAGAAGGTGGGATGGTGTGGTGACAATGGGGAGAGTTGTTGAAGCTTCTAGGGGAACTATCATGTTAGCCACTAGTTGGAACTCCAAGAGCAAGTATGAATGGGAAGGGTATTCTGGGTAGAGGAAATAATCTACATAACGATGAAGAAATGTGAGAATATCTTCTCCTTTAGGGGACTCCAGGGTAGTGAGTATGGTGAGACAGCGGTGTAGAACTACAAACATTAAGGAACAAGCTGAAGGAGATCGCAGGGGTTGCTAGATCCGAAGGGCCTGGGTGTGCCTTGTTAGGAGTTGCCCTTATCTGGAAGACAGAGGGAAGTTTCCTAACCCAGTTTCTCCTTTGAGGAGGTTACATAAACAGTGGAGTAGAACATGAATTGGAGTGGAAGCTGGTGAGCTCAGAAATCCTGAGGATGTGGTTTCAGTAATCCAAGGAAGAAATGAAGCAGGCTTGTGCTAAGGTGGATGCAAAAGGGAAAGAAGACTGTCAGGAGTTTAGGAAGTAAAAAAAGGAAGCACCTAGGAAAGAAATAGCTTTCATTGTTTATGTTGGGTGCCTGGGTATGTTGTGGTAAATATGGGAAGAGATAAGTTTTGAGATGGATGGGTAAAACTAGTTTAAAGTTAGAAACTACTTCATATGCTTCTGTGAAATGGGGTATGCTAAAAGTAACAACTTCTAGTCTATGATGATTAAATCAAATGATGATTAAATTGGAAACATGTATTTTGAACTTTAGGTATTATTCCATAAGGGCTATACATTGATCTGTAAAAACAACAATAATATGATTATTCTTGGCATTGCTAAGTAGAGGTGCCCGAAGAAATGCCAGGTGGACAGGTAAAGAAAGAAGCGAAATACATGGGAAATGCAGGAGAGTGCTGGCTAGGACCCATCGACTGCAGAGAGAACAGGATGTATAGGCGGCGGTTAAAACAGTGGACAAGATCACCTAGGGAGAGCATATCACAAGGAAAGACCAGGGTCAAGTTTAGTACCCTTGGGACAAGTAGCATTGAGGCAGGATCCAGAGGCAGAATAACCAGACAGATAGAAGGAAAACCAGGAGTGTTCTGTGTTGGAGAAATCAAAGAAAGATGGTGTCCTCAGCCTCTGATGCTGTAGGAAGGGGCTGCAGAGAACAGCTTGAAAGCTGTGGCTTGACTTCAGCTTGTGTCGCTGGTCATCTTGGAATAGTTCCACTGATGGCCACTAAAGTCAGATCATGATGGACTGAAGAATGAAATATGAAGAGGTTTAATTCCTTCATATTAAAAGTGAAAATTAAATATCTGCCGTATCTGCTTAGAATTGTTGTAGCACCACAAGGAGAATGGTATGAGAAAGGTATGATCTGGTTTAAAATCTTAACTATTTTTTCACAGGGTTCTCCTTCAAAATCTGCGGCTGCATCAGGTGGGAGTATATCTAAGCCTGACTCCTCCAATCTGAGGAAAACGCCTGGTTCAAAAGCCAAAGTAGGGCCCTCTGTTTCCTGTTTGAGGTGGAATAGTGACAGTAGAAACCTCAATTCTGATCGGGCCTTATCTCCGCAGAGGATCCGGCGCGTGTCCAGTTCTGGTAAGAATGAAAGAAATGAGTTGTGCCTGATAGCATTTTGTGAATTATTTGAATATAAAATAAGCATGTCAGAAAGCAGAAAGACAGGTTTTGGTTATAAAACTAACACATTTTTCACTACAACATTTACGTTTTGTGTATCAGCGTGTTATGTAGGGAAGGTAGAAAAAGAAGTCTTAGACACAGCTCTGATCTTTGAGCAACAGAAAGGCTAGTTAGAGAAAGATACAGGTGTGTAAACCAACTTCTAAGTAATTAAGAAAAATCATAAACAATTGGGTACCTGCTATATACAAATAATTTCACAATTAAAAGTTATTTTTATAAATGTTTAAGTGCTTAATAATACATAAATGTTATATACTAGACTCATTGTGGGCTCTCACTGTGTGAAAAGAGATTAATTTTTCCTTGAGCTTTATTGAAAGATGTATGATAAAATTTCAGGGATATAAGAGTGACTGAGAAGTTTAGCTGTGCCTAGACAAACTTTTATTTACATTGGTTTATATTTTAGAAGTAATAGTTTCAAAGTCCTGTTAGGTTTATGAAATTTGAGTGCTTTAAGAGTAGCTATTAGGTGTCTTACTAAAAATTTGGCAGATAGATGGACTTTTCTGGGTTACAGATCAGAATAGGAAGTGGAAAAGTCAGCGTGTTTTATACAGACTAAGACAAAAACACTGCTACCCATTCCAGTTGACTGAGAACACTGTGCAGGGAACACCCTTTATTTTAACAGGTACAACCTTGTGCAAATTAAAGGCATGCCCAATGGATTTAGAAGTAAGTTCCCTTATAAAAATAGTAACTACTGTTGAATAATTTGGGGGGAAAAAAAGAAAAAAGAAAAAAAGGTACCTCTAGAATGATGTGTCAACACATGTGAGAACATTTAGCAGAAACTAACAAAACCAAGCAGGTCCCAGAGGATGTCATTACCTCTCTACACCTTGATAGTTTCAGATTCTATTTGCTAAATCTGTTTTGAGGCCTGATGTGTGAGAAACCTGTAATGAGTAGAAGTGTTTTGAGGGTGATTTATTTAGATTCAGGGCTGGGAGTAAGATCCTGGGTTGGGAGGAGCAAAGCCAGGACGTGGTATGGGTGGAGGAAGAGGGATCGGCGGTACATTCCATTCCCATCTCTGGAGGAGCTGAGTGGGAAAAAAGAATTCACTTGAAGTTCTCTTCCTTGGGAAGAAAACCAGAAGGGGAACAATGATTCTGATTTTAGATATTGCCACCGTCAGGGGGAGTTGAGGCACAGTGAGATCAAAGCTTTAGTTCTAAGTGTTGATGACAGGATCGGTGTAGTGGTTGATGATGGGAAGGGTGGTAGACAGATGATGGGGAGTCCCTCCCCGTTTGGATAATAGGAGCACCTGTGGCTTGGTGGCGCTAGAGAGCCATGACCAAGGGCACCGTGGCCTTTAGGTTAGGAGCTCTGTGTTCTAGTAATCTTCTGGCACCAGTGAGCTACACAAGCAAGTCGTTTACCCACCCTGGGCTTCAGCCTTGCTTGTGAAGTGGGAGGGTTTGAGAATGTAGGGACCTATCAACGTTTACACTCCTCTTTCTAGGGGCAGTTTGGGTGCTTGCCTAACTTTCTGAGCAGTGGCTACTACTAGTAAGTTTCTCTGGACCACAGGATGCTCAAAACCCAGAAAACCAGAAGTGCTCATCCTCTCAGGAGATGAGGCCGGTGCCCGGGGTATGCAGTAGTCCCGGCTCTCTGGGGTTCTGAGACATCAACGATTTCAGTTAGCCTCAGTCAGTTGTGGTACAGAGGCTGGTGATCCTCCTTCTGATGTTTTGTTACAAAGTCAGTAGTAGCCTAATGCTAAATCCTACCACCTAGGTCATTCACCTCAACCCAGCTCCTGGTGCAGGCACTTGATCCCCTCACACCATCACAGGAGGAAGGGTGAGGATATTTTGAGACAGACCATGTTCATATAACTTTTGTTATAGTATATCGCTATAATTATTTTATTATTAGTTGATCTCTTTCTATAACTCTTCTATAAATTAAACTTGATCATAGGTATGTATGTGTAGGAAAAAGCAGTACACGTTGGGTTTGGTACCATCTGTGGTTTCAGGCATCGACTGGAGGTCTTGAGATGCCCCTATGGCTGGAAGGAAGCGGGGTGGGGGTGCTGAAATGTATTTTCAACAATGGGAATCTTTTATGTAGATGATCAGTTCCACTGAAGAGTTAAGAATTTTAAAGTCCCTTTTCTGTATACTCTATAATATCCTGCCTTAAGAGAAAAGTAGGTCTGTTTACTCTGAATGAAAAGACAAGGACATTTATTGAGCATTTATTAACTTATATAAAGAAACCTGATAACTCAGTTATGTATTTAGACTTTTGAATCTGTTTTACTAAGTTTTCTTTTACTTGGTGGTTTTCTATATAGAAATGGGAAAAAAAATTAATGTAACCAGAAACTTCATGGTTTCACATTTGAGTTTTTATTTGAACTGTTGGAAGACTAACTTGATTGTGCTGTATTAAAAAAAAAAAAAGTAATAACATCAACTAGCTTGTTTGGATGCTCACATTAAATTGAGAGGTGTTTGTTGTAGGGGACAGGAAATTTAATCACCACAGAGTTAAAAGCAGAACAGATCAAGGAGCAAAAACAGTGTGCCTTTAGATCACTGAGAGAGTGTTGCCATTTACCGTACAATGCGGTATTTGTGTATTAGAATATTGAAACCAAATGGACATCCTCTGTACTCTGTATACAAAGTTACACTCCTAAAGGTAAGCGGCAGGAATGTTCTAGCGGGGGTTTTCAATAAATCCTTTCAGAGAACTAAGTTGAAAACCAGATCTGGACTTGAAATAATAGACATTTTCTTGAAGGTTTAACCTGAGTATGAGAGAGAACTGTGATTAAAATCAATGGAGCTCTTGCATTTTCCCTGTCAAAATCTGGAAATGATAATATGCAGCATGATGACCATAGCTAAATTTGTATGAAATCAGATGATGACTGATGACAACAAGCCAGATGCAACGTATCTTTGTTAAGAGTATGTGTGTGTTTTAACCACTCCAATTAAATAAGATGAGATTGTGGGGGAAAATAGGATGATAATAATAATTATAATGCCAGAGATAACAGCGTACACTTACAAAATGCTTACCAAGTTTTAGGCTCTGTCTTAGGATTAAATGTCTTAATTATATCATTGAGTACATTTAACCTTCAGAGTAGTTTTGTGAGGCTTGTCCTCATTTGACAGATTGAGGAAAACACCACACAGAAATTAAATAATTTGTCAGGGTTACACAGCTAGTAAGTGGCAGAGGTAGGAGTCAAACCAGGCGGTAGGGCTCTGGAGCCCATTCTCTTAGTCTTCACATTTTCAGGCTAAAGAACTACTCTTGGGGCACGTGGGTGCCTCAGTCGTTAAGCATCTGCCTTTGGCTCAGGTCATGATCTCAGGGTCCTGGGAATGAGCCCTGTATTGGGCTCCCTGGTCAGCGTGGAGTGCTCCCTGTGCTCGCTCTCGCTCTCTTTCTTTCTCTCTCTCAGATCTTTAAAAAAACTACTCTTAGTACGGCTATAAGTTTTGAAAAATTAAAATTCTCACATTTAACTGAATGGCTTAGAAATTGGCATTTCTCTTCTCAGGCCCTTGGCCCGAGATTCAGAAGATGTTTAAAAGATGTTACACGGTTATTGCAAATTGCTGCTGAGTGAATCACTGCATCGTTAAATCCTTCATGATTCATTCAGGCGTCTCGACCTATCTGCCACCTTCTTCTGAAGGCAATACCAGTTCTTATCAGGCTTTAGATGATAAATGTGTGTTTTCCTTCATATAACACTGTAATTGCCCTTCCAGTGACCAGCCTGAGCAAGGTAGGATTACGGAAGTCGGACAGAACACACTCCTGGCCTGTGGATCGTGTAACCTACCCAGAGAGGGCAAGAGTGTGTTTATGACTCAACCACAGAGCCACACAAAAAGGGTGTATAAAGGGTGTGGAAATGGCCCCTAAGTGCCTTAGGACTCTGGGGAAAAAGAAGAATGTTCCGGGGTTGGTCTGATTATACCAGAGCCTGAAGAAAGGCCTCATGAAAGAAATAGTCTTTAGTTTTTCTTCTGGAGAAAGAAAAGTAACATTTCAAAAGGATAAACCTTTGCTTTAATTCAGTTTATTGTGGGTTAATAAATGCCTCTCAAACCAGGAGGACATCCCATACTTGTAATGACTTGCCTAGCGTTATAGGTTTCTGAGCTTTCTTGCTAAGTTGTTTTTTCCATAGTTGTTTTCTGTAAGCTAATTTTGTCTATTTAATGTTAAAGGGAATTTAAAATCATTTCAATTCACTTTTATATCATTTTAGTCTTTTCTAGGTGAGTTTGAGAGAAATAGCTAGCAAACTTATGAGAAGGATGCTCACTATAAATTCTTTAAAAACAAGAAATTATCCCCTAATAACTTATTCTAAAAGCTAACTTCAGCAGGTTGGTTTTGATGCTTCTATATTTGCATGTAATTAAAATACTTTTTAAAGAATGGATCTCAAGTTTTCTTGGCATAAAAATAATAGTCATAGTGATGTTTTGAGTGCCAGCGACATGCCATGCTCTGTTCTAAGCTTTCTAAATGCCTGATTTCATTTACTCTCACAACTCATGACGTATAGACAGGTACACTCCTCCCACTTCTGCAGATGAGGAGTTGGAAGTTTTGAAACCTTAGGTAACTCGCGCGAAGTGACACGGTTCATCATCGGTGGAGAATGGAAATGGAACAAGCAGTCTCTATGCTCTTAGCCTCTATAAATACACCCAAGGGTCCAACACCCTGACTTCTCATCTAACGAGGGTCTCGTGAGTGCCTGCCTGTGCTAGGAATGGGAGACAGGCACAAAACAGATACATTCTTGCCCTTAAAGAGCTTAAATTCTAGTCAGGTGCATCAGAAAATTAAATTCAAATGTTGAGAATGTAAGATGATAAATGCTGAGAAAGGCGGTGAAGGGAGTTAGATCTTAATATCAGGTGGCTGAGAAAGGCCTTGCTGAGCAGGTGACAAATGAGCCAGTGCCTGAAGGCTCAGAAGGAGGGAGACATTAAGACATCGGATGACAGGCCTTCCTGGACAGAGTGAATGGCAAGTGCAAAGATGGGGGTGAGGCAGCTTGGGGGGTGGGGGGAGGTGCTTGAGGGACCTGGAGCTGCCCAGTGTGCACGGTGCGGGGCCAGGGAGTGCTGATGAAGCCAACCAAGTGGGGTCTTACAGGCATCCGGGGGGCAAGTGTCTTCTCTTTTATTCCTTCCTGACATGATCACTACAGTCTCGATCATTTTACAGGCATTCCACTTCGTTCTTCTCACTTGGCGAGTAATTCTGGAGAAGATTATTTTCTAGAATGACCCATGCATGAGGCATCATAGGTCACTAAGCACTTTTCTCTTACTCTATGAATTCAAGAAAAGTTTTGAGAGCCTGCTGTGTGCCAGGCACTCTACTAGATTTGGAGAATACAAACATGATGAAATAATAGCCCCTTGTCATGATCTCACTCACTGGAGGCTGAGCTGGAAAGGGGAGTTGAAGCACACCATCTGATTGCAGACTTCATTCTTTAAACCATAGCTGATCTGTCCTGGCCCCTGTGATATTTCACATTTATTATGCTGTACTCGGATTATTTTTGTACATGTCTGTCTCCTAAATTGTGAGGTCCACAAGGAGAGTCCAGGTCTTGGTTACTTTTACATGTTTCATTGCTTAGCACAGTGTACCTATTGCACAACAGGTGTTTAAAAATGTTGTCTGGCCTGATTTGAAGGGAAACTTCTGTGAAGGGAACACCCCTGACTGGGCCTGAGGGCAGACCGGAGAACAGCGAGGACATTTGAACTGGCCCTGAACGTGCCTGTAGAAGTTTGCCAGACATGGAAAGTTGCTGGCATTCCCAAGGGTGCAAGTGGACAGTTATGAAAGGGTATGGTGCGTGTGGGAACACCGAGGGCAGGTCCGCATGCCTCGAGCAGACTGAGTGTTGGGGTAAGTGATGGATGAGCCCCAAAGATTTTTCTTTCTTTCTTTTTTTTTTTTTTTTAAAGATTTTATTTATTTGTCAGAGAGAGAGAGGGAGAGAGAGCAAGCACAGGCAGACAGAATGGCAGGCAGAGGCAGAGGGAGAAGCAGGCTCCCTGATGAGCAAGGAGCCCGATGTGGGACTCGATCCCAGGACGCTGGGACCATGACCTGAGCCGAAGGCAGCTGCTTAACCAACTGAGCCACCCAGGCGTCCCAAGATTTTGAGGTTGATCAGTTCTCTAGCAGTCGAGATACAAACTTGTTAAGAGTTACAGCAGTGTATGGGAACAGGAAGCAGAGTGAAAATATTCAAAATGTTTTGGGGGAGGCGGGTCTGGTCAGCTTCTGTTGGTGGCAGATAGTCCGACGTGTCTCCTCAGTTTGCTTCTTGGGCGGCCATGGAGCGAGACAGCAAGACAGAGTGGTAAGAAGAGGCTCTCAGGAGGAGACAGATGGGTGTAGTTGGGGCATGTTGAATTTGAAGAGACCAAGCAACCCCTCAAAGTGTGTGTGTTTGAGGTTTAAGACAGTCAGAATGTATAGAGGGCAAGGAAAAGGGCTGATAAAGATCAAAGCAGCAGGGACGGCTGGCGATCACCTCAGGGACGCATCCGAAAGCATCCAGGGCACAGGCAAGGAAGTCTGAGAAATAAAAGGGATACTGCAGTGTGTCTGTGTGGACTCACTTGGAGAAGAAATAGGGAACTTTGAGAGTCGAGTGTTAGAGTAGCGGCTGTGGATAACGGGCTGGGCGGTTTCTTCCTTTCTATTTGACAGCTCGCTTTGTTGAGGTTAGGTAGGTGATGTCTCTGAAGGGAGTTTACATAAAATGTGTTCATTTGCATATTTTTATAGCCTTAGAGAAGTTTTGAGTCTCAGTGACCTCACTGTTCAAAGTAGCTCTGCTGAAGAACCTTGGCTTCTATGGAGCCAGGAAGGTCACGGTGTGCCTTTTCCCACTGTGGTGAGGAGCCCCGTGACTGCGAGGTGAGCTCCTTCACCACCAGATAAATCAGTCTGTTGACAACCTATAAAGACCCTTTTTCATCTTTGTATGGTAGCTGGGGAAAGGATGAACCCTTCTAAGTCTTGAGTTTATTATACCTTTAGTTGTGGGACACATGTTCCCAGGCCCGTGACTGTGGAAGTTAATTTTGTTTCACATGTGAAGTGGGAGACATCTTGGGAACACACTTGCAGAGGCAGGTACGGACAGTATCACCACGAACACTGGGCTTCTGTGCAGTTCTAGTCCATGTGAGAACCTTGCTTTGTGGGATGTTCTGGTTTCTCTGTCAAATTACCACCCTGTTAATACCTGTGCTGTTTTTGTTGTGACTCACCTGTACTACCATGACTTGATTTTTGTCTTTACTCTTGAGTTTAAGCAAATAGTGCTGGTTATGCAGATTGTTTCTTGTGTCCTATGAATACAGCCTAGTCTTAGCTAACTCAAGAATGTGGGCTCTCAAATCTCTGAAATTCTGTGTTCTGGGAGATAATCCATTTAGCTGACATTTCGGGAGTGTATACTGTCCCCATCATACTCAGACCCAGAGGAATTGTGGAATGAGTAGGACATGGTGCTTGCCCTCACCCATTACCAGTCAGCTAGGAGAGCTGATGAGTTCATCCCCCATCACATGTGTCCTTAGGATATTTTAAGGGGAAAAAAAAAAGCCATAGGATTTCAGAGGAAGGTAAGATTACCAATACCAAAGTTTGCTGAAACTCTTTTTTGTTAGAATATAGGTAATTCTCCAATATGATTGAGGTATCCCCTTACAAATGTAAGTACCAGCCTTGGTTTAGTGTTGATGCTTTCTGCTATTTAGTAATTTTTGGCATCAAGATCCTAGATCTAGAACTAAGAAGACTACCTCTTGATCAAGGTAATTTTTAGGTCTTAACTGATACACTAGGAAGTAGAAATGGAGGGACAGTTAGGGTTCAGACTATGGAATGTAGAGATTGAAGACCAAGTCAGTAAAGGTCATTGGAAATACGGAGGAGGGTGGTTGGGCAATTAGTCTACAATCCATTGGTGTTCTGGCAGTTAACAGGCAGAGGAAGTCCAGACAGAGCCCAGCCCTGTCAGTGTGGGGGAAGGAAAGGGAGAAGCATGGTTTCAGACAAGGTAAACCTTATTTTATCCCTCTTGGATCTTGAAATTAACCAGTTAATTTGGATAGCTCATCACGTTTCTGCTGCCCTCGTCCCAGTAGGCTACTTTTTTTTTTTTTTTTCAAAGATTGATTGATTTATGTTTGAGAGAGAGTGCACACATGAGTGTGGTAAAGCCTGGGGGAGGGGCAAAAGCGGGGGGTGGGGGGTAGAGAATCTCAAGCAGACTGCCTACTGAGTGTGGAACCCCGCATGGAGCTCCATCCCATGACCCTGAGATCCTGACCTGAGCTAAAACCAATAGTAAGTTAACTGACTGAGCCACGCAGGCACCCCCCCCCCCCAACAATGTAGGCTATTTTGGAAGTATAACCCTTTCAGTGAAAATTGGAAAAGAAAACAAAAATTCCCCTTAATGTCATCAATGCCAAATAGTTTTTGACTTCATAATTAATAACTATTCAGTGCCTTTTATTTTTGCATGACTTGATTGAATTTTCTTTTTCATTTAAAAGGCGTGGTGCCGGGGCGCCTGGGTGGCTCAGTGGGTTAAGCCGCTGCCTTCGGCTCAGGTCATGATCCCAGGTCCTGGGTTCGAGCCCCACATCGGGCTTTCTGCTCAGCAGGGAGCCTGCTTCCTCCTCTCTCTCTGCCTGCCTCTCTGCTTACTTGTGATTTCTCTCTGTCAAATAAATAAAATCTTTAAAATAAATAAATAAATAAATAAATAAATAAATAAATAAATAAAAAAAAGGCGTGGTGCCTTCTCCTAGATTCTTACATTCTTATTCTTAGTAACATGATTTTAAACAACCTTACAATATTTCATTATCAAAATGTGCTGCCATAGATTTCTTCAGACTTCTTTGAACATTAGGTTTTTTTTTTGTTTTGTTTTGTTTTAAGATTTGTTTGTTTTAGAGCATGAGAGAGCAGGCACGGGTTGGGAGGTCAGAGGGCAAGGGAGAGAGAATCAAGCTGACTCCACGCTGAGCACAGACCCTGACACAGGGCTCAGTCTCACGACCCAGAGATCACGACCTGAGCTGAAAACAAGAGTCAGACTTAACTGACTGCACCACCCAGGCGCCCCTTTGTTTTGTTTTTATAGTGTGTGAAATAATTCTACACTGAAGAACTTTGTACATGAGTGTAAGAGCTTGGTCAGATAAATTCATTGGATACATTCCTTTAGATGGAATCAGAGGGTGTGAGCATTTGTAAGACTTTTGATACATGTTGCCAAATTGCCCTTCAGAAACAGCATACAAGTCAGTGCTCCTCCTCTGAGTATGTTAGAGTGTTTTCCAACACCCTTGCCAGTATTTTGACATTGCTAACACTCTTTCCAAATATTTACTGTTGCAGAATGTGCAAAACGGTATCTTACTTTAATTGGCATATGCTTGGCACTCAAATCTTCATTGAATAAGTGTAGACTCGGGGATCAAAGTGCTGAAGTACAGAAGGGAATATATAAGATGAAAACATGCCTTCCTTGAAGTTAAGTTTTGATGGGAGAGACAGGTAATACATGAGTTAAAATATATAGGAAGCTTGATAATCTGAAGTACTAAAGAGGGGGGAAATACTAATGCAGAGAAGGGGAATGTGAAATGTTGCGGGTTGCTTTTGTGTGTCTGAGAGAGAAATTTTGCTAAGTTTGACCAGGGAAAGATGGCTTTTGAATAAAGGCCAGAGGGCATCAGTCTTGGGAGTATCTGGAGGAAAAGTGTGCCTGTCAAGAGTGGAAAGCAAGTGGAAAGACCCTGAGGTGGAGATTTACCGATGTGCTCTAGGAAAGCAAGGAATGGGGTGAGGAAAAGTTGAAACAGACCATGAGGTTTGACAGGTAGTGGAGACCAGGTCATGCACAGTCCTGAAAATCCCAAGGATTTTGGCTTTTAACTGAAAGAGCTTAAATTTTGACAGGGTTGCTCTGATACCTGTGTAGAGAATGCATTGAATGCGGGTGAGGGCTGAATCAGGGAGATTGGTGAGGAGGTATTGCTACAATCATGGCGGGAGATTGTGTCTTCTTAGGTCAGGGTTGTGACAGTGAAGGGTAGTCAGATTCTAGACAGGTGTGTTGAAAGTGAAGCTGACAGGATTCTCTTAGATGAGGTGAGACCAAAGAGCAGAGTCACAGATGCCTTTACGCACTTTGGGTGTGAACAACGGAAGGATAATGTTGCCATCCATGGAGATGGGTGTGGATGGTGGTGACACCGATGTTAGGAGATGGATATCAGGAACTAAGCTATAGAGCTATTAAGATGAATAATTTGTAAGTGAAGATGTTGAGTGGAAAGTAGGATATACAGGTCTAAGGTGCAGAGAAGTCTGGTCTATGGATATAATTTGGGATTCATCAATATTTAGATCCTATTTAAAGCCACTAGACTAGATAAGGCCACCAAGAGAATGTGCAGAAGAGAACAGATGAAGGGCACCACTGGGGAACTCCCTAGACTACTCCAAAATAATCTGGAATACTCCTAAATTTTAAAGGGCTAGGGAGATAAATCTTAATAAATTATATTAAATAAATAAAATTAATAAATTTTATTGTTTCTTGTGAGACCTACAGGCATAGAGAGGCTAAGTAAACTGTGTGCAGGCAGTGTTTGCTGGAACTGGGTTTAAAACCTAGGCAGTCTGGCTCTGGATTGTCCACTTTTCTAAAGATTTATTTATTTGACAGAGAGGCAGGCAGAGGTTTGGGTGGGAAACAGGCTCCCCACTAAGCAGGGAGTCCGATGTGGGGCTCGATCCCAGGACCCTGAGATCATGACCTGAGCCGAAGGCAGAGGCTTTAACCTGAGCCACCCAGGCGCCCCTGGATTGTCCACTTTTAATCACTGTATCATACATACTGGTTCTCAAATTTTATTTCTTTAAATTCAGTTATTGTAATACCACAAATAAATGTCTTATCTGAAAAAAAATCTTCCTTTTCCTATTCTAAATTTTTATATTTCTGGGATTTATATACCAGTCTATTAATCTGTTAATATAGTTTTATGCCCATAACGGACTATGTTTATTTTGTAATATCCTATAATAACTAATAACACAACTTCCTTCTTACTGAACTTCTTTATTGTGATAAATGTTATATAAAATTTACCATCTTAACCATTTTAATAAAGATTTTATTCATTTATTTGACAGAGGTCACAAGCAGGCAGAGAGGCAGGCAGAGAGAGAGGGCAGAAGCAGGCTCCCCGCTGAGCAGAGAGCCCGACTTGGGGCTCGATCCCAGGACCCTGAGACCATGACCTGAGCCGAAAGCAGAGGCTTTAACCCACTGAGCCACCCAGGTGACCCCCAATCTTAACCATTTTTTTTTTTTTTAGATTTATTTATTTATTTATTTGACAGACAGAGATCACAAGGAGGCAGAGAGGCAGACAGATAGAGAGAGGTGGAAGTAGGCTCCCCGCAGAGCAGAGAGCCCGATGTGGGGCTCGATCCCAGGACACCGGGATCATGACCTGAGCCGAAGGCAGAGGCTTTAACCCACTGAGCCACCCAGGTGCCCCTCTTAACCATTTTTTAAGTGTGTGGTTCATTGGTGTGAAACAGATTCCATTTGTTGTGTAAGAGTCACCATCATCCCATCTCCAGAACTTTTTATCTTCCCCATCTGAATGTCTTGACCCATTAAACACTAACTCCCCACTCTCCATCTCCCCTGCCCCTGGCAACCACCGTTCTACTGTCTGTCTCTGAATCTCACTACTCTGGTTACCTCACATAAGAAGAATCATTCAGTATTTGTCCTTTCATCAGTGGCTTATGGAATATCTTCAAGTTTATCCATGTTATATCATGCGTCAGAATTTCTTTCCTTCCTGAGATGGAATAATATTTCATAGTACATAGGTGACACACTTTATTTATCCATTCATCCATCAATGGTCAACTTGGGTTGCTTCTACCTTTTGGTTATTATGAATAGCATTATGGACATAGGTGTACAAATACCATTATGGACATGGGTGTACAAAGATCCTCCTTTCATTTATTTTGGATACATACCCAGAAGTGGAATTAGTGGATTTTATGCTAGGCTGTCTCTTTTTCTTTTGGGGGGAAACAGCCATACCATCATTCATAGTAACTACGCCATTTTACTTTGTACCAGCAACGTGCAGGGTTCCAAGTTGGTCACGTCCTAACCAACACTGTTATTTTCTGTTTTGTTTCTATAATAGGCATTCTAATAGCCAGTTCTAATGTTGTATCTTACTGTAGTGTCGATCTGCATTTCCCTAATGACTAATGATGCTGAACAGCTTTTCTGTGTTGTTGGCCATTATGTATTTTCTTTGGAGAAAGGCCCATTCAAGTACTTTGCCCATTTTTTTTTTAAAAATCAAAGCTTTCTGTTCTTCAGCTGTAGGCATCTCATGTTTATGCTCCAAAATTTTTGGCTATTATTATTTATTCTAAGCTAATTTAAACAGGTTTTTTGAAAGTTGTCCCAAGTTGTCCTTTAAAATAATCACATGTGGATTTAGATGGGAATACCATTCAATTAATGTATAATTCAGGGAAGAACTAACATGTATATTTACTTATTCAAATCTTTTATGTTCCTCATTAAAATTTTTCCATAATATCAGCACTTTTTGATTATTTATAGAGCTAGTATGTGCATATACATGTCTCCATGTGCATTTACTTTTTATTGCTAAAGGATCTTTTTTCTATTTTTCCTGCTACATCAAAAAGCTGTTGATTTTTTTTACAGTATTGATTTTGTAAGCAGCTTTGAGATTTATTTACAGTTTTTAGACAATAACACTATATACCAAAGTGAAATTTTCTAACATCTTCATTAAGATTAATGAGAAAAGTTGGTCCTTTTGTGTTGAGTAAAAACGAATCTGAAGCCACAGTTTTGAGTATAATTTATTTCTCCCATAACTTATCATTAATTTTTTTTTTATCCCTTTGGGTAGACTTACATTAATTCCCAGCTACTGTAGATAATTAACATAAAGGTCACTTTCTCTACAGAGTTGTGCTAAAAGAACCCAAGTTGTAATTATAGCTGAAAACATATTCTCATGCTTTGTGTTTTAACTATGCCTGCTTGGCATTTTCTCTTCCTGACTAGTTGAGGGCCCTGCCTTATTGATACTTATTATATCTTATAAAATACAATAACTTATGTTTTAAGCTATATATATTAATACGTAGTGTCTGTATTCCAGATTGGCGTCCTTGTCCAGTGAAAATCGCCACGGCCTCTAGTCCTGGCAAGTACACTTGCCTCCTAAGCTTCTCTCCGATTTCAAACTCCATTTCAGACTCTTCCCTGCTGGCCTTTGGTCAGTTATGCACACTACCCCCCCTCCCCCCGGAACAAACCCTGGAGCAAAAGCCAAGAAAGCTGCAGTTAAGGGCTGAAGTTCTTAGCCTGGCATTTCATGCCATCCTGAACGGTAAACTATCTACCTCTCCAGTCTCATCATTCTTTTCCTTCCCCGTGATGCCTGCACACCTAGTAAGCCACACAAACCACAGTCCTATTAAAAACATTTTAATGAGGGGCGCCTGGGTGGCTCAGTGGGTTAGAGCCTCTGCCTTCCGCTCAGGTCATGATCCCGGGGTCCTGGGATCAAGCCCTGCATTGGGCCCTCTGCTCGGCGGGGAGTCTGCTTCCTCCTCTCTCTCTGCCTACTTGTGATCTCTGTCAAATAAATAAATAAAATCTTTAAGAATTTAATGAGCTCCTATGGATTCTCTAGTATTTTCATAATTATTACTGAAAACATTTGGGAGCGATTTCTATACAAAATGTCGGGTGTTTCTAGCACCCTATACATTTGTGCTTTGCAATTACCTTACTTTGCAGTTACCTTTCCTATGTAGGCAAGTAAATACTTGTGCAACATCACCCGTCCTGGGAATCCATTGTCTAGATTTTTATTAAGATCTGTATCTTCAAATATAGGTAAAATAGTAGCTAAGGTTTTGTGGGGAGGGAGGTTGTTGTTTGTTCTGTGGTTTTGGGTTTTTTGTTTTGTTTTGTTTTTTGGGTTTTTTTTTTGTCCGCTCCTTAACACTTCTTCAGAATGCTTTAATTTCATCCAATGTAAAGAACAGCTCATTTTGTTCAATGTGGGAAAAATCTCATGAAAAACATATTAAGGCTGAATTTCTCCTGGTCTGATTAAGAGTTCAGAGAGAGGAACTTGCTTTGACCAGCAGATGTTTCTGTGGCCTGGGAAACTGCTCTCATTACTTTGAAGGCCTTTTGCAAGCTGGTGGGACTTCCCTCCTCTCCCAGCCTGTCCTTTAACAGTGGAGCAGACCAGGCTGGAGCTGAGAGAGGGCGCTACCTACCTGTGAATGCCTGGGGAGCTTTCCCCTGGACAGTGAATCCTTTAACATAATTGTCAGAACAAAGGCATACCCTTTAGGAGTTCATCCTTCAACTTTAATTTCCAGTCCTAGGAACACACCATTATGGTCTCATGAAGAACTTTCTGGTAGCAGAGGGACCCTTTTCATTATAACCGTATAAAAGCATCACTTAACCCGTTGATTTCTGTGTTGTTTTTTTTCTTAGTAAAATTAAAAGGACTGAAGAATACCTCATGTTTACAGAGGCACAGGAATAAAAATGATTAGAATCTACTTACCTTAATTGTTGATCCAGTTTATCCTTTCTTGGTTTCTGTATCTGTTTTGAACATCTTTATCTGATTAAATACTTGACTCCACTGATTTTAATAATATCTATTAGTGTTTTAATGTTTTATGTTAGCTTTTATGATAAAATATGCTTATTATAAAGTGTGAAGAGAAAAAAGCTTATGAAAGGTGGGAAGAAAAATTATCCATTTCTGCCTTTTCCCCTTATTTTTCCTCTAAGTCCCCCGTGTTGTATTTCATAACAGCCTCATAAACTTCTGGTATATCTCCTGGAATTTTTCAATATGTAGGTAAGTCTGAGCTTAAAAAGCGGGGTAATATTAATATCTTTTTTCCACATAATCATTTTATTAGATTTTTAGTTTTACAAGGCATTCCTTATTGATACTCTTTTGTTAAGTGTAGAACATTCGACCGAATTTTCCAAGGTGGGTATCTGAGTACCTTGCTTGTTCATGAGGCCATACTTCAAACTCAGTAGACTCTGTGTTACTATCTAAGGCTAAGTGCAAATGCTAGTCCTTCCATGTCTTCCCTAGACAAAAGATGGTAATAATTACAGGGTCAAAACAAAGCCTTTGTCTCTCTGTAAGATTATGCTAACAGCATAAGCTTAAAATAAACCACTGAGGCGAGTAATGTGTCTTCAGGTAGGTCTTCAATCTTGATGGTTTACATCTGGGATCATTTAAATGCTATGAAGCGAATGTGGTCCTGTAAGGATTTCCTTGTTTAAGAATCTGGTTCTCAGGTTACTCAGTCTCTCAACCCAGTGTTGCTATGTCTTACTTTTCATATTGGTTATGATGTGTATGTTTTACTGCTTCTTTGTATGAAGTCCCAATTATGGGTACTTGAGGTCAACTTTGCTCTTCAGTTAAACATGAGGACTGTTGGTGAAACAGTGAAACACCTTGGTAGCCCCCTTCTAGAAAGAGGAGCTCAGGTGGGCTCCAGCCTGATTCTCCTTTCCTTCACCTGATGCTTCTACTCTGCAGCCCCAGAGAGGGAATGCTGGGCTGGTGGTAGGTTGCCTGCCTTCCTGGCATCTCTGGCACTGCTGAGGTATGTGACTGGAGGAAGCCATTTTACCACCCAAGTAACTCTCTTATCTATGCTCTGTTAGGATTATCCTGGGTTTCAGAGGAACAATTCTGTGGTGCAGCAGGCTTTGTTCTGGGCCCTCAATGCCCAGGAGTCAGACTAATGGTTGAATAGGGAAGACTTTTGCTAGGACTGCCAGTTGCCATTAGGTGGGAGGGACAGTGAGCCTTGGGAATGGGGTAGGACCGGTCATAGCAATCACAGGCTGGCAGGGCAACCTTGCTTCTGGTGTGCGGCCTCATGTTAGAATCAGAGAGGCTACAGGTCTGTAGCAATTCTGAGGCACACTGAGAAATGTCTGTAAACCCATGATGCTGTCAGAGACAATGCTATGAAACATCACTTTCTGAAAAACAATTTGAGTTTCCAAACTTGTTTAGCTTTGACTACCTTAGCTATGGCCCAGAAAGATTCCTCTGTTACTTGCTCAACCTTGCTCATTGTTTCCGATGATGATGAAGACTTCCATGTTTTTGCTGTCAAGGGGCCATAATTTAGTAACTGTATATTCTAAAAGATCAGTTTTTTCTGTACCTCCAAAAACAAGGAAAACTGGTAGTTAAATATAAGTCTAAAAATCAAGTGAATATTTGATTATCTATTACTTGCTAATTACTATAAGGACTATAAAGAAAAATGTCTCCTTTTATCTAGTTAATAGACTATTTGAAGAGTCCCATTAATATTAACAAAGGACAAATAAGCTTGTAAAAATTAAGTGTTGAATGCTTCAGTGTAGATGAGAGAAGGCATTATCGAAATTTATTTACTCCTGGCCTGTGAAAAAAAGTTTTAATAGCTATTACTATCATCTGTATAATTCTGCATTTACTTTTTCCCCAATTTCATTGAGGTCTAATATGACATTCAAAGTGTAAAGACATTTAAAGTGGTGATTTGATGATACATGTTATAGAATGATTTTCGTTACGGAGTTCATTAACATATCCCTCACCTCACAGATTTCTCTTTTCTTTTTTGTTGAGGATATTTAAGTCCAACTCTTAGCAAATTCCAATGATATACTAGTCTTATCAACTACAGTCACCATTTTACATTAGTTCCCCAGACCTTATTCTTCTTACAGCTGAAAGTTTGTCCATTCCCCCTAACCTCTCTTTATTTCCTGAACCTTCCTCGTGGACTTACAATAAAAATTCATTCCACAAATATTTATTAAATCTCACTTCATGCCATCCCTTGGCTAAGTCCTGAGGGACAGAATGGAATCAGGTCTTCTTGTTCTCAGGAACCTTAGAGAGTAGTCCGAGAGCCCAACTGAAACAGATGTTATTGTGAAAGCAGGTGTGGATGTGGTAAAGGGAGGCGTGGCCCATGGCACACAGGGAAGGTGCCCTGGCAGGATTGGTTTTACAAAGAAGTTCTGATTCTCAACAGTGCTTCTCATGCTTGGGTGTATTCAGATCACCAGGAGATTTTGTTAAAATGGAGGTTGTGATTCAGTAGATCTAGCGTAGGGGCTACAGATGAGTGGCAAGGATTTGAAACAACTGTCGCTTTGTATTCACCAGGCAAGATAGGGGATTAGATGGAAAGGAGGCTAGTTCATTCACAAAGATGAACATAAGCAGAAGAGTAGAGTAAAAAGGCCTGGAAAAATAAAAATAAGGTGTGTATATATGTGTGTGTGTGAGTGTGTGTGTGTATGTATGTGTAGGGATGAGAGCATGGCAAAGCATAATGGAGAAGAGGTTGATCGGAATCAATCC
This sequence comes from Lutra lutra, assembly GCF_902655055.1. Lineage (NCBI taxonomy): Eukaryota > Metazoa > Chordata > Mammalia > Carnivora > Mustelidae > Lutra > Lutra lutra. The sequence goes on along the minus strand of NC_062279.1, from coordinate 24,637,983 downwards.
TAGGACTGTCATTTACAGCTTTAAAATTAAATATTAAAGGGATTAAAAATAAGATCATCCTATAGATCGGGAATCACAAATTTTAGACTGGGTCATAACCTTTTTTTTTTTTTTTCATGTTCAGAAGATCAACGTGATGGACTTGGAAAGGGTGGAAGGACAGCCCTTTACGAGTCTAATATAGTTGTTGAGGCAAAATATAAGGGGATGAATGAGGATTTGTAGGATTTGGATTGAGCGGAAGAAGACCTCTTTGAAAAGAAGCAATGTGCCTCATGAATTAGCATAGTACTTCTTGGTGTGAGAGAGGAAACTAGCTTGATTGGAGCAGAACACACACCAGCGTAAAAGAACAGCCTGTGAAATGAGCAATGGGAAACCTCACCAAAATGAAACTGGAAGGTTGTGCAGGGGGAGCTCTCCTGCCCTACCACCGCTCTGCCAGGAACGGTGCCAACGAAAACATTAACTTGCGAGCAGATACTGCGTGATGAACCCAGCGGGCGGAAGGAACGCTTCCTTCTCCCCGCCCCCCACAACAATCCAGCCAATCAGACGCCGTCACAGCGCCGCCAATGAGAAGCCACTGTCCTTTTAGCGCCCAGTTTCTCGGGTGGGCTTTTATTTGTATCAGCCTTCCCAGCTCCCCGCCGTCCTCGCCTCTGTTGGACGTATTTGCATATAGCTTTGCCATCGCTTGCTATTATTCTCTGCTATTCCTAAATAAACTCTTCTTTTGGTAGTAAACATAACCAGAAGTTTGATGTTTACAGTTAACAAGTACAAAGATAAAGCTGGAGATGGGTAGAACTTTAAAGTGGATGACTTTCAGTGCCAGATCTAAGGAGTTTAACCTCCTTATTCTTATGAAAATTTTATGAGCAAAATCACTGAACTCCTACAAAGCCTTGAGCCTTGCTTTCCAGAAATATCACTTCACTCACTTAAGGGGCCATTAGGAATATAGGACACCATCGTTTTCATGTAAGTTCCTTTTCAGCTCTTCCTACTTTTCAGTGGTGTACTACCCTTAGCACTGAGAGTCTTCATGTTAGATTATATGGGGATGTGGGGAAGGAAAGACAATTCCAATGTTTTGGAAAAGAAAAAATGGATTTATAATTAGCATAAGGGAGGAGGGTATGGAAGTGTCGAAATTGAAACATTCAACAAAGAATTTAAAATGGGAGTGGCATTGGTATTCAGAAAAAGGATAAGGCTGCAAGGGAGAATTTGGGATTCATCCAGATGGGCAAGGGTTAGAGTGAAATAAATGAAGATTCTGCAAGAGAGATGGGTGTGAAGAAAATTTTAAGGATTGAACTTGGGAAATGTCCATAATCAGGTAGCAGGAGTGAGCATCGGGATTGTATGATTTCAAATGTGCCAGAGAGCATGAAGCATACATAGTTCATTGCTAAGTGGAAACACTTACGCTGCAAGAAAAAGAAGTTTGAGTGAAGACAATTTAAGTTTGGCAAATTGGAGTCAAGATGAAGAGGAGATTTAAAAAAAAAAAAAAAAAAAATTCAGCGCCACCTAGTGGTAGGCGTTAGGCATTTTTTAAAATGAATTTTTAAAAATGAATTTAATTGAATTTTTCTTATTTTGGTTTTTAAGTTATCTATTTTTTAATATGGTAGCCTAGTGTATGAGTGGACTAGTTTGTTTTTTAATCAACAGTATGAGTGGAAGTCAGAGCTTTGATTTTAACTTTTCCAGAAACCTCTGTGTCACGTGGCTTTTTTGATCTCTTGTCACACAAGACCTGAGCTAATTACTCCAGCTTACAGGGTCACAGCTACCCTTCCATGTCCTGATACTCTCATCATCACCTCTGCTCTTCTGCCTCCAAGTCATCAAAAATTAAAAAAAAACCACATCTATCTAAAAATTGCATGATGCTGAATATTCAGTTTGTGTTTTGACTCAGTAGTTAGTGCAGGAAATGAAGTTTATAAGCTTAAACCTTTCAAAATGAAGTAGAAACTTTTTTTTTTCTTTTCTTTAATCCCAAGGAAAACCTACATCCTTGAAAAATGCACAGCCGTCTCGGGTGAATTTGCCTAGACCACTTCCTAAATCCAAAGCATCTTTGAAAAGTTCTGCACTGAGGAGGACAGGAAGCACCTCCTCTCTTACCAGCACCCACAGTGATCTGAGCACTTACAGCAATAATTGTAAGTTGGTCTTCTGTCAAACTTCTGGGATCGTCGCAGCCATAGTTATAAGAGAAGTAATGTGCTCAAATAATTGTTAGAATTTTGATTTTTGTGATTTAGGGGAAAATAGGAATGCTGCTTCTCCCATGGACTTTCTCAAAAAGTTTGGCAAGAAAAGCAAATTCTTCAAATGATGTTCTCTTTTGATGAACATGCTGTGAAATACTGAAATATTTATGTGTTGAGGGTACCCAGTATTTTGTTGCATGGAGAATTCTAAAGTTTATCATTTGAAACAATGGTGGGTTTTGGTTTGTTTTAGGAAGGGAAGCACGAAGAACTTCGGAGTGATTTGCTTTGTAAAAGACTGTATTTTTTATAATCTTGTATTTGGATGCTAGAGTCAGGGGAATTTGACTAGTATAACTTCAAGCCTAATTTTAAGTAGTTTAAACTCAATATTTCTAAAGTTTTTGGTTAGGGTAAATTCTGTTTTCTGTATATAAAATGGGTGAATTCATTGAGCTATCTTTTTCATTCGCAAGGTATATTTGGTCCTAATATTTATTTATTTCTTTTCTAAATTCCCTCACATGATAATTAACAGATTTATTAATTTGAACAGCTGTGGAGTGTCTACTGTGTATAGGCACCATGATAGATGCTGAGAGGAATATGGAATATAAAAGAAATGGTCCTTATCTAAAAGGTAGTTGCAGAAAATATTTACCTGGGTAACTGGAATATCAGATGAAATAAGATTATTAAGCACGAGATGGAGAGGAAGGCAGTTCTCTCTGCTTTAAGGAGGGATCAATTAGTTTCTTGTGTGGGAACAAGGACAAAGTGGGGTCCTAGTTATTGAACCTTTTGGGGCAGGGGCCTTTTCACTCAGGAGCGCTGTTATAAGTTGCCAGACATTCCTTCTTTCTTTCTTTTTTTTTTCTTTCTCAAATAACTTCTGCCACTGCCTTGATTGTATATATGAGGTGAAGGAGTGAGGCTCAGAGAGGTTGTTGCTGGCCCAAGGGCACTCAGCAGCATGGGACAGAATAGAGAATGTGAATGTGTGGAGGAGAAGGCATTGAACTAGTGGCTGAATTAATGAGCACATTCCGCGAGGTCCCTTAGCAGCGGTAGGTTGTCTCCTGTGATAGTGAGTAGCTGTGTCCTGGAACTCCAGGACTATTAAAATGTGCTACTTAAAACTAAAAAGGCTTATTATCCACGTATTGTTTCACTTTTGGAGTTGTGGATAAATAGGAAAGGTTTGCATGGAGCCAGGAATGCTCTCTGAGTTGGAAAAGGGAATTCACCCGTGTATTAAGGTTATTTCCCTTGCAGCTTACTCTGTTGGTGTGAATTTTAAAAACAAACCGACAAAGCAGAATCACCAGCGGGCTCTCAGAAAGCCGGGTAGCAACGGAACGTGTGACCCCTGGAAGCAGGCACGTTCTGGAGAGCCGCTCTCCAGCCTTTTCTGTTGCCAGCCATGTTGACTTGGCCACTGTTTCAGGACTGGGTCAGACTCCTAAGGAGGTTGTAAAATGCTTTTGTCCGTTCCTTTTTGTCCTGTAACAAAGGAGTTTACCGTACACCCACAGAGCCTGTCTAGCGCTGGTGTCCCTGTTGCAGATTAAGCATTTAAATCAATGAGTCTTTTCTTAGTTTGATTTGCTAGGGGGTTTAATCTGTTTTGTGTAGTGCCTTGGAGCTTACAGATTTCCCCCCCCCACCTCCATTCTAACTCACTAAAGAGCAAGCAGGAGGGATAGGAGAGTGAACATGGCTGCAGTTTTTCCTGCTTAAGATTGCTTGGATCTTTTTAAATGACTGTACCAGGAGGATTTCGCAGTTGTACAGAGACGGATATTTCTTCAAAAATATTTATCAATTCTACACTCACCCCACCGGCTGGTTCAGAGAAGCACTATGATGCTACCTTATTGACACTGCTGGTCCTGGGATCCTACAGCCTTTGTATAGTTCCTTTGTTAGCCACGCTTACTGGGAAAAGAAGTAGGTCGACGATTTCTGGTTTGATTCTTTTCTTTGTAAGCATGCTTAATTTTACTCAATAAATTGATTTAGTACCTCTTGATTGTTATTTTGGTAATTCGTAATTTGTTGATTGTAATATTGGCGCGTTTATGTTTAAGTTGTGAATGGTTCTGAATAGAATCAGATTTGTTCTGTGTTTTCTGTGTTTTCAGGCTTAATATAATTCAGTAGCATTGTCGAGGTGCTGAGTACATGAAATTACCTTATTACTAAAGACTATTTGGTCTCCTTTCTCCTTCAATAGGCTATAGTTTTGTGTATGTAGCTCATACGTGTATGAGGATAGAAAATTATTTTCCTAGAATTAAAATATCGCTTCTTTGATTATTCTGCTCATTATATTCAAATAAATTAAAGATGTGTAACTTTGAAAGATTACCTTAAAACATGAAAAAATCATTTTGAACTGATTTTTTTTTCCTATTTCTGATAATGACGGGTCATGTGAGAAAATAATCCTTTGATCACCGTTTTGATTCAGACTGAGTTAAGTATCTAAACCCCTTTCAAGAATGTGTTCTCGCTTTGCTGCTCATTTCTTTGTGATGTGATACTGTTAGTGGCATCATTTAAGAACTTTTGAGGTCCATAGTGCTGTTGTAAAATTAGCAGCTGGTTCTTGGTACTTTGGAATCCTATAGAAATAACGTTACTGAGTTAAAAGACCAATGACTAAATTAAGAAATATAAGACAATACATTTTTCTTGTTTGGAGGTTTTAGCAGGTTCTTAGTGTGTATTCTTGTATGCGTAGAAAATTTAGAAGTTAAGATAGTGATTTTCTTTTGGATATTAGCCTAAAACATTACATAGTAGCTTCTAGGTCAGATGCATTCATATTTAGAGTTTAAACATTCTTAAATTCTCCCAGACTCCCCTAAAGTCCAATTTTTAAGATCATTATATAAAAATCGGTATTGTAGGTCTTGAATAGAGTTGAAGGTTTGAGGGCCATTGTGTATGTGTGAGAAGGAAGCCTTTAGTGAGTGTATAATTTTGCCCCCTTACCAAATGTGAAATCCAAGGCTTTCTTCTTCCCAGTTAGCCACACACACACACAAATGTTTGTTTGTTTTTAGAGACAGATGGTGAAAGGGGAAATGTAGGAGGTGCACACCAACAGTTTGTACTCTTCTGGAATTTAGGAGAATCAGAGGGTAGCTACAGAAATGGAGTATTCTTTGCCTTTGCCTTCATGGCCAGCCCTGGCTCAGCCGGTGTCATACATAGAAAAGGGCGTTCACCTCAGACTCATCCCAGTGTTCCTTCCAGCTCATGGGAAGGAGGATGATTTTCCACTCTCTCAGCCTCGGAATCCTCACCTGAAGAACAGGAGGGCAGTACTGTCACCCTAAAAATCCTTGTAGCAAAAATCTTTCTCACCACTTCGATTTCCTTCACTTCAAAAAGATGGTGTCGAAGAGTCTGGAAGGTGGGTGTTCGGATTGTTGAAGTGATCAGGCTGGTAGAAGGATTCCTCTTACTTACCTGTAGGCTGATGGCAAGTGAGTATTGTCTCACCTGCCTCCACTGGTCAGTTGGTGGTCAGAGTGGATTGTTGAATGGTTTTCAGGCTGCTTCCAGGTTCAGAGGGAAAGTTTGTGTTTGACTAGTGATGTCTGCCATAGGTGAGGAAGGGGACGAGAGGCAGTGGACATACTCTAGCCCTGTATCATGTGCTTAATACTTACGCATATCCAAATAGATGACTAAATAAGAAAATACTGTTATCTAGACTGGCATTAATTTTGTTTTCATTTTTGCAATGGTTTTCTGGGATATAGAGAGACATTCTTGTTCGTACACTGTTGAGTAACTCTGCTTTTGGAATTTGGAGTGTAGACTTCAGTAGTGACTTGACTTCAAGCCAGGTGGGCACATGATCTGGCTCAGTGGGTAGCGTTACACAGACTGACAAAAAAAATTCCAGAAATAAGCAGAATGTTGGCTCTGTGTGTGTACATAACTCAATAAACAATAACAAAAAATAACTGTTAGATGCCAGAATGTAGTATGAAATGTTAGTTTGCAAATACGTCTGAAACAATGAGAAGCCCTTCTGTAATAAGAAAATAATTTCTTCTGCCTAGGCTTCTCTGAGAATCTCTTCATATTCTCTTCAGACTCCATTATCTCTCTTACTCTTTTTCATTTGAGTCATACTTGAACCATGGGGAAATGAAACTAAGGATTCCAAGAATCTGTTATTCTGACATAATCGAGGCTACTAGAACCAAGGATCACAACAGAATAGGGGCAGTTTTAAATTGTTATTACAGCTGCTGGGACCTGGGTGACCGCATGTGGGATATCACGTATTGTCGCTCAGGGATCATGGACCTTGTAGACTGTGCTGAGGAGAATTTTGAGGATGTTGTGGCTTCAGTGGGTCTATAATAGGAAAGCCTACAGTTCTTCCCTCCTATATCAGGAAAAGCCAGTCCCTTCGTTCTGTGTCTCCTTGACTTTCACACTGCTAGCCCACTCACAACACTTTGCTCTGGTCACCAGACGTGTGGCAGTTTCTGCCCCAGGAAGCAATTCCTTGGGACACCAGCTGGGTGGTCTTCAATCCTGATACTGTCTACTAGGGCTGGCAGCAGATCCCACAGGTTAAGGGGTCACTCCTGCAGGACTGGCCCCCACCTCCTTCAGATGCCAGTCACAAGTCAAGGTTGTCAACTGTACTTCTCACAACGAGCCTTCCATGGGCGATTCCAACAACTCCTATCTTGGGTATGATGAATTTGCTAGAGCAGCACACAAAACTGAAGTAAACATTTACTTTACTTACTAATAAATGCCCGGTTCTTATAAAAGGGTTTAACCGAGGATACGGAGGACCATCTAGATAGAACTGATGCATAGGGCAAGGTATGCAGGAAAGGTGAAGAGGGTGCATCCCCTCTGCAGGTGTGCACCAACTCAGAAGCTCTCCCGTCTCCACAGTTGGAGATTTTTATGGAGGCTTCCATAAAAGGGCATGATGGATCCTTAAGTTAATTTTTAGCCATTTTCCCTTCTTAAGAAAATGGAGGGTATAGTTGAAAATTCCAAGATTCTAACCATGGCTTGGTCTTTCCAGTGACCATCTCGCATCTGGGAACCCACCCAGAATCACCTTTTTAGAACAAAAGATACTCCTGTCACCAAAGAAATTAGAATTTCAGGAGATCTGTGTTAGGAACTGGGGGCAGAGACCCAATATATATTTTCTATATCTCACCGTATTTGGTACCTGAGTACCATATTTGTTTAGTGAGGGCCCTGCGAAAGCATATGTACCATTTCCAAACTTGATTTTCAAACCCCCTCATTATACATAGAGAGATGAAGGGGTTCATAGCTATGCAGTGGCCAAGTCAAGACCAGAACTCAGAGATCATAGATTCGGTTCTACCACTTGAAATTATGGTAGTTATTATATTGGAACTTTGGTCACCAAAGAGTTTCTCGTTTGGATATAATATCTCTGGATAATGGAAAATTTAGATACCATCAGGATACCCAATCAGCTGCCATGGTAGGGACTGAAATGAGCAGGATAAATAGTTTCAGGATATCCTGCCTTATAGAGAAGGACATCCTTCAAGTGGGGTTTACTAGAAAGCAACGCACCAACAAAGAGTATTTAGGGAACTGAAAGATGTGTGACTGTTGGTCATAAAAGTGTGTGTAGTTCAGCATAGATTGTCCCCACCATTGGTGAACTGGGAAGGAGTGGAGGTGGGAAATGTGTCAGTCAATGATCAGAGAGAGAGAGAGAGAGAGAGAGAGAGTGTGTGTGTGTGTGTGTGTGTGATCGCACCTGATCAAACTCAAAACTTTTATCCTTGTATGTGGATTTGATCCTCCCATGTTACGAAGTTTATGATAGATCTGGGTCCAGTGTTTATGCTGAGCCTAAAGAGTGGCAGTTGGGGGGCGCCTGGGTGGCTCAGTGGGTTAAAGCCTCTGCCTTCGGCTCAGGTCAGGATCCCGGGGTCCTGGGATCGAGCCCCGCATCGGGCTCTCTGCTCGGCAGGGAGCCTGCTTCCTCCTCTCTCTCTGCCTGCCTCTCTGCCTACTTGTGATCTTTGTCTGTCAAATAAATAAATAAAAATCTTAAAAAAAAAAAAAAAGATAAGTGGATTCCCAATCCTAAAAAATAAGAATGGCAGTTGTTTTCCAGGGCAACACCTCTGGTCTGGTGTGATGGAGAGCAGAGGGACAGGAGTATTGTGCCTCATGAGAATTTTGTCTTGTGCTTTAGTGAAAAATCCCTTTAGTCTGTTCTTTGGAAACTGAAGGTCTTCGTTTTTAAAGCTGAGAAATGAGAAGTACAAATGAATTTGCGATCATACGATTTTATATTAGGTCTATATTCAACTCAGTTCAACTTCTCAGTACCTGAATAGGTGACTTATTTGCTACTGATGAATTAAAAAAAAAAAGTTTCAGGAAGGCTAAAATCCCAGTTGTTAGAATATATGGTTAAGACTTTAATAAATCATTGACTTCCTTTCGGAATTTTAATTTAGCAAAGGTGAAAATGCAAATTGAAACCCATTTTATATGAAAACCTAAAAGATAACGTGCTACAAAATTTGGCTTCTGTTAAGACCGTGAAGTCCTTTCCCACCCATCCTTAAAAAGGTTATCTTGATTTTTATAGCAGTGGTGTCTTCAGTACTGTCATTTACATTAACTCCATGTAATTTTCACCTTCAGAAAGACCACGTCTTTGGGTTCTGGAGAAAGATAATTGGAAAGAAGCCTAGGAAATTGACAGAAACCTCTCAGTGGGAGGGAAGACTCTGTTGATCTGACCTCATACGGGAAATGTTATATGGGCACAGGAGAAATGGACAGATGGCTCATTGTAGAGTGCCTTGACATAGATCAGGGGAGAATAACCGCATGTCTTTACAGGTTTAACAGTAACATCTATAAACACTGTTCTAGGAGTTAGGATAGTATAACCGAGTGAAAAACTACTGTCTTTGAATTTAAAGCATAGTTATAAATAAGATAGAATCTCACCCTCGGGGCGCCTGGGTGGCTCGGTGGGTTAAACCGCTGCCTTCGGCTCAGGTCATGATCCCAGGTCCTGGGTTCGAGCCCCACATCGGGCTTTCTGCTCAGCAGGGAGCCTGCTTCCTCCTCTCTCTCTGCCTGCCTCTCTGCTTACTTGTGATTTCTCTCTGTCAAATAAATAAATAAAATCTTTAAAAAAAAAAAAAAGAATCTCACCCTCTTCTAATGTGAGGTAAAGAAAGGTATCAGCTTTGGTAATAAGGAAATTGATGATTATGCATTGAGTATTAGAATATAACTGGATGCTTAGAACTATGATTTGACCATCACTGGATTTTGTAAAAAATCCAGTCTGGGTTGGTGGCAGGGAAATTAATCTTGGGAACCAGGTAGTGAAGGAGCACACCTCATAGATTGCTCCTCTGGCTCAGTTAGTCTATGGTGATTTAAAAAAAAAAAAATGCTAGTGGTTTATACAGTTAGCAAGGGGACATGGATAAAAAGATTAACTTTTATGGGGGGAAAAAAGGACCAGAAAACTTTCCAGGCATTTTTTTTTTTAAAGATTTCATTTATTTATTTGACAGAAAAAGCACAAGCAGGGGGAACACAGAGGGAGGAGAAGCAGGCTCCCCGCTGAGCAGGGAGCCTGCCATAGGGCTCTATCCAGGGGTCCAGGGATCATGACCTGAGCTGAAGGCAGCCACTTAACCAACTGAGGCACCCAGACACTTTTTTTCTTAGATATGGAGAGAAAAGGACTAAGTGCTGGGTTTATGCTCTTGAGTGTTGTATAACATGGTAATCTCTTAGGAAAAGTGAAACAGTAATGTTAAAAATCCTTAGGAGCTAAGCTTCTGGACAGTGTATTTTTTTCAAAGATGATTTAATTATAGAGAATGGTGAATTTAGAATGGTGTTTTAAGGAAATACTGACTTTTTTTTTTTTTTTGGTCCCCTTAGGTATTGTTGCTGATTTTTGTTTGTTTGTTTTAATACCACTTAATGAGGTTTGAAACTGTTTGTTTTGATCTTTACATGCTGGTACTATTTTTCAAATCTTTACTCTGAGGTTTTTGACACTACTGAGATTTTATTATTTATTATTTATTATTTTTATTTTTATTTTATTTTATTTATTTATTTGACAGACAGAGATCACAAGTAGGCAGAGACAGGCAGAGAGAGAGGAAGGGAAGCAGGCTCCTTGCTGAGCAGAGAGCCCGATGCGGGGCTCAATCCCAGGACTCTGGGATCATAACCTGAGCTGAAGGCAGAGGCTTTAACCCACTGAGCCACCCAGGCACCCCTTATTTTTTATTATTTTTTTAAAGATTTTATTTATTTGAGAGAGAGCGAGAGAATGAGAGGAGAGAAGGTCAGAGGGAGAAGGTCAGAGGAAGAAGCAGACTCCCCATGACCTGGGAGCCGGATGTGGGACTTGATCCCGGGACTCTGGGGTCATGACCTGAGCCAAAGGCAGTTGCTTAACAACTGAGCCACCCAGGCAGCCCAACACTACTGAGATTTTAAAACGTAGATTCCCCCTGCCCGAAACACTGAAATAAATGATAGTAATGGTGTTACATTCCTAAAGTAGACACAAAGCTCACTTAATCATACCATAGCAGAAGAACACTATTGCCCAGGTTCTCATTATGGATCAAAAATAGATGAAAATATAATATGAAAATGCATTCTTATTTGGAGTTCGGAGTGCAGGAAACAAGCCCTGTTCCTTTCCTTGTCCTCTGCCCTTTTCCCTGCACCAAGTACAAATATAAATCTTAACCATTCTGTAGAAGATTTGGTTTCCCTTTATAATCCAATGAGAAGCCAGCCATAAAAGTCAAGAGAAATGCACAATTTTGAAAAAATCTGTATGAATGTGGGCTACACAGTTGCCTCAAGCAACTGAAAGATACTTCGGTTTTATTTGTTTTGATACTTAGTTTTGTTGGTCATTACTGGGCAAAAGCAAAAATAAGAAGCAAGACATCTACTTCAGGTTTTGCTCTGATTCTCCATGGTTTCAGACTGTGGTTCTGATAGGAAATTACAACCAGTTGTAAATGATCACTATTATTTTTTAAAGCTTGTTCTTTATTCTGAAGTCTCACTGTCCATCGATGTGTTAAGTTTGTCTTTTGAATCCTGATGAAGAACCAGAGGCAAAATCAGAGACGAGCAAAATGGCAGGAGCCTTCTCCAGGGTTCATGGGCCAATTACACCTTAAGTGTAGTATTTGTTCACTTAATTTTTCCCACTAACTTTTACCCTGACATGTTCCCGGGAGATGGTGTAGGTCTACTTCTTTGGCAGTGCCGTTGGCCTAGTTAACTGTAATGGACTCAGAATTTTAGAGCATAGCCTAAGCAAAGTTGACGAGCACCATAGTTTCTCCAAAAGTTGTTGAGTCATTCTTTTACCTGGAAACCACTTGTGTTTTCTTTTCTTTCCAAGAGGATTTCCATGTGAGTAGAGAGGAAAGATTGACGTGCCATGTCAAAGGTGGTTTTCATGATTTAAGTGGGATTTGCTTTTATGTTTCTGCTTTGGGACTTAGGCATCTCTGTTCCAGGGAGGATGATGGAGTTCTCCCAGCTGGAGCAGGGGAGGAGAGAACCAGATCTCAGCCTTGGAGCTACCAAGGCATTTGCACGTTCTTGTTCTCACATTAGTAGCACAGCTGCCTGCCTGCGTTTATTCTTACTAGATGATTGACACATCGGCCTTGTCCTCCTGGGGATCGATGCTCTTCGTAGCTACACATTGGGCAGGCTTATTACATGGCACGGATGGCCGTGGAATTTATCTTCCAACTTTTATTTGGGATGAAAGCTGAACTGGATGAAATATATCAACTTGGATTATGCCAGGATGTATGGTCATTTGGTTTTTTTGTGTGTGTTTTTTGGGGGGGGGGGGGGGAAGGGAGTTTTGTTTTGTTTTTTTGTTTTCTGTTGTTTTGGTTTTTTTGTATGGTCACTTTGGATGTAGCATTTCCCTTGCATCCCTGAGGACAGGAGCTATAGACTATCCGTCTTCATATTTCCAAGTTGCAGGAACGGCTGGCACATTGGAGATGCTTAGTAAGTACTTGTTGATTCGTGAAGGAAGGAATACATTGTGGACAACTGATGCTGTATTTCGCTGTAAAATGAGACGTGCTCTTTCTTATTACAGCTGGAAATGCCGCTGTCCTCAAGTATGAGGAAAAACCTCCCAAACCAGCATTTCAGAATGGTTCCTCAGGATCCTTATATTTGAAGCCTTTGGTATCCAGAGCTCATGCACACTTACTAAAAACTCCTCCAAAAGGTATGTTCCTCATTGCCGAGAAAAGCAGAAAGACAAGACTTTTTAAGTCCTTATCTTGTAGAGTTAAATTTTGGCAACTAGGTTCATAGCACATTGGACAGTTATTTACAAAGCGTCTGAAGAAAGACACATACTTCATTTTCGCAGCAAAGGAGATTTTCTTAGAGACCGTAGGTTCTGTGGTTAAAACTTGATACCTATAAACACAGGTATAAAGTAAAAATAAATGAAACTATTCTTAGTGAACTAAAACAATGAGATTGAAATCTATAATTTAATTCCCACCTTTGGTCCAAACTTTGTACTTTTTTCTGTTCTTTTTCTTTTCCTTCCTTGTATTACTCACTTAGTAATTACCATGGCTATGAAGAAGAACTTTCAGTTTACAAAATACGTGGTATATACTTAGTATGCAGTGTTTTCATGCAGCTTTATCCCCAAATCTGAAGTGGATTTTAAGCACACTAGAAGTTGGATTTGTGCTTAGTGAATTGAAAGACTGCTTCACTGAAAGAATTATGAATGAGAAACTTAAAGTAGACTGTGTGACCCATGTGAGAGGTGGTGTTAGTTTTTTTAAGAGAAATAATTTTATTTACACTACTAGTAGATCTCAGCTACTGTAGTTACTCTGGGATATAACCATCTTATCGATAACAGGAAAAATATCTTCCAGTATTTCAGTTTTAACAGAGTGAAATTGCTTACTTATAGAGTAAGAAACAATTAATGATTTTGGCAGGCAGGGGGGAAATAAAAATTATGTATCTCCCTTACCCCGATATCTAGGTTAAAATATATCTAATGAATTTTCTTTATTTCTATTAGTCCTAAAAATAAAGGAAAAATAGCTTGCAAATATATTCTTAATAGACAATTTAAATTAGAAAACAGTTTAATGAAAACAGTGCAGTGGTTTGTATGAGTGAACTGATAAGGAGGTAAGAAAAGTATTCAGAACTGGACAGATAACATGTTGTCAAATACAAGTGAGGGATGTCTGCCAGGATGACACCATTTTCAAGCACTCGTTCGACTTTCACACAACTCAGTTTTACCTTACGTTCAAGGGAAATACAAAATCAGTAGGTTATGCTCCTGAGTTGGAGTTAGGAACCCCTTTTTTTGGCTTGTAAGATTAGCCTTTTGATCTTTTTTTTTTTTTTTTTTTTTTTTTTTTGAAGATTTTATTTATCCATTTGTAGAGAGAATGAGAGAGCCCAGCAGGGGGAGCAGCAGGCAGAGGGAGAGGGAGAAGCAGGCTCCGCACTGAGCAGGGAGCCTGATGAAGGACTCGATCCCAGGACCCTGGCATCATGACCTGAGCCAAAGGCAGATGCTGCATTGATTGAGCCACCCAGGTGCCCCTAGCCTTTTGATCTGATAATTCCTCTACTTTTAACAATGACAGAATGTGGCAGTAGCCACAGTGGCACACACCCTCATGCCTGCATGTCAGGAAAAACACAGAACCAGACAGGGTTCTCTTCATTCCATTAGCCGTGAGCACCTGTTGTGTTTTCTCCACTTTTTTCAAGGCGTGGGGTGTACACACTCTTGTGTCTTGCTCTTTATTGTGTGGTGATCACAAGAGTGGCTTCCTTTGCAAAGGCTGTGCTGTAGTCTGTCTTCCAGTTCCATAGTTCCTGGACTCTTTCTGGTTTCTACCATGGCACATAATACCGAGGTGAGCGAACATTTTCGAGTGTGAACATTCATTGCTTCAGATCCCAGTAACTTCTAATGGGGTGTCCTTGAAAGAGGAATCACCAGTTAAGCTGTATGAATCTTTTTGAAATTGTTAACATGTTACTCAGTACTTCTCCAAAAAGACGTTAGTCTCTCATGGAAGCGTGAGAGTGTCCGTTGCTGTTCCTCCTTCTCAACATTTGTGTGTATGTATGTAAGGAACCCTATGGTAACTTGAGGTTAATCACCTAGTGAATATTGATCAACCCTTTCTCTTTCTACACTACTGAAGAGAAAAAAGGCATAAATATTGACAAAAAGATTCTTCACTGTGCCAGCAGGTTCTTACCTGTCCATGGTCTTAAATAAGTTTCTAATGCATCCAATGATCCATTGCTGGAATGACATTCTTGCTGAAATGACATCAGTATGTGAATCTGTTGGGGGGGGTTGTTTTGTTTTGTTTTACAGATTTTATTTATTTATTTGGCAGAGAGAGACTCACAGAGAGAGGGAACACAAGCAGGGGGAGCGGGAGATGGAGAAGCAGGCTTCCCTCTGAGCAGGGAGCCTGATGCAGAGCTCGATCCCAATACCCTGGGATCATGACCTGAGTGGAAGGCAGACGTTTAACGACTGAGCCACCCAGGTGCCCTGAATCTGCGGTTTTTATTGATGATGATAAAGCCCCAGCATCTACACATCCACCAGTAACTGAAAAGGGATGTCAAACTCTGATACTAATTAACTTGCAGAGAATTGGAACCTCATGATTCCACTGATCACTTTATGGAATAGGGAATTCCAGTTTTCTAATATGTCTTGCTGTTGAATTTGCAAGCTTTCTTAAATTCCTGTATCACAGAGGTTTTACTTGAGTGGGAATGAATGATTTTCATTTATAATGGCCACACATTTTTTTTCCATTTTATTTTATTTCTTGGCCACACATGTTTTAAAAGGTTTTATTGGTTGATTGATTGATTTGATGGAGTGTGAGTGAGCTTCAGGAGGGGCTGAGGGAGAGACAATCTCAAGCAGACTCGTGACCTTGGAGCCTGACACAGGGCTGGACCTCACAACTGTGAGATCATGACCTGAGCTGAAACCAAGAATCAGGCACTTAACGAACTGAGCCACCCAGGGTCCCCTAATGGCCACATAATTTAAGACAATGTAGTCTCTGAGATTCTACAGATAGTATGTGGCAACCATTCTAACTAGTAATTTGCAGATGATGATGCTTTAGAATGACCATCTCTGGGCAAGTAGAAGCACTCCTAGTTTTCTTCTAGTGCCTGATCTTCGTAGCTCTGTACATATTACTGCTACTTGTATTTCTCGTCACACTTATTAATGTATAACTGACAATGTAGTATGTTTGGTGATTTGATACACATACACACTGCAAAAGGGGCCCCTGGTTGTGTTTCATACTGTGTCAGTTTGGAGAAGAAGCTTCAGTATTTTTTCCTTCCTAGCTGAGTAGCAAGTGAATTGGATTTAATGCCTGGCAGTTTTACAAATCACAACTAGCGGTTGTCTTTCATAAATACCCTGCCTTTTTTGCTGCATCAGCAGTGGAATAGCATTAACTGTGTAATATGCATGTAAATTCAGTCCTGTTAACATTTGCACTCCAGCTGTTCTTTACTGAAAATATACTCTCATTTTCCTGTCCTGTATGATTTGTGACCGTGAATTCATATCACCCTTTAACTCTCATCCTAATGTTATTTGGATTATCATTTTATGCCTAGAATATACTTGTTAAAGTTGACTGTATTTCAGTGGTATTTCTTGTCTAGAACCTAAGATTTACATAATGGATTTTTTGGGAAAATACTCTTGTTTTGGGGCACCTGGGTGGCTCAGTCGGTTGGTCTTTTGCCTTCCGCTCGGGTCATGATCCCGGAGTCCTGGGATCGAGCCCTGCATCGGGCTCCCTGCTTGGCAGGAGGCCTGCTTCTCCCTCTCCTACTCTCTCTGCTTCTGTTCTCTCTCTCATTGTGTGTCTCTCTGTCAAATAAATAAATAAATAAAATCTTAAAAAAAAAAAAAAGAAAATACTCTTGTTTTGAAAATATTTTTAAATGGCTATTTTTTGTGTGGTATTTTACTCAAAATGTGTTTTTTTTTTTACAAATATTTCTTTTGTTTTTTAGGTCCCTCAAGAAAAAACCTATTTACCACTTTTAATGTGGGTAAGTGACAACTTTAAATATGGAGGGAGAAAAAAGAATCTTTTTATAAAGTCATGTTATCATTGCAAGTACTTGAATATATTTACAGTGATTTTTTTTTTTTTTTTTACTGTTTTGCTTAAAACAGAATTTCAGGTTTGTGGCATAAACTTAACTGCTTATGACTTGGACCAGCATAGGTTAAAACTTGGTCAGCACGATTAACAAGCAATCCGACACAAAAGGACATTTTATTAACAACAGATAATTTTAGTTTTTTAAAATGATTTTTTAAAAATGTGATCTAAGGCGCCTGGGTGGCTCAGTGGGTTAAGCCACTGCCTTCGGCTCAGGTCATGATCTCAGGGTCCTGGGATCGAGGCCCGCATCGGGCTCTCTGCTCAGCGGGGAGCCTGCTTCCCTCTCTCTCTCTCTCTCTGCCTGCCTCTCTGTCTACTTGTGATCTCTCTCTGTCAAATAAATAAATAAAATCTTAAAAAAAAAATAAAAATGTGATCTAAAGTGGAGAATATAATTTTTTCTACGATAAATGCTCTTTTAAAATTGTATAGTATTCCATTGCTATATCTCAGCATTGGGTTTTAACACCTTTTAACAATTCAGCTTCACATTTTTCTGTTCCTTTTTACACTTCTACTGAGCAAACTTGCATCGGTCTTTAAAATCACTTCACACATTTGAAGCACAACTGGGAATTGAAAAGTTTTGTCTCTTGAGAAGCCATAAAGATTCATGAATTGTATTACTACAGTCCAATATTTGGTCTATAGTTGATCAGGTCCCCAAATACTACTGCACTTTCTAATTTAATATTCATTTATAAGACAGTTATGTGGCTTCTAAATGCATTGAAGATTAGAACAGGAATTTAAAAGGGAGAAAGGTATTAGAGCATAATGACTACAGTTTATCATGCTTGTGACCATGTTCAGTGCTAAGAATATAACAGCAAGCTAGAGATGAACAAGGGCCTTCTCTTCAGGAAGCTGGGCAGGAGGTGTAAGTTTGTGAGGCCCTGTATTTACAAAGTAACAAAAATAGGGTTGATATATTAGTATAAGGAATAGGTAATACCCTTGATGTTGCCAAGCTGTGTCCAGTTTCTCAGGTTAATCAAACGTGTGAGGGAATTATATTACAATTGTTAACCTTTTGTGAGCTCTTAAATCTAGAGCTCTAAAACCATCTAGAGTAATTTAAATTCTAAATGTCCCCAATAGCCTGAGATTGAATATATTTTTACTAAATATTTTCTAATTAAAAAAAAACCTAAAAAACTATTCTAGACACATTGAGATTTTTATTTTCTTTTGTTTTTAAATTCCTAGCAAAACTGGGTATTTCAGGGGGAAAGAGAGCTAATATGCTGTAGAATGATTTTATGTTATAGAAAATCAGATAACATTTAATAGGAAGCTAGATGGTATAACTCTGTTTAACTGAGAAACTTCCAGAATGTTTTCCAAAGTGCACCATTTTACATTTCCACCACAGTATATGAGGGGTCTAGTTCCTTCACATTCTTGGCAACACTTGCTTTTATCTTTCTTTATAGCCATTTTAGTGGGAATGAGATGGTATCTCACTGCGGTTTTGATTTGCATTTCCCTGATGGCTAATGATGTTGAGAATCTTTTCATGTGTTTATTGGCCATTTGTAGGTCTCCTTTGGGGAAACATTTATTCAAATCCTTTGCCCATTTAAAAATTACTTGATATATCATTTGCAAAAATTACTTGTTGAATGGTAGGAGTTCTTTATATATAACCTTAATAACCAGATCTTTATCAGATCCTGATTTGTGAATATTTTCTCCCACTCTTTTCACTTTTTAATAGTGCCATTTGAAGCTCTAATATTTCCAGTTTTGATGCAGTCCAGTTAATTGGTTTTTTTCTTTTGTCGCTTAAGCTTTTTTTTTAAAATTGAAGTATTGCTGACATACAATATTTAAGGTGTAGGATACAGTGAGCATTTATATATAGCAAAATGATCACAATAAGTCTAGTTACCATCTGTCACCACAGAAAATTATTAAGATATTATTGACTGTATTCCCAATGCTGTACTTAACATGCCTGTGATGCATTTATTTTCTAAGTGGAAGTTTGCACCTTTTAATCTCCTTCACCCATTTTCCCATCCCCCAACAACTTTTCCTCTGGCAGCCGCCATTTTGTTCTTGTACAGTTGACCCCAGAACAATATGGGTCTGAACTGCATGGGTCCACTTATACATGCCCTTTTTTCAATAAATACAGTATAATGCTGTAAATGTGTTTTCTTTCCTTTTAATTTTCTTAGTAACATTTTTTTTCTAGCTTACTCCATTGTAGGAATATAGTATATAATACATATAGCCCACAAAACATGTGTTACTGTACTCTTTATGTTATCAGTAAGGCTTCTAGTCAACAGTAGCCTAATAGTTAAGTTTTAGGAGAGTCAAAAGTTGTGTACAGATTTTCAGCTGAGTGGGAATGTCAGCACCCCTAACGCCTGGATTTCTCTAAGGTCAACTGAATTTATGAGTCTATTTCTTTTGTTTTTTAGGTTCCACATATAAATGAAATCATATAGTATTTGTCTTTACCGTCCAACTTGTGTCTCTTAGCGTAATACTTTCTAGGTGCTTATATGTTGCTACAAATGGCAAAATCTTACTCATTTTTATGGCTAAGTAATATTTCATTGTGTATCTATACCACATACTCTATCCATTCATTTATTGATGGACATGTAGTTTACTTCCAATTGGTTATTACAAATAATGCTGCATGGAGTATAAGGGTGCATATGTCTATTCAAGTTAATGTTTTCATGTTCTTCAGATAAATATCCAAAAGTGGAATTGCTAGATTGTATGGTATTTCTATTTTTTATTTGTTGATGAACTACCATATTGCTTTCCATAGTGGCTGCACGAGTGAATGTTCCCACCAATGGTGCATGAAGGTTTTCTTTTCCTCACATCCTCACCCACATTTGCTATTTCTTGTCTTTTCAATAGTAGCCATTCTGATGGGTGTAGGATAATATCTTACAGAGGTTATGACTTGCATTTCCCTGATGATTAGTAATGTTGAACATCTTTCCATGTATCTGGTGTCCATCTATTATATGTCTTTGGAAAAATGTCTATTCAGTTCCTCTGCCCATTTTTAATTGGACTCTTGGTTTGTTTTGTTTCATTTTTGGTGTTGAGTTGTGTAAGTTCTTCATATATTTTGGATATTAACTCCTTATTGGATATATCATTTGCAAATATCTTCTCCCATTTAGTGGGTTGCCTTTTCATTTTTTAATGGTTTCCCTTTTGCAAAAACTTTTTAGTTTGATACAGTTCTAATTGTTTATTTTTTTTATTGCCCTTTGCTGAGGAGACAGATGCAAAAAAAATTATTGATAAGACTATGTTTTTTAGTTTTATTTTTCAGGTCTTACATTTAGGTCTTCAAACCATTTTGAGTTGACTCCTGGTAATGTTTTGAATAAAGGTGATGACCATGTGCATCCTTGTCTTAGTCCTGCTCTTAGAGGAAAAGCTTTCAGCTTTTTACTGTTGAGTATGTTGTAAGCTGTAGGTTTGTCATATATGGCCTATATTATGCTGAGATATATTCCCTGTATACCCATTTTCTTGTGAGTTTTCACCATAAATGGATGTTAAATTTTTTCAGATGCTTTTTCTACATCTATTGAGATAATCATTAGATATTTATCCTTTATTTTGTTAAGGTGGTTTATCATGTTGATTGATTTATGGATGTTGAACCACCATTGCATGTCTGGAATAAATCTTACTTGATCATGGTGTATGATCCTTTTAATGTAGTGTTGAATTTGGTTTTCTAACGTACTGTTGAGGATTTTTGCATCAATGTTCACCAGGAATGTTGGCCTGTGATTTTTAAAAAAAAATTTTTTATAAACATATAATGTATTATTAGCCCCAGGGGTACAGGTCTGTGAATCACCAGGTTTACACACTTCACAGCACTCACCATAGCACATACCCTCCCCAATGTCTATAACCCCACCACCCTCTCCCGATCCCCTTACCCCCAGCAACCCTCAGTTGTTTTGTGAGATAAAGAGTCTCTTATGGTTTGTCTCCCTCCCAATCCCATCTTGTTTCATTTATTCTTTTCCTACCCCCAAACCCCCCACATTGCATCTCCACTTCCTCATATCAGGGAGATCATATGATAGTTGTCTTTCTCTGACTTATTTCGCTAAGCATAATACCCTCTAGTTCATCCACGTTGTTGCAAATGGCAAGATTTCATTTCTTTTGATGGCTGCATAGTATTCCATTGTATATATATATACCACCTCTTATTTATCCATTCATCTGTTGATGGACATCTAGGTTCTTTCCATAGTTTGGCTATTCTGGACATTGCTGCTATAAACGTTCAGGTGCACGTGCCCCTTCAGATGACTACATTCGTATCTTTAGGATAAATACCCAGTAGTGCTACTGCACATAGCTACCCTATGACCAATTGCTGGGTCATAGGGTAGCTCTATTTTCAACTTTTTGAGGAACCTCCATGCTGTTTTCCAGAGTGGCTGCACCAGCTTGCATTCCCACCAACAGTGTAGGAGGGTTCCCCTTTCTCCGTATCCTCCCCAGCATCTGTCATTTCCTGACTTGTTAATTTTAGCCATTCTGACTGGTGTGAGGTGGTATCTCATTGTGGTTTTGATTTGTATTTCCCTTATGCCAAGTGATGTGGGGCATTTTTTCATGTGTCTGTTGGCCATCTGGATGTCTTCTTTGCAGAAATGTCTGTTCATGTCCTCTGCCCATTTCTTGATTGGATTATTTGTTCTTTGGGTGTTGAGTTTGCTAAGCTCTTTATAGATTTTGGATACTAGCCCTCTGATATGTTGTTTGCAAATCTTCTCCCATCCTGTCAGTTGTCTTTTGGTTTTGTTAACTGTTTCCTTTGCTGTGCAAAAGCTTTTGATCTTGATGAAATCCCAATAGTTCATTTTTGCCCTTGCTTCCCTTGCCTGGCCTGTAATTTTAAGGCTACTATTTCCTTACTGATTTTTGTCTGATACCTACTTATGTAAATGGAGTGTTAAAGTCCCTGATCTTATTATACTATTGTTGATTTCTTCTTTTATGTTTATTAATATTGGCTTTATCTATTTAGGTACTCCATATTAGGTTCATTGATGTTTATAATTTTTAAATTGTTTTTGTTGAATCGACCCCTTTATTGTTATGTAATTCCTTTTTTTGTTAGTCTTTGCTATAAAGTCTACTTTGTCTGATGTGAGTATTGCTGTCCCGGTTTTTTTGTTGTTGTTGTTTCTATTTGCATGGTATATTTTTTTCCTATCCCTTCACTTTTAGTTTGTGTGTCCTTAGGTCTGAAGGGAGTCTTGTAGGCAACACACAGATGGGTCTTGTTTTTTCATCCATTCAACTAGCCTACGTCTTCTGATTGGAGCATTTAGTCCATTTAAATTTATTTTATTTTATTTTTTTATTTATTTATTTTTTTAAAGATTTTATTTATTTATTTGTCAGAAAGAGAGAGAAAGCACACAAGCAGGCAGGGAGGCAGGCAGAGGCGGAGAGAGAGGCAGGCTCCCTGCTGAGCAAGGAGCCCGATACGGGACTCGATCTCAGGACCCTAGGATCATGACCTGAGCCGAAGGCAGCGGCTTAACCCACTGAGCCACCCAGGCATCCCGAGTCCATTTAAATTTAAAGTAATCATTGAGAAGTATGTATTTATTGCCGTTTTGTTGTTTTCTGATTGTTTCTGTAGTTCTTTTCTGTTGCCTTCTACTTCTCTTGCTCTCTTCCCTTGTGTTTTGATGATTTTCTTCAGTATTCTGTTTGGATTCCTTTCTCTGTATTTTTTTTTTGCTTATGTCTTATGGGTCTTTGGTTTGTGGTTATCATGAGATTTATATGTAACACCATATATAGCGATTTATGTTAAGTTCGTGGTTACTTAAGTTTAACATTTTAAGCACTACATTTCTACTCCCTCTCTCTCAGTGTTTGATGTACTTGATGTCATATTTTACATCTTTTTTATTTTGTTATACCTAAAATAATTATTGTGGATGCAATTGATTTCACTGTCTTTGTCTTTTAATCTTTTATACTATTTTTATAAGTGGTTGGCCCACTACCTTTACCATATGTATGCTTTACCAGTGAGAATTTTTTCTTTCATTATATTCTTCTGGTTATGACCTTTTCTTTCTTCTTCTTTTTATTTTTTATTTTTTGATTTATTTATTTTAGAGAGTGAGCATGTGCAAGCACGGGGAGGGGCAGAGGGAAAAGATGAGAGAGAATCTCAAGCAGAGTGCAGACCCCGATGAGGGGCCAGTCCCACAACCCAAGATCATGACCTGAGCCAAAATCAAGAGTCAGACACTTAACTAACTGAGCTGCTCAGGAGCTCTATGACCTTTTTTGTTTAAAGAGGTCTCTAACATTTGTTGTAAGGCCAACTTCATGGTGGTGAACTCCCTTGACTTTTGTTTGTCTGGGAGGCTTTTTATCTCTCTTTCATTCTGAATGATAATCTGGCTGGAGAGAGTCTACTGGTTGTAGATTTTTTTCTTCTCAGATTTGGAATATAGCATGCCACTGTCTTCTGACCTGCAGTTTATGAGATAAAGTCAGCTGATAGTCTAATGCTGGTTCCCTTGTATGTATCTGATTGCTTTTCTCTTGCTGCTTTTAAGATTCTCTTCTCATCTTTCATTTTTTAAAAGATTTGATTTTTAAGTAATTTCTACAGCCAACATGGGACTTGAACTCACACTTCTGAGATCAAGAGTTGCATGTTCTACCCACTAAGCCAGCCAGGTCCTCCTTATCTTTCTTTTTTTTTTTTTTTTTTTTTTTTACACATAATTATTAATGTGTTTTCTTGTCAATCTTTTGGGGTTCATCTTGTTTGGGGCTCTCTGTGCTTGCTTGACCTGGATGTCTTCCTCAAGTTAGAAAAGTTTTAAGCCATTGTATCTTCAAATAATTTTTCTGTTCCTCTCTCTATTTTATCTCCTCTGGGACCCCAGAATACAAATGTTAGTATGCTTGATGTTATCATACAGGTTTCTTAAACTATCCTCATTAAAAAATGTTTTTTTCTTTTTGCTGTTGAGCTTGGATCATTTCCACTCCTCTGCCTTCCAGATCACTAATCCATTTTCCTGCATTCTCTAAACTTCTGTTGATTCTCTGTAGTGTATTTTTCATTTCAGTTATTGTATTCTGAGCCACAATTGTTTTTTTTGTTTGTTTGTTGGTTTGGTTTGGTTTTTTTTAGATTTTATTTATTTGTGAGAGAGGGAATAAGTGCACAAGCAGGCAGAGAGGCAGGGAGAGGGAAAAGCTGCTGAGCTGGGAGCCCAAAGCGGGGCTCAATCCCAAGACCCCAGGATCATGCCCCAAGTCAAAGGCAGACACCTAACTGAGTCACCCAGGCGCCCCGCCATGATTGTTTTTTTTTCTAATGTTAGCTATCTCCTTGTTGAACTTCTTACTCTGTTCCTCCATACTTCTTTTGTGTTAGATGAGTTTATGAATGTTGTTTTGGTCTCTATATCAGTTGGATGGCTTATCTTTATTTCATATCTTTATCTTTATTTCATTTAGTTGTTTTTCTGAGGTTTTTGTCTTAATCTTTTTTTTTTAAGATTTTATTTACTCATTTGACAGAGATCACAAGTAGGCAGAGAGGCAGGTGGGGGTGGGGGAGAAGCAGGCTCCCTGCTGATCAGAGAGCCCGATGCGGGGCTAGATCCCAGGACCCTGGGATCATGACCTGAGCCAAAGGCAGAGGCTTTAACCCACTGAGCCACCCAGGTGCTCCTTGTCTTAGTCTTTTGTTTGAAACCTATTTCTGTCTCCTCATTTTGCCTGTTTGTTTGTTTCTCTGTGTTAGGTAGATCAGCTATGTCTCCTGGCCTTGAAGAATTGGCTTTATGTAGAAAGTGTCCTACAGGGCCTGGAAGAACAATCTCCCCTGGTCATCAGAATCAGGCATTCCATGGTGTCTTCATTTTTGGGGTGTGTGTTCTTCCTCTTTCATTGGCTCACTGCTTTTGCGGACAAACCGGTGGGTGGGGCTGGTCCCGCTTCAGTTCGGGGCAAGAGCTGCTTTAGCAGGGCGTCATTCTGTCTGGGGCTGCCTGCTAGGTGTTACAGGTAAAAGCTTCTTGAGTTGTGCGGAGATACTGGTCCCCTCTGGGTTCTCTGGCCGGGTGAGGTAGGGCTGGAGCCACTTTGCCTTCTGTTATGGGTGTGTTGAATATAGCACATCCACAGAGGAGTGTGGGGCAGGGCGAGTTGTGCTGCTAGTGTCAATGGAGAGTGTTAGAACTGGTACCCACAAGTGTTAGGCCAGCTAGACAGGAGAGTAAGAAATGGCACCAGCTAGCACTTCTGTCCTGGGGAAGTTCCTGTGGATCCCTGCCCCTTCAGTACATGCCCTGTAATTAGTCACCAAATCTCATTCATGTATGGCCCAGATGCTTTTGAAACTGCTGCTTTGCTGTGTCTCAGAGCAGGTAAGTTTGTGCACGACCCTTGTTGAGAATGGAGTCTTTGTTTTCTGTAGCCCTCCTGTTCTCCCAGAGTTAAGCCTCGTCGATTTTTAATGAGGGACTCATTTCTGGGTGCCAGGCCCTCAGGTGAAGGTGCCCAATGTGGGGCTTGAGCCCCTTGCTCCTCAGGGAGCATCTCTGGAGATGTTATTTTGCTGGAGGTGTGGGTTCCATAGACACTGTGTCTCTGCCCTTCCTGCCCTTCTTTTTTTTTATTATTATTTTTTATTTTTTTATAAACATATAATGTATTTTTATCCCCAGGGGTACAGGTCTGTGAATCATCAGGTTTACATACTTCACAGCACTCACCATAGCACATACCCTCCCCAATGTCCATAACCACACCACCCTCTCCCAACCCCCCGCCCCCAAGCAACCCTCAGTTTGTTTTGTGACAGTAGGAGTCTCTTATGGTTTGTCTCCCTCCTGATCCCATCTTGTTTCATTTATTCTTTTCCTACCCCTCAATCCCCACATGTTACATCTCCCCTTACTCCTATCAGGGAGATCATATGATAGTTGTCTTTCTCCGATTGACTTATTTCGCTGAGCATAATACCCTCTAGTTCCATCCATGTCGTCTCAAATGGCAAGATTTCATTTCTTTTGATGGCTGCATAGTATTCCATTGTGTATATATACCACCTCTTCTTTATCCATTCATCTGTTGATGGACATCTAGTTTCTTTCCATAGGTTGGCTATTGTGGACATTGCTGCTATGAACATTCGGGTGCACATGCCCCCTTCCTGCCCTTCTTGATGTTACTTTTCCTTTGTGTCTTTGTGGAAGAGCTGTTCTGCTAGTCTTGGGGGCATTCTCAGAGCGTTGTCTATTTGTAGTTGAAGCCTTGGTGTGTCTGGGGGAGGAGGTAAGCTCAGGATTCTCCCACTCAGCCACCTTGATCCTCTCTCTGGTTCTAATGCTCTGTAGAAGCCGTTGATCGATGCAAAGTCATGAAGCTTTATGCTCTATTATCTTATAAGATTTTTAGACTTTAAGCTCTTAGGCTTAGGCCTGTGATCCATTTTAAGTTAATTTTTGTAATTGAAATAGAGGGTCCAGCTTCATTGTTTTACATGTAGATATTCAGTTGTCCCAGAACAGTTTGTTGAAAACACTAATCTTTCCATATTGAAATTGTCTTGGCACCTTTGTCATAAATAGTTGCCCATAAATGTGAGAATTTATTTCTGGACTCTCAAATCTATTCCATGGATCTATGTGTCTCTCTTTGCTAATACCACACTGTTGCTTACTGTGGTATATAATAAGCTTTGACATCAGGTAGTTTGAATTATTTTAACTTGTTCTTTTTCAAGATTCTTATGGCTATTCTGGGTTCCTGGAATTTCTGCATGAGCTTTTGGGTCAGTGTCTATTTCTGCAAAAAATCAGCTGTGATTTTAATAGAGATTGCATTGAATATATAGATGAATTTGTGGAGTATTGTTATTTTTACAGTATCAGGTATTTTGATCTATGATTATGGGAGATCTTCCCTTTTAGTTAGATCTTCTTTTTTTTCCATCAATAATTTTGTAGTTTTCAAGATACAAGTTTTGCAGTTCTTCTGGTGAGTAATTGTATTCAATCCTTTCTATGCTTTAGAAAGTGCTATTGATATTGGTCACAGTAAAAGTGCTGGTTAAATAAATCTAATATGTCTAACTTAATCTCCATTAAATCTGAAACATGGAAAGGGATTCTTCATTCATGTCTCAAGTCTATAATCATATAAGCTGTTACAAAGGATATTTTTTTGATAGGCATAGTAAATAATCCCAGTATATTATCCCTTTCTGCAATAAACTATTAGCATTAGACGTTTTTCCTTTTCACAATGTCAGACTGACTTTATGCCTTATTTCCAAAGCATATCATTGACCTTTGGCATATAAGTAACCCTTGACAATTATGGTTATCAGATTGGCAAATTAACTCCTGATTAAATGAGAAAAGAAGTGGAAATTATGAATCATGTTGTGGTTTTCTTTGGCAAAGCCTTTATCTATGGAGTAGAAATGAGGTATATGACAGATTTAGAGAATTCCTGTCTCCAGTTAACCCTTAGTAATCAATGTTGTAATAACAGCAGTGGAGAAGATGTATTTTAAAGAGTCTGTATTGCAGTTTAATCTCAATTATGTGGCATGAATATGTATTTTTTTTCAAAATTCATAAACGTGACTTTTCCATTTGTTTTCCAAGTTGATGGTTACCTATTTAAGACTAACTTAGTAATTATGATGAGCCCACTGAAGAAAAGTCAGTGTGTTGGCTTTTAGAGAGGTAACTTTGATGTTAACTTGTGTCCAAATAGACCATGACTTGGGACGGATCATGTAAGCTCTCTGATAAGTTTCCTGTGTAGTTGAAATCACTGACCACTAAGGTTTCTGCTATAATATTCTATGACTGCAGAGCATCTTGACTTTCTTCATATTCTGCTTGCAAATCGTCTTTTAGATGGTACAGAAGACATTGTTCCACATACAAACATGTTCTTCTGAGTGTTAAATTTTAAGTATTTATACTATGGCTTTGAGATAGTTTTCTTTTTTTTAAGCACAAATAGTGGTGAAGATTAATCTGACCATCTCTTCATATTCTTTTGCTTTAGTCACTTAATTGTAAAGTTTGCTAAATTCTAAAAAGTTTAGCATGTAGAGGTTTAAGTGTCACCCCTTTTTTTTTTTAAATTTTGTGATTTTAAATAAATACAGATAACTTTATGTCCTGTTTTATTGCTTTAACATGAGTTATCACTTCTAGGGACTAGTATATTTAGCATATGCAGAAACTTTTAACTATTCCTCTTAAATATTTGAGGTACTTCTATTACATACGTAAATGATTCTATGGTTGGGCATTTCTCACTTTCAGGGCTTGGGGAGTTTACTTGGGATAGGTTCTTGAAAGTAGTTTAAGTAAATCAAAACCTATGTATTTGTCGTCATTTCACTCAGATAAGTGAATTGTTTTCCAAAAGCCCCATATCCCTTTATACCATGATTGCAACAGAAGAGCTTTGGTTTCACCATACTCTGGCCAACATTGGGTATTATTTTTAAATTGTGACTAATGTAATAGTTGAAAAGTGTATGTCCCTGTTTTAGCTTAACTTTTCATCAGTTACTTCAAAGACACTTCGATTATGTTATAAGACAAAGAGGAGCAGGAAGAGTAAATTTTTGAGGTGTTGAATATTGGTTTGAATCCTAGTCTTGCCACATTCTGCTTGTGTCCTGACCTTAGGCTGTTTGCTAAGCCTCTCCAAGTCTCAAATCTCTCATTTGGGAATATGGGAATGTTCTAGGAATAATCCCCAGGGATAGGAGTAATTTTGACTTCATAAAGTTATTGTGTAAAAAGCTTTCAAATGGTAGCCCCTTCTCCTGCAAGGGATGGTGATGATGGGAATCCCTTCCATTGTTCTGAGAATTCTGTTGGCTTATTCTGAGTTCTTTTGCAGAGGCTGAATTATTTTAAATCCTCAAAGCAAGCAGGAAAAGCCACTTTAAGTCAAGAACTATCCTCGTGAGGTCTAGCTGCTGTAATTTATTTAAAGACTCTGATGCTAAAACATTTTAGCCAACATTGATTCTAAATAAAACTTGGTTTACTGTTTATAAGGAAGATGTCACATGTACTAATACTATAATTACCTTGGTTCTCCTGCACATTAAAGCTGTTTGAGATACCAAAGCATGAGAGATGTATTTATCCAACCCCCACTGCCCATTGTTTTACAGAAGATTTTCAAGCTCAGGAGCCCTGGTGTCTGCCTTGGAGACTAGAAAATGCACTGCTCCTTGTCTGCCCATTTACTTAATACAGCACAGGAGGATAGGGTTGCTTTTTATACCTCCTATTTCCAAGTGTTGGGAAACAGTTCAGAGTTGCAGACCTGCTCTGATGAGGTACTAGTGTAGCCAGCATTTCCCCTGGTGAAAAATGGGATGAGCCTGTCTTTCCGTGCTGCTTTAGGATTATAACTTTTATCCTATGTAAAAAGCAGATTTTGTTTTGATATGTGATAAATTTAGTGTTTCACATCAGGGAAACCTATATCTTATTTAGTAAATCTTGTCAGAACAAAGCCTATCTTTTCAGCAGAAGCTAGGTTCCTACTTCACACACCACATGCAAAAATGTTCCTTTTTGGTGGAAATTTTAAACAAAAAGTAGAATGAAAAGAGCGCTAAGAATATGGACTTGGCTAGAAAAGGCTTTTTTCCAGGAACATTAGTACAAAAGAAAAGGTGGATAATTATGACAACTCAAGTTTTGTCTTGCCTTTTGTCACACTCATTATAAACAGGGTGGGGAATATCAACCATAAGTAGATTTATTGTGGTTATTTTTCAATTTATACAAGTATCAAATCATGTTGTACACCCACAACTAATGTGCTGTCCATTATGTCTCAAAAAATTATAAACAATATTAATAGCAAACACATTCTTTCCAGATAGGACTCTTTCAAACCAGCCGGTAAAGATGACCCCGCGGTAGAAATGTAAATGGACAGACATGAAAGAAAAAATATGAAGCGCTAGGAAATGAGAAAAAGTTTACAAATGGCTAATTAACATAATGTACTATCAGTGCTTGCATGCTTTTTTCTTTTTTGAAGATTTTATTTATTTATTTGACAGAGATCACAAGTACACAGAGAGGCAGGTAGAGAGAGAGGGGGAAGCAGGCTCCCTGCCGAGCAGAGAGCCCGACGCGGGGCTCGATCCCAGGACCCTGAGATCATGACCTGAGCTGAAGGCAGAGGCTTAACCCACTGAGCCACCCAGGCACCTTAGTGCTTGCATGTTTTTAAGAGGAGTACCTGGTGTTGGTGAATGAGTGAGGAACGGGAACCATGCACATACTGCTGAGGGCATATAAATTATAGCAGCCTTTGTGGAGGCAGTGTGGGGACATAGAACAAAAGTCTTCTACCCAGGAATTCCATTTATCAGAACTGTTTAAAGGGAAATTACTGATTTTCTTATTTTTTGCCTTTCAGAATTGTTTAGAAGTGGGGGGGGGGGGGGATTGGAAACAACCTGAATGATTTAAACAACACCTGTGTAAATTAAACCACTTGTTTAAATTATGTTCATTGACATTTCAGTGATAATTCTGAAGCCTTTAAAAAACAATATAGAGGGTCAGATAAGTGAGAAGTTTTTAAGTTTATTAAATTCAGTCATCTTGTATTAAGTCTAAAAATTGGTTAGAGAGCATTATGATGTTTGTGTAATTTAACTCTTATTTTTAAAGGAATATTCTATAGTAATGGGTTTTAGCTTTTAAAACCCTTTTACATGGCTAAAACATAACATCTTTCATTTTTTGGAGACCAAAGAAATAAAAGGCCATGTCATTGGTCTTGGAGAACTTAAAATCTTATGGGTAGGTGGAGGCTAAATTTTTTATAATTGTTTTATGTGGTTTTTAAAATATTCACAATGTAGGCATTCTTCTTCCTACTAAGGAAGAGGACATTATGGAAGAATTGGACCCTGAGTTGAACTTCCTACTGTTGGAACAGAGATGTGAACATAAGACAGTAAAGATGATGAGGCATAAAAACGAAGAAAATATGGCAGTCGTGTTGTGTTAGGGACAGTACGGAGATAAACCTTAAGATGGGTACACTTGGTGTTCGAGTTCTAGGGAAGATTGGACAGAGATGCTTGGATCCCTAGTTTGAATATTAATCCTTTGCAGATTCTTCATGATCGTCAGTAGTAAACACATCTGTCCTAGTGTAGTTGCATTTCCTGGCATCTAAGCAGCCCTGCACAGTGCATGCTTGAATCATATCTAGAATCATGACATCACTGTGCTCTAAATTGACTCTGATTAACTACCTGTGCATGTACGCGCATGCGTGCGCGTGCGCGCGCGCCCACTCTCTCTCTCTCTCTCTCTCTCTCTCTCTCTACCACACAGACTGCAGTGGAATCTGTGGTTCTCTTGAATGTACTAGGATGCTATAGCATATTGACCTTCCAAACACTTATATCTTCCATATCACATCTTTTTTTTGTTTGTGCAAAGTCTTTAGTAAGGTTTAATATACAATCTTAATTTTTTATGTGTGTCATTAATAGAAGCTCCACTTAATTCTGTACCCTTATTATAAAGCTAATCTGTCACTTCAACTTACATAAAAGTCTATTTTTTTGGACTCTGTGATCCTTGTTTTGTTTTGTTTTGTTTTTAAATGGGAAAATAGAGAAACTTACGGCAAAGAAATTGAAAATACTGCCTACTCCAATTCTCATCATCACTGACATTTTTGTATACTTGCTCAGTGTTTTTTCTTGTTCTTTAAAGTTGAAATCCTATGATACATAGTTTTATTTTTTTTTAAAGAATTTATTAGAGCAGAGAGAGCATGCGCATGAGCCAGGGTGGGGCATGGAGGGGACTGAGGGAGAAGCGGACTCCCCATGGATGACTGAGGACCCTGGGATCATGAACTGAGCCAAAGGCAAATGCTTAGGTGACTGAGTCACCCAGGTGCCCCTATCCATATAATTCTAAATCATGGTTTTGTTTTCCCACTTGACATCCAAGCACAAGCTTTGCTGCTCCTCATAAAAACTCCTCTTATTCCTATTTTTTTTTAAAGATTTTATTTATTTATTTGACAGATAGAGACCAGAAGTGGGCAGAGAGGCAGGCAGGCAGAGAGAGGAAGGGAAGCAGGCTCCTGCGAGCAGAGAGCCTGATGCGGGGCTTGATCCCAGGACCCTGAGATCATGACCTGAGCTGAAGGCAGAGGCTTTAACCCACTGAGCCACCCAGGCGCCCCTCTTATTCCTAATTTTTATAATTGTAGTAACATTGTTCTTAGGTAACAAAAGTTCCTTCAAGTTTTTTTGTTTTGTTTTGTTTTTTGTTTTTTTTTTTTACTGTCCTTGGTGATCTTTAGATATTCTCTTCACTTAAGACTTTGTATAATGACAAAGATGGGCACTTCTCTTTAGGGTTTCTCCTATATTTGGAGGAACTTCAGAAACTATGCTGGTGCCCAAGTGATTACTGACCACGTAAGTAATCAAAAGAAACTTTTTGAGCCAATATAAAAATCCATGCTTCCGTGTCCACCCCTATCCAAAGTTTATGTGTCATAAAAATAGTTGTAACTCCCCACTAACCACTCATTCGGTTATTTAAAAAAGCGAATACATGTGAGTATTTAGGGGAGTATCTGGCACCCAGATTCTGAGAGTCGGTGACCTTGCGCTAGCTTGCCACCAGGGGGCAGACTGTTGGGAAAGCAGTGAAAACAGGGCCGTGGCGTCTTTTATCTAGTACACCTTCTTCTGTGTGTGCACGTGTACCTACGTGTACCTGACTGCGCAAGCAAGGAGTATTCTCCCGACTTCTGACTTTCTGACTAACACTTTTTATTCTTTAGAGTTCCTTGTTCTGCTGTTTAAAGAGATCATTCGAGCGATGTTTACTTCTAATATATGTGGTATAACTTCGTGTAGTTAAAGTGAAAATTTTAATGAATGTGGTGGGTTGGTGGCATGTTGCTGATTTCTTCTTTTGGTTAATCTAGGCTAAAAGATTTCCCTTCTAACCAGTTAAGCCTGGAGTTTGCTATTACTTCACAAGCAAAAACAAACAAACAAAAACCCCAAACAAAAAACAACAAAGAAACCCTGCATGACAGCTAAAATGGGATGGTATATCAGGTCTGTTTTTAACAGCAATATTTAGTTTGATTCTATTTATGATTGTAATGTTGATTGATATTTTAGTTCCAAGGTTTTTATGGGGGGGGGGGGTGGCAGGAGGAGAGGCGACTGTGGCATATTCATATGCAGAATGTGGAAAAAGGGTGATTGTTTAGTAACAAACTGTGATAAAGTGGAAAGGCAACATCTCATTGTAGCTTTTCTTTAATTCCTTGGTTATTTGTGATTGTGTTGCCATGGGTGTGGTGTGTTTTCAAGATCCATCCTGTATCAACAAGTTGTACCTTTCCCACAGCTAACCCTTGATAGATAACTGGGTTTGTGTCTCTTATTGACAGCTTCTAAGATGGTAGGCTCCGGGGTTGAGGAAGAGGAAGAAGGAATTATTCAGAATGTCTTTCCTGCCCAGCTCCTTCTGTCTTCACACCCTAAATGCTCTGTAGACTTTCTAAAACAGTAGCTGTGCCCTGCACATTTTGATAGCATTTATTAGGGTTATTTACAGCTACCAGTTTCTACATTTATTTCTAAGTCTTGTTTTCTTAGGAAATCTTGGAAACCAGCTGAGATCCTTTTCTGCACATTGTTTTCTTTTTTAAATGAAAAAAGGGGTTTTAGGTTGTTCCTGATTATTAGTATTACTTTTGCTTAAGTGAGCATATCAATGGCATAATTTTCTTACATCCATAACTTCATCTTCCTTTAGTTTTTCTCATCGTATTTTAATGTATTTTTATAAACTACTCTATCTAGATAAACATTTAACAGATTCCAGTAAAACAGATCCAAACTTGTTCCTAGTCTCAAAACATTACTATGAGAGGCCATCTGATTTTCCATAAATACAACTGATTAAGCAGTAAGCATCGTCTTGAAAATGTGGCCTGATTAATTTTATTCCTCTGGAACTATTATATTACATCTGGTAGGGAAATTGCCAAACATGACTATTAAAGTTGAGCTTTAACCTTTATCAATCTGTCATTAATAGAAGTTTTATTAAAAACTGTATCTGGGAATATCTATTACTTAAAGCCATTAAAAAAAATTAAGTGTATCCAAAGTATCAGGTTTATATATAGATTTATATACAAAATATTTGAAAAAATGCCCCGTGTTATCCGTGTGACTATAATTAAAATTTTTAAAATCAGAATATACATAACTGAAAAAGGAGTCTTCATTTTCTCCTAATTCCTAAATAAGGATGTAGTACTCAAAGTAATTTCCCTTAGCAATCTTTCAAGTAGTGAGAGAATCCGTGACATTATTGGTTGTTATATAAAGCTCCTAAGACCACCCACTTTCTCCTCCCCTTTACCATCTCGGATGAAAACCATAACAGCCCCTAAGCATGTACAGTGTGATGTAATTCGGAGGCTGCTTACTGCTGGATCTGCGAACAGGAGATTTTAGTCAGAGGAAGGGTATTGTTTTGGCAACATCTGGAAGTGAAAGCAGAAGCCAGGAACACTTGGATAGCTCTGGGCTTTTTTTTTTTTTTTTTTTTTTCTTTCTTTTGTGTATGTGCGATGGAATGACATTTGCTATGTAGGCATGTTTTCTCCTGCTGTTTTTTCTTGGCTTTGAAGAGTACTGAGTTTACAAAGACAGTATGTGATAGTCCCTGGAAGCTCCTTCTTCTGTGAGATCTTTTCACCTGTTCTGAAGACATGTTGTTGTCTCCCAAATTCTCCTTATCCACCATTCACGTACGACTGACTGCCAAAGGACTGCTTCGAAACCTCCGACTTCCTTCAGGGTTTAGGAAAAGCACTGTCATTTTCCATACAGGTTTGTCTTGCATAAATCTCTGTGGAGTGGTGCATGGGGGACTTGATTGATTAACTTGCAGCTGCTTATCAGAAATTTTCTAAGGAGATAGGCACTTGAGGAAAGAAGGCTCTGACAGAACAAGGCTTTCTTCATAGAAATAGGCATCTTCCCCTTAACATTTCAACGTATGAGCATCTGATACTTTGATTCTGTATAAGCAGATGTGTGTGTGTATGTGTGTGTGTGTGCTGTTTATAGAGCGCAGAATTGTTGCCTTGGTGCTCCCTCTTTTCTGATGCGAACAAGATCTGTGAAAATCAACAGCTGTTAAATTTACATTTTCCTTCAGATGATTTTGGAAAGGGGGCATGTGTGAATTAATATTTCTCTTATCCTTAAAGGAGGAGATGAAGGGAGATGGTTTCTATAGTTTTCATTATGTACTTTCTCACTGAGATTGTGATAGGTTAGTTTAACATGCTGGACGATTTCTAAGCTATTTACAAAGTATTTCCTAAATTATTTCCAAATTAAACATCCTGGTAGTTGTGGAGCAGTAATAAGTGTGGCACAAAAACTAAACAAAACTTAAGTTTTCCCAGATTCCTAGTGAAACTATTTGCAGTCACAAAAGCCTGCCTTTGATATTTATGCTCGTATCTGCTTTTATGCTCTGTGCCTGAGACAGAAATAAATGTTGTGTGTGTTTCAGGCATCTGTGAACCTGCTTGCTCACTTTTAGAGGATTTAGTTAATGGCCTCACATTGTTCCTTTTGTTTCCGATAATAATTGCAGTTATGGTAAATTATGTTTTATTCTGTAAAAACAGGTGTGTTTTTATATTTGATTCTGGCTGGTGAGTGTTGACTTTAATAAGACGGAGTATGTAAACAGATTTTTTTTTCCTTGTTTCTTACTCTTGTCAGCTCAGATGTGTCTTGTTTTCCATCTCTGTCCTTAGCG
Organism: Lutra lutra; assembly: GCF_902655055.1. Taxonomy (NCBI): domain Eukaryota; kingdom Metazoa; phylum Chordata; class Mammalia; order Carnivora; family Mustelidae; genus Lutra; species Lutra lutra. The sequence continues at coordinate 24,602,472 of NC_062279.1, read as the reverse complement.
ATTTTTTTTTTTCCAGCAGACTGTTTTTAGTTTTCCCAGAGGCATCTCCCTTCCCTGTGGGATAGCTCTCATTTTTTCCAGCACCTTCTCCTCATGTTTCATAACTCCCCTTGACCTGTCACTGAAGTCTGCCAACCTCTCCCTCAGCCTGAGCTGGCAGCTGAAGGTAAATGAGTTGTTAGGAGGCAGAACAGTGGCTCTCTCTCCCAGCCTAAATGCCTCTGTCATTTTCTTTTTTTTAAAGGTGAAGAAACAAAAGGGTGTCTTGTATTTGCAAAAATCTGTATGATCTAAACTTAAAAATCTGTGCTTCAAGAAAAAGAGAAAGTCAAACTGTACAGAGGTTTTGCAATTCCAAGTGACCTGTGTCTTGCTGGGGCCCCCTGCCCTGTCTCTGGAGGCCACCACTGTCCTGGGTGCTTGCAAAGCCTTCCAGTAACTTGCTCATCATATGTAAGCCTATGTGGATTTTTTTTTTTAAAGATTTTATTTATTTATTTGACAGAGATCACAAGTAGGCAGAGAGGCAGGCAGAGAGAGAGAGGAGAAAGCAGGCTCCCTGCGGAGCAGAGAGCCCAATGTGGGGCTCAATCCCACAACCCTGGGATCATGACCTGAGCTGAAGGCAGAGGCTTTAACCCACTGAGCCACCCAGGCGCCCCCCTATGTGGATTTTTATAGACTCTTTGGTTATACAGAAATTGAAGCACATATACATATGGATATATATGTATACACACACACACGTGTATATATATACACACACTCTTCTATAGCTTGCTATTTAGAGTTAATGTATCTTGGATTTTCATGTCAACACGTGTTTCTCTCCCTCTGCTTTTTAATTGTCATGGGCGCCATGATCTTTTTAACCAGTCTTCTTCTGGCGAACATTTTAGGTCATTTATTGTATTTTCATGGAGCAGATAAATTTCCAAGCAGCTTAAGCAAAAGATAAAAGGCTTTTATTATCAGACTTTGACTAATAGTTGCTATTTTAGGTACCTTTTGTTTTTGGAATTTCTGTAGAAACACTTGGCAACATTCGTTTGGCTGCAGTGACATTTATGGAGCCTGAGTGCACTTGGCCATGCTCTAGTTTACCTTCTTCTACACCAGGAAGTCAGAGGTCCAGAGAAGTGGATTAACATGCCCAAGGGCACACAGGGGCAGAAATGGGATCAAAACCTGGCCCCTCCGTTTAGAACTCTTGGCTTCTAGATTTTCTCGGCTGTGACTTCTGCTGTAATTGTGTTAGAGCTGGTGAATAGTAGTAATGAAATGAGAGTTTTTTCCTATGTGGGAAGCATTTAAAAATTATGTAAAGAACGTAATTCCACTTAACCCCAGTAAGAATCTTTTGTGAGCTTATCCCACATTACATAACTTAAAGGTCTGAGACATTTCTCAGTGAAATGGATATTGAAGTCCCTGCATGGATTCTTATGGGCTATAAGCTGTGACTCATGTTTGGATTCTTAATAAAGTGGGTGCTCTTGGCCTTGGTTGCCAAAGTGGCAGTGTGCTGACCTGGATTCTAGAACCAGAGTAGTGGCTGAGTGTAAAAACAAAGAGATTTCAAAGGATGGAGTCTCAGATTCTTCGAACCAATTAGTCGTGGATAAATGATGAAGAACCATGATTCAGCTGCGACTGATGTTATAGGACAGGATAAAGGAAAAACATCGTGTCATGAGTATTAACTGAATTTGGGTGATAAGGAGAGGATGAACTTAGATAAGATGAATTTTCAGGTGTCATACATCCAGGATTTTTTAAACTATACCCAGAAAAAATTCACAGCATTTGAGGTTAAAGGGACCTCAGAAATCATCTCATCTGACTCCTTTATTTTGTAGCTCTATGTGAGTGACCAAGGTCATCCCTTGGTTCCTAGCAGAACTAAGGCTACAACCTCAGGCTCTTGGAATCCATATCTAGTGCCTGTGACTCTTGATCTCAGAGTTGTGAGTTCAAGTCCCATGTTGGGTGTAGAGAATAACTTAAATAAAAACTTTTTAAAAAATTGATTAGGGGCACCTGAGTGGCTCAGTGGGTTAAGCCTCTGCCTTCAGCTCAGGTCATGATCTCAGGGTCCCGCATCAGGCTCTCTGCTCAGCAGGAAGCCTACTTCCTCCTCTCTCTCTCTCTCTCTCTCTGCCTGCCTCTCTGCCTACTTGTGATCTCTGTCAAATAAATAAATAAAATCTTTTAAAAAAAAATTGTTTAAGCTCTATGACCAGCATGGGGCTTGAACTCAAGACAGATCAAAGTCGCATGCTCTACTGACTGAGCCAGCCAGCCCCCCACTTTCCCCTCTTTCCTGACTGTCTTTCACATTGCAGTATTCATTCAGTCATTTCATAAGTGAGTACCTATTAGACATGGACCATGTGCCAGGTTCAATGCTGGATGCTGAAAATAAAACCAAGACTAAGTCACACATAGCTCCTTCCTTCTCACAGTCCATAGTTAAACAGAACATCAAGTGATTACGGTAGAACTTGGGCTAGATGCCCGGGGAAGCTCCTAGCAGGTGAAGCTAACTTTATCTAGGCCTTCCAGAAGAAGTGCCGGTTTAGCTGGAATCTCAGGATATGTGGAGTTAGCCAAGAAACAGAAAGTGTTCCAGGCAGAGAAAATAGCCTGGGAAAGCCTAGAGCTAGGGAGAGGATGGCTCCCTCAAGGAAACAAAAGAATTTTAATATGCCTGAGCATAGAAGGTAGAGAGGTGCTAGCAAGGAGGAGGGTGATCACGGGGACCCAGGCAGACCGGAGTCCCTTTCATTGGCCCCCTACATAAAGGGGCACTGTGTACTCCAGTATGTCCTTCTTGGGTGGCACCCATTCATAGAATGTGTTGTCCAATCCAAGATGTCATGACTTCTGTAAATAGGGTCAAGCCAAGGGAACGTGAATTTGTCAGCATCTGAGTGTTGTTGTCCAGCCCAGACCAAGCTGTCCACGTCAGGAAAGTGCTAATCTTCTACGTAATCCAGAGGTGATTTCATTGACTTCCCAAAATGCTGGCAATAGTCTCTTTTGCCAAAATAGCCCACTGTATTTCAGAGTTTTGCCTCTACATGTAGATTCTAATTTTATAATGAGTCATGGAAGGAAAAGAATCTTCTTAGTAGAAATATTCCTGACCACCAGTTTTATTAGAATTGTTTTCCTTTGGAGTTGGAGATACCTGTATTAATTAAAATGAAAAGTGCAATTTTGAACCTCAGAAAGCTAAATATATTTTTTTGATTGAAGTGAAGGCAATTCATTGCACTTAGATTTGTTTTCACTGACCTTGTGAGATTAAAAGCAGTTATTATAGGGGCGCCTGGATGGCTCAGTGGGTTTAGCGTCCACCTCTTGATTTCTGCTCAGGTCATGATCTCAGGGTGGTGATATCCATCCCAGAGTCCTCTTCCCTGCTGGGTGTGGAGCCTGCTTAAAATTCTATCTTTGCATCTCTCCCGCTCTCTAAAAAATAAATAAAAGCAATTATTATAGCAAAGAGGAGGGGTGTAGTACATATATATTGAGGAGGAGCAGAAATACTGTTTTTAGGGCGGGGGCAGAGGGAGAGAGAATGTCAAACAGACTCCCCATTGAGCATAGAGCAGAGTCAGGCTCTATCTCAGAGCTCTGAGATATTGACGACATGACCAGAGCGCTCCAGAGGAGGGGCCGCGGTATTATTAATAGAACAAGATATTTCATTGACCTAAAGCCACACTAAAGAGAGTCATTTTGACTATTCAGTAAGAACAGGGCAGAATATGAATAAAATTGTTTGGTTAGAAGGCAACCATCAAATTATATTCGGTATTCATTTTTGAGACTGTCAAGAATTGCTTTTAGCTGCAATTTAAGAAATTAAAATGAAGCTTAAAAAAATCAAGCTTAACCAAGAAGAAACTTATTTCACCTAACTTGTTTGTTTCACCTAAAATGTTGTTCAGTGGTTCAACAATGTCAGGATCAACATCTCTATTTACCTGGCTCCCTCCTCGTGACTGTTGCCTCCTGATCTCACCATTGCTCCTCCAGGCAGGAAAAAAAAAAAAAAAAAAAAAAAAAAAAGGTGGGTGGTGCCAACTCACAAAGCTTACATCTCATTGGCTAACTTGCAGTCACATGGTTAGCTACCTGCAAGGGAGGCTTAGGGAATTGAGTGACTTCTCCAGTCTCCAGGGCGTGCAGATACCAGAGAGAGTTTTTCGATAGTATCTGACCCAGAGAGGGTCAAACCCTTAATTCTCAAAAGCTGATATTAGCTGCATATAAATAAGGGGCGTATTGCAACAGAGGTTGATACTTTTTTTCTCTTTCATGACCTGTACGGGTTTTGGTAATGATTACCTATTTTGTAATTATTTCAATTAAACACTTTGAAGTCTCTTTGGACATAATTTGATTTTGATGTTAAATGAAGTAATTTTCAGTGATAATATATTGAGAAAGAATGTCTCAACTTGACATATGGCTTTTATGTATTTAAAATGTGTTAACCAAAGGTTAATATTTTCATTCATACAGTTGTGGTAGGTATTGCCAAGGTGACACTAAATAAACTTGAATTTCTCTTGTGTTTCGCTCTCACATTATAAAATGCAGAAGTCAATGAAGCTATTTTAAAAAGTTTCAGAAGAGGTGCCTGGGTGGCTCAGTTGGTTAAGTGCCTGCCTTCAGTTCAGGTAGTGATCTCAGGGTCCTGGGATCAAGTCCTGCCTTGGGCTCCCTGCTCAGTGGGGAGTCTGCTTCTCCCTTTCCCCTTGGTCCCCCATGACCTGATCATGCTGTGTCTCTCCCTGTCAAATAAATAAATAAAATCTTTTTTAAATTTTTTTTTTTTTTTAAAGAAAGCTTCCATTAAAAAAAAAAAACAGATTAGAACTTGGATGTAAAAAGTTAAAGATTGAATCATTTGTAGATTACAAAAGACCTCAAAGGGACCAAATTCAAGAATAACAGATGAGAGACTTAGACTTCCACCACTCCCTTGTTCCTGTACTGTGAATCCACATTCTTTTGGCTTCCTTGAAAGCAGGCTTGAAGATACTGCTGGCCTTTTGCCACACTGATAAGCACTTACTGAGAACTGATGTTGTGAATGGCTTTCAGCTGGAAATGTTCATCATAGATCCATACACCACTCCTGTAGTGGCTGTGGCAGTCTTTGAGCTACAGCTTTGCTATGATGCTAAAAAGTGCTATTCTGTAGTCAGAGTGGTCTACTTAAGAAGGCAGTGATGTGCTAAATCAATTTTCACTCATAATAGGTAATGTTTTGATAAGTTCTTTTTAAGGATTTTATTTATTTGTCAGAGAGTACAAGTGGGAGAGCTACAGAAGCAGAGGGAGAAACAGACTTCCCAATGAGCAGACAGCCAGGTGCAGGACTCCATCCCAGGAGCCTGGGATCATGACCTGAGTGGAAGGCAAAAGCTTAACTGACTGAACCGCCTGGGCATTCCATGTTTTGATAAGTTTTTAAAAGTTAGCTGTAACTCACAAGTTTCACATAACTGAAGTTTTTACTACACAAAGTTGTGTTTTAATGTAGGAATCTGTTTTCTCCCAAACGTGGGAAGTATGTCCTATATTACAGTTTGGAGTTGGAGTCAGGATAAGAAGCATAGCAGTGTCTTTCACCAGGAGCAACTAGAGGGCTATGGCAAGAAAATTTAGTAACTATGTAATCAGAACAATTGAAATATTCTGATTGAGTTTTGGTTAATCAAGAACCAACCTATAAATAAAACAATACAGATTTTAATACTTTGTGTTAGCTCTAAAGCATGTTTTAGAGCTAAAAATGTTTCATTAAAATGTATGCTTATTATTTATTAGGTAAAAGGACATCAGATGTGGTTTTAAATGTTTCCAACATTGAACATCATTTTCCTGTGTTTGTCTTAAGTGATAGGTCAAGTTATTTTAGCCTGTGTTATTTTTATAAATAGCAATTATCCAGCTCTTAGGAAAACTAGGACTAATAGAGCTTTCTTTCTTTCGGGTGAGAGACTTGTCTTTTTCCCTTTGTTCCCTGGTGACCTGAGTTGGAGGCCTGGTCTCTTCAATTTCTTTTTCTTAACTGGTTAGTACTTTGAGAATAAACTTCTCTTTTCTGTGGTTTGTGTCATAGAAGTTTCTAATGCTGATTGTTTTAATTGGCTATTTTTTGTTTCAGCTGTAATATACTCTGTGGTCTTTAATACACATTTTTGACCCACTTTGGCACATTTGGGCACATTCCCCACCCCCCCAGCCCCCAGCCCCCACGTTCAGGTCTTTTGCGTGCATGTGCTTGGGTTCAGCTGTGCTGTTTTCCTGGGTCTCCTATGTGGCAACATGGGTTTGCAACAACACAGAGGCAGTGGTTCGGGACGCTATCTGCGGCCGTGAGTGAGCCCTGACCCACAGGGGATGGCCTCACGGACACAATGGTGACCTCACATGAGCTGGCTAGCTCAAGACGTAAAAGCCACAGAAGAGATAGCATTCAGAAATCCCAGGCTAGCAAATGTGCTTGAGGTAGGCACTGTGAAGGGAAGGGCCTTGTAGAATTTTTTGGTCTTATTTTGGAATAAGTTCCAAGTGGTGACAAAATGTTATTCTCAGTGCTGTATTCTTCTCTGTGTTAAATAAAAAAGTCACCTTGGGGGGGGGTGTATGTCACAATTGCTGAAATCCAAAGAACCGGTTGGTATAAGCAGGCTTTGGGATGTCAAGCAGTTTTTTAGCTACCTATTAATTTGGGTAAGTCAAAATGATCATTCAGACCAAAACAGAAGTCCACATGAAGGCTAGAATTTAATATTTTAGGTAATTTGTTTAATAATAAGAGGGGAAAAGCCCATAGCAATGACAGCTGTCTTTGGAAACAGCTTCTCATTCACACTGGTGGGAACTTGGTGGATATGTATTTTATCCCTTTCCTTGTGTTCTGAAAAGTCCTATCCAATTTGCTCTTATATAGTGAGTATAACAAGAGATACTTGTTTCCTGTTTAAGTTGATTTTTCCTCTATTTTTTGATGAAATTCCACTGTACCTGATGAAATTTTGATGTTAGATGATTACAATTAAGATAATTTACATTCAGTATCTTCAGAATTGTTAATACTACAGGATGAAAATTGTACTACTTGCAGATTTTTTGTTCTGTTTCATTTGTATACTCTTTTAGTCCTGAAATTCATAAACTTACCATTAAGGTGAATTTGTAGATTATTTAGAGAACCAGTGAATCGAGGGAGGTTAATATCTTCTTGAAAGTATTTCTGGATGTAATGAATTTGTTTTCTTTGTAGTTTGTAGTCCATTTTAAGAACATGAGAAATTTGCTTATTTTCTGCCAGGTGCATGTAAAATGGTTAAGGTCGAGTGTGGAGTTCTGATTTTTTGTTGTTCTTGCTGTTTTTATTTTTTTTTGTTTTGGAGAAAAAAATTATTCTGAAATGGGAGTTTTTAGTATGAATATACTTTCTGTTTTGTAATCTACTTTTAAAATTTATTTTTTTAAGATTTTATTTATTTGAGGGAGCATGCAAGTGAGAGAGAGCATGAATGGCCATGGGAGTGGGGGGGCAGAAGCAGACTCCCCCCTGAGCAGGGAGCCTGACCAGGGCTCAGTCCAGGACACTGCAATCATCAGCTGAGCTAAAGGCAGACACTTAACCAACTGAGCCACCCAGATGCTCCGACTTTTAAAATGTAAAGTAAAACCCTTTTACATGTAATACAAACCATCGCAAATAAATTCTGACTATATATGGTAATGACTAAATATTTCTGACAAAATACAGTAATGCAAAATTTTAAAAGTTGAGGTGTCTTAAAGTCTCACCCTCCACCCCAAAAAGAGTTAGCTCAGGTAATTTTAATAGTCTTCGTGTCACTTTCCTGGGCTTGAATGGTTTCATGTAAAGAAATGCCATATCTGCCTAGGCTAGAAAAAATTGTATGTGGCTTCTAAATTGTGATTACTATCTTTTAGAGTAAACAAATAAAGGAACACTACAAATGTTTACATAAATTTAAGGTAATAATTGATGACATGAATGACAAGTTAAACATCTTGGTGAGATGACACATGTTACCATGGGTTTACTGTTCCACTGAGGCAAGTAGGAAGTGTGGGTTCATACTCGTGTGTTAGGGGCAGTATCCAGGACAGTAGAAGATAAAGAGCTGATTGCTTCTCAGGCAAAAGACACTGCAGGTGATTAAATTTGGAGAGTGTTACAGAGCAGGTGAGTTTAGAATGGACCCTTTTAGGAGCAGGAAGAGCTGTTTCAGAGAATGTCCTAACGCCTTCCTCACTGTGTCCCACACTAGATGCTTCCTCTCTCTCCGCCCTCACGCTCGTTCCCACGGGCTCGTCTACTCATCTTGTGTTATTTCCTAGCTGGAAACTCGTGACTCCTCCTGGGCTCCCCTTGATCCAACTTGTCACAAAGTCCCCCTCTTCTGCCTCGTAAACACACACACCATTTCCTGCCTGTTCTCACTGCTGCTGACCCATGGCTTCTCTTCCTGGGCCTTCCTCCTGACCTCCCTGGGCTCCTCTCCTCTCTTTTATGGTGCCCTCAGACCCCCGCTCTGCCACCTCCATGATAAAACCTTCTGTGGCACATGTGTCAGCACCCTGATTATGCCTCAGCCCCCTCACTGTGCTTTAACCTCAGGAGTATCCAGGGCCTCCCTGTCCCCCAGCGCCTCTGCTGGCCTTTGTTCCTTCTCTGTCTCCCAAATGTGTACATGGCCATGCAAACTCTGCCTCCTGAACCCTTATTCTGACTGCCCCGGATCTAGGTGTTTCTCCACCTGGACTCACCACTCTGTGCATGTGGTTCTGTTAGCTAATTATCAAATCGTATTGCCATTGCTGATGGCCTCTCCCTCTCAGATGCATGCAGGTTCCTTAAGAGCAGGGAGCAGTTTGTCAGAAGCACAGCCAATTGACATTGACTGAATGAACAGTAGACATCTGGGCGATTGTTATAACTGGGTCCTCCCTCTTATTAGAACATGTATTTCCCAATAATTTCCTTTTAATGCTTTGTTTTCATGGGATATCCCGGCATGAGCATCCGTCAGCCAATGCCTAGGAAATGGACTGAAAGAACTTATGAGATAGGTGTCCCTATTAAGGGTTTTGGGAGTACTGGGTCACATTAAGGCAGAAAGAATGGTATCGGTTGTCTGTCCAACCCATTAGTTCATTACCTGTATTTTATTATCCCCACACATATTAGTTTTCAGTGCAGATAGAGGGATTCTGTGCCAGCTGAACAGAAAGAGATGTATACTAGGGAATCATGATTCACCAAAGATGCTGGCAGTCTTCATGCATGCCTGCCCAACAGCACCTTCTCTACATGCCTCCCCTCCCCGCCTCAAGACACCGCAACAGGTCCTTCCATCACGCACCAAAGTTACCATGGTAGATTTTGGAAAAATACTTGGTGAGCAAATGACTAGGTTAATAGGTATGCAAAAAAAAAAAAAAAAAAAAAAAAAAAAAAAAAAAAAAAACCAACTAGGCATGTTAGTTACTAAACACAGTATATAGTTTTGCATTTTGTGGAAGCCAAGACAAACTGTTCTTGAGGTCTTGTCTCTTACTTGACTTTACTATTTGGAAAGCCAGCACATTCAATAAATGGTTTGTTTGGCCGTAGATGGATGTGTCTCCAGGAGGTAGTGAGTTGGTCCATGTCTTAATGGTTGAATTTTTCTCGAAAACCTTTTTGTCTTAACCTGGGAATCTGTGTGCCTGAGTGACTAGAGCCTGAAAAGGGGACCAATTCCTTTTTTACCCAACTACCTTCCTCAGGATGATGATAAATAAGTTCATTAGGCTAGTTTGAAACTGTATTAAACTGAGGCTTTAGAGTAGAAGGAACAAAGCTAACAAACAGTTGGTTTTCAAGTAAGCACATGTCTTTGATTCATGACTTTTGTTTTCCTGATGGAGGTTTCCTTTCATCAGGGTAACTCCCAGGATGATTGGATCAGACATGATATTGTTAATTATCTTGTTGACGAATGTCTAAATCAATGTAGAAGGAAATATGCCATTTTAAGGGTTTCTGACTAAGTTGATTCTATGAAATCACATGTTCTGTTAATGGGTCTAATAAATTCTTTTCTATTCTTATTATTTTTTATTTTATTTATTTTTTCACTGTGTTATGTTAGTCACCATACAATACATCATTAGTTTTTGATGCAGTGTTCCAAGATTCATTGCTTATGTACAACACCCGGTTGAATAGAGCTGCATTACCAAAACAGTAACATGTTAAAAAGGGGGACACAGGGATAAATTTGGTTCATCTTTTAATTTCCTATAAATCATGGCTCCTGTAGAGTTTAATGGAAACTGTGTTTTAGTTATGAAGTACCCTATTTATGAGCATGTTGGCTTTGAGCATTGTTAGCGGTTCTTCATCTCTGATCTTCAATTGGGCCAGGAGTGAGGAGGGGGGAAAGATGTTAAAACTAGGTCATCAGCTACTATGTGGCACAATTTTGTCCTTAGGGAGCACAGTATATGGAGCAGAAGATTGAGGCCACAACTTGATTTCCCAGCTCTAGCTAGAGGGCAGTCTGTTGGCTGATTTGCTCTTACATTAAATTTTGAAGACCTGTGCTCTTAGAATACGTCAGTGTTTTGTTTCCTCAAGTCTGAATGTATTTTGAGTTGTCACATAGAAAAAACCTGGATTATTTAGATCTTTGTCTCTATTCCCCAAGGAAGAAACATGGATTAATTATATTTTTATGACTAAGTGTTAACGATTTAGGTGCTCAGAATTGTTTAACCACCTTTATTTTTTTTTTAAAGATTTTATTTATTTATTTGTCGGAGAGCTCATGCACACAAAAGCGAGCTCGAGCACAAGCAGGGGGGAGCAGCAGGCAGAGGGAGAAGCAGGGAGCCGGACCTCAGCACCCTGGGACCATGACCTGAGCCGAAGGCGATGCTTAACTGACTGAGCCACTCTGGCACCCCCAATTTAACCACCTTTAAAAAATATATACTCTTTAATTTTGAAAAGGTGGTATTTTTACACCATGATTAAAAAGTAAGGAGAATATATCGGAACATCTTATACCTCTCTGGTTCCTATTCTCTTTTTGAAAAGGTAAGCATTGTTAGTACTTGTATGTGTATTATGAAATAATTTTGTTATGAATTTATAAGCAAAATAGAAAATGTGCTCTTATATTTTCATCATCACACAGCAGAGCATTCTGTCTACAGTCCTCTTTACTATGGTTTTCTCATTTACCACAGCGCGTGCCCTACTTCTGTTACAGCTGTGATATTTCACTATATGACTGTACCATAAGTTTGTTTAACCAGTCTTCTATCTGGACATTTGGGTTGTGTTTTGATCTTGTCAAGTTTGCTGCGGGAGTCCTTCGGTTAACGTCATTGCACGCCCGTGTAGGCTTCTCAGTAGGATAGATTCTTGCTGACCAGCTATGAATTCAACAGGTGATGCTAGCATGTGTCAGAAAAGGCTTATCACTAAGCTTTTATTGTTCTTAAACATCAGTTTGAGTGTATAAAGTTAGGCAGACAGACTTGACCTGAATTTTTTTTTTTTTAAGATTTTATCTATTTGACAGAGATCACAAGTAGGCAGAGAGGCAGGCAGAGAGAGAGGAGGAAGCAGGCTCCCCGCCGAGCAGAGAGCCCGATGCGGGGCTCGATCCCAGGACCCTGAGATCATGACCCGAGCCGAAGGCAGGGGCTTTAACCCATTGAGCCACCCAGGTGCCCCGACCTGAATTGTTTTTTAAATGTTTGCTTGCGATTCTTGGTGGGTTGCTTGGAAAACCCTCGTGATGTACAGGTTTGACAATTTCAGCCACTACCTGAGGCGGAGCAGTGTCACGTTCTAGAGGTGGCATTTGAGGTCTTCGTGGCTGGATCAGTAAGAGCTCACGCCCATTCGAGGGGTTCCCCGACTCTTGAAACTCCGGTCCTCCAGCGGTGACGAAAGCCTGAGAGAAGAGGCAGCTGTCATGTGGGCACTGGCTTTTACTGGAGCACAGGTGCCGTCCCTCCCCTGCTTCCCTGGCAAGAGTTAGCCCCTTAGCCTGACAGCTGCAGGTGAGACCGTAACCAGGCAACGCACAGACAAAAAGCAGCTAAGCACCAAGCACCTTGCACAACTGGGGTGTGGTCAGACTCCAGCGGTTGTTTTCCGGGGTGTACCTTAACAAAAACTACTTAACATTCATTCTAGAGCGATCTTCGCAGCATTCCTAATACAGTGTTGGGTCCTAGAGAGCTTTCTAAACTTCCAGAGAGTATACGAGTCCTGACACAGTTAACCATTCCAAAATATGGAGAATAGGACCTTCATAGGCACAGATGACACTTTGTTACGAAAAGCTAAAGCAATCAAAATATAATAAAGGAAAGGTACAGTCGCCCATCTCGCTTGTGGACGTTAAGTCATCCGAATCCTCAGCAGCAAACTGGGGAACAGCTTACACTGTCGGACTGACATATCTGAGAAAAATGAAGTTTGTTTTCGGGGGTGAGATGCGGTTGTCAAATGGGTGAACAGGGTCAGAAGGGACAAACTTCCCGTTATAAAATAAGCAGGTCATGGGGATGTAACGTACAGCATAGGACTAGAGTTGATAATACTGTCTTGTGTATTTGAAACTAGTTAAGAGAGGAGAACTTTAAAGTTCTCATAAGAAAAAGAAAAATAGGTAACCACGTGTGCTAACATGTTAACTAGACTATTAGGGTGATCATTCCCCAGTATATAAAAAGGTGAATCATTATGTTACACATCTGAAACTAATATAATATTAAATGTCAGTTATACCTCAAAAAAACGGGGAGGGATTACATTTCAGATGATTAAAAAAAAGTTTTATAATTAAAGAAAAGAGTATGTCTTAGGAATTTGAAGCCACTGTGGCTTAGGAAGAGCCTTTTACAAAATGGATTAAGTGAAATAGAAGCTACTGAAAACCATGATGTTTCAGAAGCCTAATATAGAATCAGCAAATCCAACCTGTATTTCCTAAACACTTCAAAAACAGTATGGACAGATTCTTCACATGATGTAGATGTTTTATTGTAAAATCTATGTACACTGAGAAACATAGCTAATCTCACACTAAGAGAAAAATAAAGCTGTTTCCTTTAAAATAATGTTAGTGATGGAATTAACCATCTAAAAAGGAAAAAAGATAAGCAATACCAAGTAATTTATCCAAATAATATTACTAGGAAATACTTTAAGTATAGTAAATTGTAAAAATGTAATATGGTGAAAGAAATTTAGTTTATAAAGAAACCAAATATAATATGTAGCTATTGCTTAACTTTGGAATAAGAAATAATTTGAAGGAAAATATAAAATCTGGTGCTACAAAAGGAGTACCTGTATTTTGAACCCGAAGGTGGAAAAACAATGTTTAATAAATTAAATTTATCTCCATATGAAGTAATGTACTAGAACTTGACCAGTGAAATTCATTTGGAAGTCTCAGTAGGCAAGAATTTTAAAGAATGCTTTCTTCAAAAATGTTAGAATAAAATATTTATATCTCAGATTTTTAAAATAATTGTAATCTAACAGTTTTAAAACTCTGATATTTAATTAGCGTGGAAATTCTAGAGAGTCAAACATCGTTAAGGGATTCAAGGAATGATAAACTCAAAGCAATCTAGCAGTAAATAAATGAATATTTCAGGAAGTATTGGTAGGACATACAGCAATATGTCAGGAGAATGAATTTATATCTGCAGTATGTTACAGGAAATTCTAGATGGTCAAAGGGTTGAAAGCTGTTTTTGGCTGTTCTGTTTGTATAAACTTATATAAAACACAAATGTTTATCTACACAGGCCTGATAAGCATAAAGTAACATCTTACTACAATTACCGCATAAATGATTGTTGTTAGTTTTCTGTTACATCTCCACCCCATCTCCACTTTCCAAGGTGGGTCGTAGTGGTAGAGAATGGGTGTTGGAGGCCTCGGTTCTGACTTTGAATCTGTCCCATAGGTGCCATCTGTGCATGGGCAAGGTCCTTCCCACTCTGGAGCCTCGCTTTCCCTATGGAGAGTTACTAAGTGGGTGAAAGAGAGGAAAAGGGAGGATATTCAGTGAGCAGTAAAACACTATGTAATTATTATATGTTACATGAGAAATAGAGCTCCTAAGGACCTTTTAGGAAATGACATGAAATAAAGGAATACTAATTTCAGATACTTGGACAAACTGCAAAATATTTTTCATTAATTATTTCATTAATATGTGAGTCTATAATAAAGTTCTCCTTTCAGGACTTTAATACTATGACTATGAACTTGGTTGCTTTCTTCATCTGCTTTGGAAATGGCAGTTAGTGCTAAACAGTTATTAATGATTACTAAGAAAGACTAATGGACAAATACTTTCCCCTTGAAGTCTTTTTGAAACATAGAAGATAGTTTAGTCATTTTAGAACAGTGAATTATCAAGTATTAATGCAAATTTGAATTGTTGAACCATAGGAAGTACCATAGAAAATGAGAGCCTCCACCCCAGCCTTTTTTCTAAAAGAGTAGATTGAGTGGTTTTTGTCATTGGTTCGTGGAGCATGAATACTGAGGTTTATTTATTCTCCTTCAAGAAATTACTCTGGTTTTCCTCCCCCTGAAAAATTGGAGAAAATAATTCCTATCTATAAAATTTTCTTAGGTTGGCTTGTTATCCCAGAATGTGAATGTCGTAGGGAATGCCTCTGAAACAAGGGAACATTTTTTTTTTCTTAGTTTCTTGTATCTTTTTTTCAGATTTAGTTTTGTTTTGATTACTTGGCCTAATTATTTTGAGAAGCTTAGCAGCGTGTTTTGTGGTCTTCCAATTCCGTTTGATATTTAAAGTGACTGAGACATTTGGAGTAGTTCCAACACTGAACAGTTTTTCATTTAAAATAGAGTAATTCCCAGGACACCGTGGCATAGAAAGTGAATAATCACTTAGCAAAGCATCTTAGTTGGATTTGGAGCATTAGCATGAGCTTAAACAAAATACATAGGCCATTATTAGTACTTGGAGAGGGGAAAAACAATAAAGCTTGTGTTTCATAGAAAACAGAAAAGGAGAGTACAGTCTTTTTAACAGTGAACTTAAGGGGCAAAATGTGAGTAGATTTTCAGTATATGTAATGATTTAATAGAGATTAGGAAATGACTCATCAGCAGTATAAATCTTTGTAATGACCAGGTCATCAGCAGGAAAGGATGAGAAGTTTGTAGAAAATGCGTAGGAGGAGGGAAGGGCACTGAAAGTCCAATCACTTACATATTTCTCTCAGCATATGTGATCGGAATATAGAGTCAGAGGACTTGTCATAGTCACGTTACTGTACCAATTTACCTAGAAAATTAGAAACTATGATGTGAATATTATTTTGCATATAATTCCCATGTTTCTGGATCGCTAAATCTATTTGTTTCACATACGTAATTCTCTGCCCCATGTAAATCTCTTCAAACTCAGAGCTAAAGATATTGTCTGTGTTTATAAATTCCAAACATCTAGATATTTGATTAATTCCTGCTCTGATCCATATGCTTTCCTTATATAAACATAGCTTAAATGCATTTCTGTGGCTTATCTAGTTGTTTTTGAACCCAGATGGTAGTGATTATAAAAAATCACATATTTTCCTGTGTATACTTATTCCTTTTACAGTTGAAAAGGGCAGGCAGAAGAATCCCAGAAGTTTGTGTATCCAGACGCAGACATCTCCAGATGTGCTCTCCTCTGAAAAAACGCTTGAGTTGGCTCAATATAAAACAAAATGTGAAAACCAAAGTGGATTTATCCTGCAGCTCAAGCAGCTTCTTTCCTGTGGTAATACCAAGTTTGAAGCATTAACGGTTGTGATTCAGCATCTACTCTCTGAGGTAAGGATGTCTGCCCTCTAACAGTCTTTCTCATTGAGGTGAGGGGGGGCAGTAGAGGGACAGTGTTCATGCTCTTGTCTTGGGAATACTTTCCGGTTGATGAATGGTACGAGCAGGTAGAATTCACCCAATTTGTCAACTCGCTTGATACCTGAGTCACTCTCTAAAAATTTGGGATTGAAACATTTCTACTACTTTCTTTCTGTTTCCAGAATCACTTAGACCAACAATGGCATGAGATAATCGTTATATCCATCTCCAGCCTATATGAGCATTATCATTTTTGCACTGTATTTTTTTGTCTAACTGTACACAGCTTTCCATATTACCTTTAGTTTAATGCTTTGAAAAAAGAGATTGATTATATTTGTGGATTAAAGAACACTTCTGAGGTAACTCACAGTATGGGTCTGGGGACTCTTGAGAATTTCCGTCCATTCCTAAAATAGTTTGTGGTATGACAAATGCAAAACAGATTTTCTTTGCTTCCTTATTCTTCCCTGACATTCTTCAAGGATGTTAGCTCAGGGACTAGTTAGAATTCTTTAAGAAGACCAAGTTTCTGGGAACGGATGCTACTGGCCTAGCAACAAAAAGTGCAGGTACCTAAGGGAGAGCACTGGGATGGGACTATATTTGAGTTCTTTAGATTTTTTTTTTAAAGATTTATTTATTTGAGAGAGAGAGAGAGAGTGCACATGCTTTAGCTGGGGAAGGAGGGAAAGAATCTCAAGCAGATCCCTGATGAGCAAGGAGCCCGACCCAAGGCTTGCTCTGTCTCATGACCGTAAGATCATGACCTAACCTGAAGTCAAGAGTCAGTTGCTTAACCCACTGGGCTACCCAGGCTTTTAAAATATTTAAAATATTTTTTAATCACAGTCTAAAAGGATGGGTATCACATAACATCTCAAGAAAAAAACCATTCCATTTGCTTATTCTGGAGTTCAGCTCAGCCCAACAAACCTATGTTCATTGCCTATAGAGCTATGGTGATATAGTTGCCAGCCTGGGGCAGGGGAGCGAGGCACTTGGTCAACCCAGGCTCTTGGTCTGTGCCTTTGCAAGTTACCACGCTAATAGACAGTTAAGATCAATACTTGAACATTTTACAGCTTTGTCCCGAAACATTTTTTTTAAACATTTTATTTATTTATTTGACAGAGAGAGATCACAAGTAGGCAGAGAGGCGGGGGGGGGGGGGGGGGGGGGGGCGGGGAAGCAGGCTCCCAGCTGAGCAGAGAGCCCGATGCGGGGCTCGATCCCAGGACCCTGAGATCATGACCTGAGCCGAAGGCAGCGGCTTTAACCCACTGAGCCACCCAGGTGCCCCATTTACCTGGTTTTTATATACAGTAGTATATAGCCCTTCTGTTTCTCTTTAATATGTAAGGAAGGAATTGGATAGCTGGCTTATTTAACCAAGTAAGTGAAATTGGAAATGACATAATATCAAATGTCAGAAGCAATTAGTTTGTCTATTTTGTGATAAACCAATTACTTTGTTTTACTATATCTAGCCTAATGAACCCCTCATTCAACTCCTTTCTCTCCTTTCCCTCCCATGTGAGATGAGTCAAGTGCTGTGAGCCCTCATCCCACAGAGTTGCTCCCACTTTTCCATTCATACTGATTCCAGCATTGTTTGGACTCTGGATAACTGTCCAATAGATTATGATAACTTCTTAATTAGTCTTTAGGCCTGCACTCTCTTCACTATAATCTACTCCAAGCACTGCTAACAGATTCATCTTTCCAAAGCATTCCACTGTACTGATTAAAACCTTCAGTGGTTTCTCCATTGTCTACACCCTACCTGTCCAACATGGCAGCTACTAGCTTTATGAAGCTACCAAGTACTTAAAGTACAGTAAGGCTAAATTAAGATATGCAGACAAGCATTAAAATATACGCATGGATTTCAAAGACAGTATGACAAAAGTGTGTAAGATACTTTGTGAATAATTTTGAAATGATATTGTGTTGGATATACTGGGTTAAATAAAACACATTAAAATTTAATCTTACAAACTTTTAAGAAATGTGGCTACTAGGAAACTAAAATTACATACATGACTCCCATTATACTTCCTCTGGATGACTCTGGGGTATAACTTGAAATATAAGACTATAATTTGGCACGAGCTGCCTTTTTAGCCTCACCTTTAGTGAGGTAGAGGGGAAGTAAGAGGGATATAATGTTTGTTGAATATTTAGGAAATTCTAGACATTAAATGTTATCCAAAGACACCAGTTGGAATTTACTAGGAATAAAATGGGGGCGTAGAGCTGTTAAGTAACTTGACTATCAGCAGACAGATAGTTAGAGGAAGACCAGGACTTGCACCTGGGTCTAAGACACTAGGAACTCAAAATCACCTATGAACTTCCTGTGCTTTTTCATCCTTTGTTCAAATACCATTACTGGGCTACTACTCTTCTCCCTAATATACCTACATGTTCAGCTCTTAGAGTAGCATCCCATCACTACCTACATGGGATTCACATGGATTCATTATACAAACAGCCAAGTAGAAAATGCAAGTTAAATAGATCAGGCAGGCCTGCTTTCCTTGGTCCTTGGTGAGGAAAGGCCCAGAAGTGGATGTGGGGTGAAAGACCCATATCTGTTCTTCCTTTGGTTACCAAATCCCTCGTGTGGCACGAACCTTCCGCAGTCTGCATGCTCCTGGGGTTTCAAGATACTCTTTTCCCACACAGCTTCACCCACAAACACAAACCAAACACTTTATGAGATGCTCAGTGGGAGAAGGAGTAGATGGAACACTAGAGGAAAAACCTCCCTCAATTGGACACAGTGACAGATGTTTTGTCAGTCAACAACAGGGCAAACTCTTACTGAGTTTCTGGGATACTTTCACTGTACGGGAATTTCATCTTGCACCTGACTTTAAAGGTTTTAATGCCCATGTAATTGTGACTCCACTGAATTTCTTAAAATTCAGCACAAAAGCTCCCTCTTTTAGGGGCACCCGGGTGGCTCAGTCTGTTGAGCATTTGGTTCTTGGTTTTGGCTCAGGTCATGATCTCGGGATCATGGACTCAGCCCTGCATCTGGCTCAGTGCTTAGCAGGACAGTCCGCTTGAGGATTCTCTCCCTCTGTCCTTCCCCCTGCTTGTACGCATACACACACACACTCTCTCTCTCTCTCTCCCTAAAATAAATAAATCTTCAAAACAAAACAAACTCCCTCTTTTATTTCATGGTCCTTCTAGCTCTATGTTCAGTCTACCTTCTGGATTCTAGGAGCGCTTAGATTTCTCTGTCACTCTCTCCCTTATATTACAGATAACCATCTGCACTCGTTCTGCTTTTTAAGACCAGAAGCTCACTGAGAACAGGATCTGTGTCTAGTTCCTTCTTAGGAACCCACACCAGCAGCTATGGCAGGGCTTTATACATAACAGACGTGTCATTTGTACCTGAACGAACAAATGAATGGGGAGGATGGATTCCCAGGTGTAAAGACGGACATATAAAGTCGTTATGTGAATGTTCTTTGCTCTTTAAAACCAATCAGCAAATATTTACTGATTGCCTGATGTGTACAGGACACTGTTATAAAACAGAAAAGAAAGACATAACCAGGGGAAAAGTTAAGTAATTCTTCAGAACAATTTTCCTCTTAACCCTTTGGTCCTCTCATACCATTATAGAAGTGATTGACTGATTGATGTACACGTAGGTAGATATGGATGGTAGATGTTGACTGATCTATATATACATACATATCTTATTGCTAAGTTTTTCTAAATGGTTTTAGAGCATTAGAGTGTGAATAAGAAGGATTGATTATAGGGAATCCTAGAACTATGACTTATCATTTTGTTGTAAATCTAATAATGATAGTTCATTATCTATAAGTTCTATAAGTGCCTCATCAATCTGGAAACTAACACCACACTTTCTGTTTCCCGGAGGACACACTGTTGCTGGTTTTAGTTTGTTCCCAACCTCGGTTTATCCTTGTATAGTTGTGCAATGTTCTGTACAAACAGCCAGTGTGAAATCCAACCTAAAGTACTACCCAAATAAGGTGAATTTGGAAAAGACACTAGCAGTCTACTATAAGTAAAAATGTCTCAGAACAGAATAGAGTGGACATGATTCATCATGTGAGTGGTGGGGAGGAGGTCAGAGACAGCACACATCTGAGCCATCCGACAGGGCTCTTTTCTGCAAAACCCACTGTGCTGTGGATGCTTTTCAACAGCTAACAGATTCAGGCCCCCTGATGGGACGGCAGCCAGAGCTTAAGTGCCTGTATCCAGGGGACTCCTAATTAAATTATAGTGAATCCAATTTTTCCTTGGAACACTTCATACATTTAGCACATGCGTAGAAAAGCATATTTCTATCCAGATACTTACCTCCCTCTTTTTTCATATTGTGTGGAATTCTGCATGTTAAAATACAAAGAGGATTAAATAAACTTGTTACCTAGACTATAAAGAGTTTCTCATATAGGACAGAAACATTGATTTGGGAGCAGCTGAATAAAAAGAAACGGGTAATCAGTATCAGAGTGACAAAATGTGTTTTTATCATCTACAAGTAAAGGATACGTATCTTAAAGGGCAAGTTTCCAAAGAGAGTCAGGCAGAAACTGACACAGATTATGGTGTGGACACTGCAGTTGGTATTTCACATAGGATTTTTTTAAAGCCCTTGGTTTTTCCATTATCCTGTACTGCTTCCCCCCAGATGAGGTCATTTGCCTTGAGTGATGACTGAACAATTGAGCATGGACATTTTAGACCTACCTAGGTCCCAAGCTTCTTTTCTTTTTAAAAATTTATTTAATTGAGAGAGAATGAGCGGGGGAGAGGGGCAGAGGAGAGGGAGAGGCAGACTCCCCACTGAGCACAGGGCCTGATGCGGGGCTCAGTCCCAGGACCTGGGGATCATAACCTCAGCCAAAGGCAGACAATAACCAACTGAGCCACCAAGGAGGCCCGGTTCCTAGATTCTTGAGGGCAAGAATCATGTCTTAAATTTCTTTCATGTTTCACCCAGCATCTGGAATGGTCCTTGATTAATTGGTTCATAGCAATAACTTGCCAACCAATTTGGAAAGATAAATGTCTTCTCTAGGCTTTGAGGGGAAGGAGACGGTAACTGTGATTGACACTGAGGTTTATATAATGGGTCAGGTAAAGACCACGCTTTCCAGATTGTGAAGGTGGGACACATGGCAAGTGTGACTTGAACAGAACAAGGAAGGAATTAGAGTCTAAACAGGACTGGAATAGGTTCTTAGAACTAGGGTAAAGTTTCTTTTTCACATATCCCATGGAATACTCTTCGAATGAGGGCATTTATGTGTAAAAAGAATATGGGACATGAACCTAGCAGCCCTCTGCGAGGTTGTGTGGAGGGTTGCTCTCACCTAGTGCAGGAATGAATTGGTGGAGATCAGGACTGCGGTGGAGGTGGAGGTGGCACTAATAGAGAAAGTGTGGTAGATTCAAGACTCATTAGAACTGACTAACCTTGGAACAACTCATTTAGACAAGAGACTGGCTGGTGACCTCACAGCCTTCCTGTCACTGTGTACTCGGATTGACAGAGCTTGGAAGACATCGGTGGCTTCTGGGCATTGAGTAAGGAAGGTAGAGAATGTGGGAGAGTTGGGGGAAGTGTTCACATGGACTGAAATTCCCTGTCCCCAAAAATCTCTTTAAGAAGCCAAGGGATCACGTGGTATGTATCTCTGCTAGGATGTAAGCATTTCCACAACATTACTCCTGGAAACTATACGTCAGCTTAGTTTTTCAGTCCTCACTTAGCACATTTAGGAAAGTTTGAAAAGTAATTTAATTTCTTGCCAGTTTTGCCTTCTACTAGCAATTTAACTACTCTTAGAAAGTGAATTTTAAATAAGTCCTGAATGTTTTGCAGGATTGCTTGTGGCTATTAAGCTTTAGGTTTTCTTGACGTGGAGTGACAAAGCTTGCTATTACTTACTTGAACTAAATTGCTAAGCAAACAAAATTAAGGCTTAAATTCATGGCATCAGGAGAAGCATGTAATATATGTATTTTTATGTGCTTTCCTCCCAATTTTATCCAGGTTGATTTTCCTCAAGGCTTAATTTCTATATCAGAAAACTCATGACTTGTTCATTTTTTAAAAACCTGGATTCACTGATTTGTGATTTCAGAACAAGTTAATACTGCACTTAAAAATCAAGCATTTAGGGGCGCCTGGGTGGCTCAGTGGGTTAAAGCCTCTGCCTTCGGCTCAGGTCATGATCCCAGAGTCCTGGGATCAAGCCCCACATTGGGCTCTCTGCTTGGCGGGGAGCCTGCCTTCCCCTCTCTGCCTGCTTCTCTGCCTGCTTGTGATTTCTGTCTGTCAAATAAATAAATAAAATCTTAAAAAAAAAAAATCAAGCATTTAGAATACATTAATGGCAAAACATACTCAATGAAGACGTGTCCTGAAATCGCAGTCACTATTAACTGTCCATATGACCGCGTTAGCACGTTGTTCGTTAAGTTCTCAGCTCTTTTAGTGAGAGACCACCACAAAGTAAAAAAAAGCTTTGGATGATGTCTGCTCTTCAAGTCCCAAATCAGCATTTCACACTTGCCCTTTTAACACCAGTGGACCATGTTCTAAGCGTTGAGATTAAGTTTCGCGAAAAGCACCATCCGTTTCATGATAATGTCACTTTAAATTGTAAATCACAAAACGCACACTTGGATTTTTCTTCACCTAGTTCATAGGCTTCTTCAGTATACAGGTTTCAGAGAACAAGTTTTTCTTTTCTCTTGATAAGTGTGATAATCTAATGACCTCAATTAAAGAGGGGGGCTAAAAAGGCTCACAAATCCAAAAATAACTCCATTATCCAGGCAGAGAAGGTCCATTTTTCTTTCCACTGTACCAGCTGATATTTAAGTAAGTGGCCATCGATCAGTCTAATGTCTGGCTCTCGTTTTTCATAAATGAAGGGCTGTGGCTTTAAGTAATCGCCGGCTGCTTGTGCCAAAGGCAGAAGCTGCAGAATCAGCTTCTGCCAGGAGAGAGGCATACGGTAACCTGCAGGACGCGAAGTAAGGCTAACCGAGGACCAATGGCGCTCCTCCCGATAGAGCTTTGAATGTAGGCAGACCCGACTGGTGGGTGGTGTGGCCACCTGTGCACTTCTTGGACAGTGCGGGGGGTGGGGACAGTTGGAGACAGAAGCTGGAAAATGGGCTGCTCCAGCAGCAAAATGTGCCTCTATCCTCCATGTGCAGCAACAAGGGTAATTAGTATTTGCTTCTAGTGCGTTTCTGGAAGGATATCAGGGACCGAGGCAGAGGTGGTCTGGAATTGGCGGGGCGGGGGGGACACTTTGAATGGCAGCACAGCTCTTGCCTGCAGAAGACCGGGTCTCATGATCTCTGCAGTAGTGTAAGCAGGATGCTGCGGGAGCTCCGTCCGGGGTGATCCTAGTGAGGGCTTTGAATTCTGCCTTTTCCTTAGTTAATCCCTGGTGGTGGGGAATCTACCTTTTAAGAAACTATTGCTGTGTGTGTGTCTGTGTGTGTGTGATCTCTTTGAGTTGCTGGGAACTTGGAAATTGTTCTTCTTTGCAGTATAAATAATAGCTTTTTTGATACTGAAACAGTTGCCTGATTCTCTCTGATTTGTTTCTCTAACGTCGCCTTACAATCCTAGCTGATCCCAAATTTAATAATCCTTAGAAAACTAATGTGGCGCTGAGTAAAATTAATCTAATTTTGTCTTTTTTTAAAGGATTGTTTTTGGCTGTAGCTTTATAACAAACTTGTATGTCCCTTTTAGAAGGATTGACCTTGCAACAAAACTTTTTTTTTTTTTTTTGCAAATATAGGACAAAGTGCATATAAGTGCATACGTTTAGAACATTAAATATTTATCTTAAACTGATTACTGCTTTATTGCCCTTGGAGAAGAGAATGCATTAAGTCTTAAGTATGCATTTGCTGAGAGGTTCTGTGGATCAGCAGTGAAGCCTGGCTCAAAGTAAATATTTTTAAAAGTGCCATGCAGTGCCTCAAATGAAAGTTTCACGAGGACCTGAGAAAATAAAGATTTTTGAAACATGAATTTCCTTAACAACTAAGGGACATCTGTGTGTTTGTTTTTTTAACAACTCAAACTGTTAGTCTAAATGATTCATATCTTGGCTTCTCCATTCTGAGTCTCATTTTCCTGGTGATAACGAATGTGTGCCTTTCTGAAGGGACCCTCTTGAAAACATTAGTAACTTGATGTGTGTTTTCCGCAGCGGGAAGAAGCACTGAAACAGCACAAAAACCTATCTCAAGAACTTGTTAACCTTCGAGGAGAGCTAGGTAAGAGCTTGGTTTTTTTTTTTTATTTCTTTGTTGGTTTTTGTTTTGTTTTGTTTTTACTAAGTTTCACAGCACAAGGGGACAGCTGGAAAATTTGGTTTTCCTGTCTGCGTCGCGGCTGGAGTTGCATGCTGGCAGTGGCTAGCTGTCCCACTCTGCTATCTGTGCAAACACTTACTATCAACATTTCTTTTGAATCTTGGCAGCTTGACCTCCAGTTCACAGAATTCCTGGCACTGATCTGACTAAGCCTAGCAGAGCTTCTGATGACCAAAACATTGCTCTTCCTAAAGACAGGGCAGAGTGATTTCTGGAATTGTATGTGTTCCTGTTAAATAATCCTGTCATACTTTTTTTCTGAACCTCTTTCTGTGTTAAAGAGTGATGAGAAAATGCCTTTTCTGATAATAGTAACTACATTACACTTGCTTGGGGCACTTTGAGAGGAGTGAGCCTATAGAAAAGAAGGACGTGTGCATCCACGGTGGCCTGCCTGGAGAAGGCATCCTCTGTGCCCCTGTTACAAGTTGAACAGGGCTTATGGTGGATAAGGACCTGGTTCCTCCCGTAGCCATGGGTCTCCGATGTCTGTAGCACCCACTACCCAGGGCTGTGATTTCCCAGCTGCGCTCAGTTTTGGGTCTTGTCTCTCCTGGAAGGGTCCTCAGGGTTTGGGCAACAGAGGCAGTACTGCCTTTCCTACCTCATGTGCTGTGTTGGAGTGAGCCAGCTGCCTTGGGATCCCCCAGTCAGCCATGGGCACCTCAGCCCAGGAGAATCAGCTTCCGACTTTCTCTTCAGCCAGGTCTGGAGTTGTTCATTAAAAGGCTGAGTTCCTTGCCCTTTGCAATTTTCTGTGTATGCTTACAGCCTCCTCTTCAAGTGTGAGTGGCTGTGCATATAAATAATGCAAAAGCAACAGCCAGTGTTCATCCAGTTCTAGAAGGAACTGCCCATTTTTCTTTGCACAAGACCAGAATTTCAGCATTGTCAATATAATTTGCCGGACTTGAAGGTTTTCTTCCCTTGCCCGCAACCCCCACGAAGACAAAGATCAAAGAGCAGTTAATGTGGGGCCATGACTTGTCTCTGCGTTCCTCTCCCCCCTCCACCCGCCAAGGAGAGGCAACCCCAAACTCTTGGCTCACCCTCCAGGTTCTTAATACCTGGCCGAGGCATCATTTTCTCCTGGCCTTATTTTAGGCTATGGAAATGAAGAACTCTTTATAAAAAAGTAACGTTAAGACATTAAGACAGATGGAACTTCGGCACCCCAAAGACTTGCAAGTTCTAGGGAAATAGTTCAAGGAAACCACAGCTCGAGGCTTTCTGCCGTGTCAACCAGACTGCTCTCCTTCCGGTCGCCCAGATGACCACCTTAATTTGCTTTTGTCTGTGCCTTAAATAGTGTAATGGAGCTGGAGTGAGCAGGTCAGGAAAGAGGCCTTTGTGTGTGTGTTTCAGAGTTGGTTATGACCCAGCGGAGGTGGAGATGAGCCTACCTGCTGGTTCGCATTTCAAACTCTCCCCAGTGAGAGGAGAGGTGGAACACTGCGCTCATTCATGCTGCTTGAATGGGGGATCCTCTTTTTACCTGTTAGCGGAGAGCACGGTGAAATGATCCGAATGGGGATCCAGGTCCTCCGCACTCCCGTTGGTCACAGAGCAGGACAGGAAGTGGCCTGGCAGTCAGTACCCGTTCTCCCCTTTTCTTCCCTTTGTGATGAGGAAAGTGCGCCCTGGTGTGTTTCCCTGCCGCTGGCCAAGTGTCCGGATGCGGGGGTTGGCCTGTGTGTATCGTTCATCGCACAGGCGGGAGCTGGCTGAACCTGGAAGTAGAGGATTCTGGTCAGGAGAATGTGAGACGACAGTGCGAATGTCAGTCAGCGGAGGGGATGACGGGGACTGTGTCGTTGCTCCTGTTGCATGGGGTAGGACTGCCCAAGGAACTATGGAAAGCATTTGGGGAATGGTTCACTCCCGTGAGGGGAGAGAAGGGAAGGCTTTATATAGTTCTTCTGATGGAACAGTCCCGGGAAGAACATCCTAAAAACTGCCAGAGGAATTGTTCGTAGCATGAGCCGAGATGAAAGAAGATGGGTTACATAGCGAAGTGGGAGATGCAGTTTTGAAACTTGAGGCAATAGGGGCGTCTGGGTGGCTCAGTGGGTTAAAGCCTCTGCCTTCGGCTCAGGTCATGACCCAGGGTCCTGGGATCGAGCCCCACATTGGGCTCTCCACTCAGCGGGGAGCTGCTTCCCGCTCTCACTCTCTGCCTGCCTCTCTGCCTACTTGTGATCTGTCAAATAAATAAATCTTAAAAAAAAAAAAAAAAAGATTTCATTAAAAAAAATTGAGGCAATAGTACAGAATGCTTAAACTGTGTGGTCACACTGTCAGGGTCCAAATCTTCAGTGGCTGGGTGATGTAGGAGCAAGTCACGTGACAGGTCTTGAGTTGCAGTTTCATTCTCTATTCAGTGGCACTAATAATGGTCTGCTCAGGGGGAGTCGTGAGGATGACATGAGGTAACTCACTGTGAAGTGCCTAGCACCAGGTGTTACCTACTACTAAGTAGTAGGAATTCACATGTGTGCAATTTATAGCTGTGTAGTAATTACCCACATTGGCTCTTTTGGGGGGGCATGGACTACACTGCAGGAAGGAATTGTACTTAGACCAAATACTATTAGAAATCCCTCAGGATGGGTTGGGTGTTTGTTTGTTTTCCGACTCCAAGGGCAGTGAGACATGGTGGGTCCCTTCCTGACGCAGTAGAAGGGCTTGCGATGTGGAGTCTGCAGTGTAGGATTGGGTCCACGTGTTCTAGCTAGGAGTTGCCTCACTTTTCTTTGAGTCCAATTTCCTCACGGGAGATAGGAAGTTAATGTGTATTTGGCTGGATTGTCCTGGAGCTTGGATAAAACAGTGAGATGTATGAGGCAGCTGTCATAGCGCCTGGTCTGCCACAGCCACCTCGAGAAGAGAAAGATCTGCTACCATCACTATCATCCAAGTGTCCACCACTTCTCTCCAAAATAATGGGGGGCTCTTGTCAGTCTCCCACTGGATACTGTTTATTTTTCTTCTCTATGAAACTATAGGCAAGGTTCCTAAACTAAGAACTACAAAATAATAATAATAATGTAATAAAGGACAGTTGAAACTCAGGAGCACTGAAACCCAAGTAGAGCCTGTGATAGTGACCTTTGGAATCTAACTGCCTCCAACTGTCTGCTCCATTGACCGACTTTCCTGTTGTCTTACTGGTTACTCTGACAAGTGTCCTCTTCTTCCAAGTTCACCCGACTGAGCTCAGAACAAAAGCCGTAAGACCCCCACTGCCCCTGGAGTCCTCAATACTTTACAACCATGTATTTATTGCGTCTTGTGTTTTCTTGTTGTCTTCAGATAGTAAATCGCTTCATTTCAGAGATTCTTTTCTCCTTACTATGGAAAAAATATATATGCTTTCCATTTTCCCAAGTAATTGATAAGTATTGATGGGCATTTGAAGTGTTTGAGTGTTGGTTTCTTTGTATTTAAGGACATCGTGTGGAAATTAAAATTGCAAAGTGAGAGGAAAATAGCCCATAGTTATGGTACCCTTGACAGAGCTTTTATTTTTGTATATTCTCTTGTCTTTATTTATATGAATATATATGACTTCATATCTTTTTTTTTTTTTTTAAGATTTTATTTATTTATTTGACAGACAGAGATCACAAGCAGGCAGAGAGGCAGGCAGAGAGAGAGGAGGAAGCAGGCTCCCTACTGAGCAGAGAGCCCGATGCAGGGCTCGATCCCAGGACCCCGAGATCATGACCTGAGCCGAAGGCAGCGGCTTAACCCACTGAGCCACCCAGGCGCCCCTATATGACTTCATATCTTGACTTGTTTGTGAAGTTATGACTTACATAGAGTGGAATGCTTGTTGATAAACATGTATATAACCTAGACCTTTGTCAAGGTATTGAAGATCTCTGTCCTCCCAGAAAATCTCCCCATGCTCCTTTCCGGTCAATGACCACCCCTCCCCCCAGAAGCAAACACTGATCTGATTTTTATCATGTAGGTTATCTTGTGTATCCTAGAATTTCATATAAATGGAAACATGCATTATGTTGTGTCTGATATTTTTCACGCAGAAAAAATCCTTTTGCGATTCATTCATGTTATTTTATGTGTCTTCTGATCTGTTCAGCGCGTGTCAAACACTTTTCCATCTTGCCTCTTAGTCTTTGTTATGGTTATGTTGAATGACTTGGGAAAGTCTTCATAGATGTTGCTTGATTTCACTAACCCCTTTAGGGTTGGAGTATAGTGAGGGTTTCACTGTCTGCTGTTACCCCTCCATTCCCCTGGTTTCATCTACAACCTGTGGGTCATGATGCACTGATTTATTATCCTAGTTCTCTCCTTCCAAGCTGTAGATGAGTTTTGCCCAGTGGAGAGCTGCCTCCAGGAGAGCCAGTGGTATAATCAGACCTTCGGACTCCCCAACCCCTTGCTTCCTGAATGTTCTGCAGTGTCTCCTCATTCAGGCCTCTTTTCCTCAAAGTCTGTTTATCATCTTCTGCAATGACATCATCATTCACTCACCACCCAAGCTAACAAAAGGTATCACACACCTTTTCCTCCATCTTCTGCATGATAGTCTGTGTTCTAAGTATCGCAGTATCTGGATCTGTCCCTCCTCTGCCTTCTGGCTGCTGCTGTTCTAATTTTAAGCCCCATAATTGCTCATGCCAGATACATTCTAGTGGTCACCCAACAGGTCACCTTGCTCCAGGCCTGCTTCTGTCCTCTCCACATGCTACCAGGACCATATTTAAAATAAATCTCACATCTGTCCTCTATTGGACATCTTTAACAAATGTCAGTGACTTCATTTGGGCTTTGGCAGAAAGTCCAAATATCCTCTAGCTGCCATGTATGGTTTGACTGGAACTCTCAGCCCAGCTTCGTGATGTCGGGACATTCCTTTGCCTTTCTTCACACCTTCTTTCCTCTCCTCACACCCCAGCCATGGGTCCATTCATACCTCTCTGACACATGATATCCTCTCTGCTTGAAATGCTCTCTTCTTTTTTACTGCCTTTCTATTTTTGCTTCTTAAACTTCTCCCTAGCTACAGTACCTCACTAAGTCCTAATGAAAATATCATATCATCAGTTGAGTTTTACCTAATCTTGCAAGCAAGTTAATTGTGCCTTCTACTGTGACCTTCAAGAAACTCTGTTCTTTGGGTAGTTTCTAGACCTCTTCTCACAATCCAGAACCATGAGCCCTTCAGAGACAGTATCTCTTTCACATTTGCAGCTCTACCTGCTGATACCTTTGTGCCTGGCACTTACTACCCCAGTGAATGAATGACTTTTATATTGAAGATGGTAACTAGGGAAAGTTGGTATTATCCTTATAAATTATAATACTCAGTGGTTTTGTGTACGAATGTTTTCCTACAAACCATTTAAAAATAACATGCATGTTTTTAAGACTGAATAATAATAAAGTAAGGTGAACTATAATTCCCTTGGAAATATTTTATAATTATGTCTAACAATGCTGTTAGATCATTTTGAAAGTCTTAGCTCTTGAAATAGATGACAGTTCCATTTAATGGTCTATATCTGCAGCAAGCATTTGGCCTCTGGGATGGAGAATACGTATATCATTCTGATTTTTTTGAGTTGTGTTGGATCAAAACCAGTATGATAGAGAACCATAAATTATCTTTGGGAGTTCCTACTGCTTTTTGTTAATCACTAGAATCACATTTTTATCTAAATTAATGAAGAAAAATTTTTATCTAAATTAATGAAGAAATTAATTTCTTCATTAATTTCATCATAAAATACCAAAAAATGTATTTTATGTGTTTAGCCATCAGAATTAATAGCTAATGTACATCTTTTTTTACAGACGTTCCATCTATTTTTATTAAAGTTTTTAATCCTACTGAGACTTAAATACCTGGTCAAATGAACTAGATTTCAGAACCTTGGAATTCCTCTATTCACAGGCATTCCTCTAAATTTAATATCATTTGCACTGAGCTGTTTGGACAATGCACATCTCTTTTATACATTTGTCCTAATAGTTTCTATTTAATGCCACAAATAGGATTTGAACTCTTAATTCACTAGGACTAGTTGATTGTTTTTCTGTGTATATAAAAATTATGAGCTGGATATGACAGTAGGATCTACTGACTGCCAGCTCTTTCCTGACAGCAATACTCAGCTCCAAGTCTACTGGTTAGTATTTTATTAAAAGACAGGAGAGGGAAGGGAGGGAGAAAGAGGGAGGAAGGAAGAAAGGAAGGAAGGAAGAAAGGAAAAGAAGCTGAGGCTTAAAAGTGAAGTAACCTTCCTAAGGTCCGACAGCTAGAGAGCGAAGTGCCTGGATAATGACCTAGATAGCATCGGTAGGTCCAAACAGGGAGGAAAGCATGATGAAAATATTCGAAAGGTCAGAAAATCATGTGATATAACTACTCCTTTGCATTGGTAACAACTTTTAGGATCTTTCTACTCAATTCAAAAATTCAGGAAGTACTGTCAGATTAAAATAGGACTTGTAATTATCAGTTAGGGAAAAGTGACTTGGCTCTGCCAGAAGCAGTGTATAAATTGTCTAATCAACACTTGATTGGTGTCTATGAACTTGAGGCTCCCACACACCTTGTGGAATGTGTTAATTCTTTCGTGAGTTTTGTCTACAGTTATGACTTAACAGCCCGTGTATTTAAAATAATTTTTAAACTCTGTAAGGTTAAGTCACTTTGGAGTTGCAGAATTCCAGAAGTGGTTTTTTGAAGTGGGCTTTATTGAAAAAACTGCTAAGATAACGAGAACCAACTGTATACCCAAAGAGAATTCTTTCTCTCCCTGAGCTGATTGAGGATGGTTTTGATACCACCTCAGACATAAACCATTTTCCCCATCCATGGCCGTCCATCACATACTCAGCCTTTGGCTGGCTGTGTCTTCAAGTAAAAGGTCACATTCTGTCACCTGTACAGATACACAGTAATACCAAGGGTATCTGTTTTGAAAGCCTATAGAGTCTTCTTCCTTCTTCTGTAACTTGTCCTAACTTGTCCTTGTCCAGTTTTGATAGGATCAGTTTTGACTAATGTCATATGTCCAGAATGCTGGTTCTCAGACTTCCTTGTGTGATAAAATAGACCAGGTTAGAATCCAGATTCATAGTTGTGACTCAGGTGGCTTGGGAACAGAGCCCAGCAACGTGCTTCTGATGACCGTGTAGGTGATTACCCTATAGTGCTCCATGGAGTACACTTTGACACCACCCTAGGTGTCCAGAATGTCGTTTTTTGATTTAAAGTATATACGAATCAAGTAAGCCCAGCGAGACAGTCAACAGTAATGCCGGGAAGCACCAACTGAATTGAGTCTGTTCTTGTACATCGGCTTCCAAATGAGCTTTAGATGTGTTGTTGTGCTGTCAGTGTGATTTCTTTAAAGTCCTAACTGATTTTTCTCAGGCCTGAAGCGTAGAACCCTGTGTCTGTTACCCAGCCAGGCTTGCATCTCTGATCCACTTTCATGCCTAAATGTTTTCACTGGTCCATGGAATGTTGCTGTTGTCATTGTGAGAGCATCTGTTTTGCAGCATGTTGTTGGCCAGTGAGTAAGTTGAAAAACAGCAGAGCCTTTTCAGACTTGTATTGGCAGCAAGACCCAGGGGCTCTGAGCAGGCCCAGCTGGCCCCTCTGTACCTAGATTGTCTGGCTGGGCTGGATCATCTCTCTCCACCCCACTGCCCCCCCCCCCCCGCCCCATTCAACACAAATCAGTATTGAGGGGGTGAGATCTTTTTTTTTTTTTTTTAAACCTCCTTTATCTTATCTTGCAGTTTTTCTAGCTTCTACAAGAGAACATGCCTTAATAGTCTCAGACATCCCTTGCAGGTAGAGATTAAATTCTCGCTTACACGTTGCAAGTTGTGGGGCACCTGGGTGGCTCAGTGGGTTAAGCCTCTGCCTTCGGCTCAGGTTATGATCTCAGGGTCCTGGGATCGAGCCCCGCATCAGGCTCTGTGCTCAGCAGGGAGCCTGCTTCCCCTTCTCTCTCTGCCTGCTGCTCTGCCTACTTGTGGTGTCTCTCTCAAATAAACAAATAAAATCTTAAAAAAAAAAAAGACACATCGGAAGTTGAGAAAATAGCCCTTAGAACCCAGATGAGGTTCTGAGCTCTGTGCTGTATATCTGCATTGAAAACATTGAGTAGATTGGCTTCCTGGACCCAATTCTGCCCCTTCAGTTCCCTTGCCAGTAAAAGGAGATTGAAGATAATATCTCTTTTATTAATTCAAAACACCATTACATGAAATCATAGGCATGAGAGCACCTTGTAAAGCATGACCTGAATTTAAAAGGAAACTAGTATGAGTTATGGGAGAATTGAGAGGCCAGGCATTTTGTAAAGCAAATTCCTAATAAGTTAGGATTAGTGAGAGGCTTTTGAAAATAGTTCATGTTGATTTACATAATTCCCAGGAGCCATCAGAAAGCTGTCTGTAGCTCATTTTGAAATTTAGAAGAAGACTGTTCTCTGCCATGTGACTGCCAGATTTCTCGGTCATAGAAGGAAGTAGTACATTTTGGAAAGAAACTGGAGATCTTCTGAGCCAATGATCATGGCACAGATAGTTTGTGAAGACTTGCTCTACAAAATCCTTACCAAACACTAAAGTTAGCGGAGCGGGTGGTATTTGTTCCTACCTTGCTCACCAGGAAACTGAGAGGCAGAAAGTTGGAATTGACCGTGGTTGGATAGTCTAGGTCCCTACCCTTTGGTTGTAGGCTCCTGGTCCTTCCCCCATGTAGTGATTTACTTCTTAAAAATGGCATCTTGATAACTTTATTCACTTATATCTTTCTCCCATTTTAAACAGATGAGACCCTAGTTTAAGAGCACAACCTCCATAGTCATTCACTGTGGGAGTGGGTCATTACCAGATATTCTAGAAGAATAATATTCTGAAGTAGTTATGCTACTATGGTAAAAGACAGTGTTCCCATTCACGCTTCTGGGGCTGGGGTACAGGAGAAGTAAGATAAGATACTTACCTGTTTCCCCTTTACTTTTATAGACAATTGGGAGCATATTATTTCTGCAAAGCATTTCTGCACCTTGCTTTTCCACTTGACAGTTCTTGAAGTTCAATACATAAAGAACTTTATCAGTCTTTTAAAATAGCTGTTAAATTGTCTTATTTTTGGGAAGCATTCCATTGTTTTTGATACACCACAATTAATTTAACCGGTTCCTTCCTAGTAGACATTAGGGTGTTTCTGATGTTTTGCTGTTACGGAAATGCTCCAGTGAAAACCCCCAACATCCTTCATTTTATATATGTGGGAATATATCTGTATAAATTCTTACTAGTGGAATTGCTGGGTCAGTGGACTATGCAGAGAAAACATGACAGGCCAAAATTAAGGGACATTCTAAAAATACCTGACTCCAAAACTGTCCTGATGGGGGGTTGGGGGGAAGACCCGCTCACAGACCAGAGAAGACTCAGGAAACATGACAGCTAAATACAGTGTGGTATCTTGGATGGGATCTTGGAACAGAAATAAGGGATAAAGTTTGGAGTTGAGTTCATAATAGTGTGCCAATGTTGGTTTCTCAGTTTCAACAATGTCCCTTGGTAGTGTGTAATGTTAATGTTACAGGAAAAGGGGTGAGAGGTATCTGGAAACTATTCTCTCTTCGCAGCGTCTCTGAAATTCTAAAATTAATCTCAAAGTTTTTTCTTAAAAAAGCATTAGTGGAAAAACTGGTAAAGTCCAAATGAAGTCTATAGTATGGTTACTAGTATTGTTCCAGGGTTAAAACCTTAATTGTGACAGATGTCCCATGATTACGTAAAATGCTGACATTTGGGACAACTATGTGGAGAGTATATAGAAACTCTTTGTACTATCTTCTGTAAATCTAAAATTTTCTACAATTAAAAGGTTTTTTTAAAAGCAAGTATACTTCCCTGAGAAGTATGTGCTTTATTTTTCCTTTTCAAATTTTTATTTAAATTCTAGTTAGTTAACATATAATGTAGTAGTAGTTTCAGGAGTAGAATTTAGTGATTCATCACGTACATACAACACCCAGAGCTCATCACAAGTGCCCTCCTTAGTTCCCATCACCGATCTAGCCCTTCCTCATCTCCATTCCTCCATCAACCCTCAGTTTGTTCTCTGTTGTTAAGAGTCTCTTATGGGGGTGCCTGGGTGGCTCAGTGGGTTAAGCCGCTGCCTTCGGCTCAGGTCATGATCTCGGAGTCCTGGGATCGAGTCCCGCATCGGGCTCTCTGCTCAGCAGGGAGCCTGCTTCCTCTGTCTCTCTGCCTGCCTCTCTGCCTGCTTGTGATCTCTCTCTGTCAAATAAATAAATAAAATCTTTAAAAAAAAAAAAAAGAGTCTCTTATGGTTTGCCTCTCACTTTTTTTTTCCCCTTCCCCATGTTCTCTGTTTTATTTCTTAAATTCCACGTATGAGTAAAATAATATGGTATTTGTCTCTCTGGCCGACTTATTTCGCTTAGCATAATACCCTCTAGTTCCATCCACATTGTTGCAGATGGGAAGATTTCTTTTTTTTTGATGGCTGAGTAATATTCCTGTGTGTGTGTGTGTGTGTGTGTGTGTGTGTGTGTGTGTGTACACCACTTCTTTTATCCATTAATCAGTAGACGGACATTTGGGCTCTTTCATAATTCGGCTGTTGTTGATAACACTGCTATAAACATTTGTGCCCCTTCAAATCTATATCTCTGTAGCCTTGGGGTGAATACCTAGTGTAGTTGCTGGATTGTAGGGTTTCTATTCTTTTTAAGGAACATCCATACCGCTTTCCAGAGCGGCTACACTGGTTTGCATTCCTACCAACAGTGCAAGAGGGTTCCCCTTTCTCCTCAACCTTGCCAGCATCTGTTGTTTCCAGTGTTTGTTAATTTTGGTCATTCTGACTGGTGTGAGGCAGTATCTCATGGTTTTGATTTGTATTTCCCTGATGATGAATGATGTTGAGCATCTTTTCATGTGTCTGTTTCCCATCTGGATGTCTTCTTTGGAAAAATGTCTATTCGTGTTTTCTACCCATTTCTAAACTGGATTATTTATTTTTTGGGTGTTGAGTTTTAGAAATTCTTTATAGATTTTGGATACTAACCCTTTATTAGATATGTCACTTGCAAATCTTTTCTCTCATTTTGTGGGCTGCCTTTTGGTTTTATCAATTGTTTACTTTGCTGTGCAGAAGCTTTTCATCTTGATTAAGTCCCAATAGTTCATTTTTGCTTTCATTTCTCTTGCCTCCAGTGACCTGTCTAGTAAGAAGTCGCTATGGCCAAGGTCAAAGAGTTTGCTGCCTATGTTCTTCTCTAGGGTTTCGATGGTTTCCTATCTCAACTTTGGGTCTTTCATCTGTTTTGAATTTATTTTTTTACATGGTAAAGCAAGAAAGTGGTCCAGTTGAGAGAAAAGAGTGAAGGTGTCCAGCACTAAAAGCAGGTGTCTGACTTCCCAGGTGGCTAGAAAGAGAGAGGGACTCAAAGCAGGAAAGAAACATTAGACACAGGCATCTCATCTCCCTCATAGTTGGTGCAGAGAAGGGGAAACACTGCTTGAAGAAGGGTTGGGACCCACAGCATATTTACCAGAAGCTCCTGGAGAAAGTGTGTCTGTACAGTTGGGGAATGAAGTCCTCTTATTTTTCTCTTTATCTTTACTTTCTGTCCCAATGTGTGAGACACAATATGTGGCATCATGAAAATTTGTATGATTTCCATGTGACCTTACCCCCTCCTTTTTTCCTTTTTTAGACTTTATGTCCACCTTAGATAAAATCCTCTAAAAGTTGGGAAGATTCTGTTGCACCCAGTGTTAAGAGCAATAGGAGTAGGGAGTGAGGGTTGGAGGTGTGTGGGTACCATAGTGCCCCACCATGTGTGTGTGTGTGTGTGTGTGTATAGTTAGGTTTGACTACTCAACAAGCAAGGCTGCTTTTTAACTGTCACATTGGGTCCTGGGACCCCAAGCATGCCTTTGAGGACTCTTCAAACAGAGTCCTCTGGTGGACTGGTGGACTTTTTCAAGGCCAGGAATAATAGTAACAACAGCATTTATCACATACTGACTCGGTTCAGGCACTGGGTCAAGTGCTTCTCCTATATTATCTTATTTAATCCTGCAGGGAAGGTGCTAAATATTATCTGCATTTTAAAAAATGAGGAAATGAAGGCTTAGAAAGCTTAAGTAATTTGCTCAAATCACATGGCCGGTAAATGGTATGACTGAGAATTGAACCTAATTATTCTAGCTCTCGTCTTTTAAGTCATTTATTTATACTCCCGAGGATTAAAGTATTTTGGGTTGTCTCATGATGAAGCATGCTACCCAGATACAAAAGTGAAGAAAGCTCTGTAACATTTCGCAAGAATATTGCAGCTGGAGGGCCATGGCTGTGTAATGGTTTTCTATATAAACAGGACATTTATCAATCTCCAAAGTGAAATGGGTCTCTACGAGATGGAGAGAATACAGATCTAGCCTCGTCCTCTTAGAAAAGGCCACCGGGACTAATTAGGTAACGGCTGTGCTTCTGCTCCTTGGGGATAATGGCTAAGGGGCCCAAGATGAATCCAGTTCTATTTCTCAGAGGTTCTAATTGACCGTGACATGGGGCCTTTTCTAGAGGTCATCCAAATAACTGTGCGAAAAGGGAAAATGCTGAGCATCTCATCACTTTTTCTGAAATACTTTTTCCTTCTCAGTTATGTATGCTGAAACTATGTTGTTCCTGTTATATCATTGTCTTAGAACTCTTCACAGGCATGGTTTATCCCAGGGTGAAAACACCAACTTCTGTTCTGTTCCATGACCTTCTGCTTTAGGGGTGGCCTTGTAAATGAGTTGGTTTCTTTCTTTCCTAATTCTGAAAACTCTCTTTCTTATTCTAAGGTAGACTGCTGGAGATAGCTTTTGCAGTTCCTCTGCTCTGTCTCTCGACAGTGGTCTGTTGGCACCCTTCATCACAGACAGTCTTTTAATAATCGTCTAATAGAACAGATTAAAACATCAGGACAGAAAGATTACTTTGTACTGTATGGATGTTGTATTTGTGCAGTAACTCCTTGAAAACCGTATCACCTAATACTATGAAAGCTCCTTGCTTGCTTGCTCAAAATCCTGCAAAATCTCCTATTTTGTTCTGGCTTTTGTTGGGTGCCTGATGAATTGCCTGGAAGCGAGTGGAATTCTGAAGAGTAAGCGAGGAAGAGACCAGGCTGAGCACAGGGAGTAAGAGAGAGACAGGTGGCATTAGAAACTGCTCCTCTGCTGTCCTAAGCACAAGGGCAAGTCCATGACTAAACCCAAGGGGTCATATCCATCACCCCTGCCCTCCCCCCTCAACAGTGTGTTTTTGGCGAGAGGAGCACTCAGAACCTTGAGGCAATGTTGACATGGATGTCCTTTCAAAAAGTATTTCATGAGCCAAATAAAAAATGTCCCTTCAGGATCCCAGGCCAGTTAATTCAGAGTGAAGCTGTTTGTGTGAGCGATGATTTCAGCCCAGCTGTTGTCCACACTGCACACCAGGCCTGTTGCAGAGCAAAGGTCTATGCACAGCTGCCCGCTGATGTCACTCCTGGGGCTGGGCCTGCACTTCAGATTGTGGTACTGACTGTGAGCAGTAAATCCTCCCTCCCCAGGCTGACCCTGACCCATTTTTCCTTTCCCCTCCCCTCTGCCTTCCCTTCACCTCGCTCACAGTGGCCAAGGAAACTTAAACACTTTTAAGCTTTGTTTTCTTTTCTTTTCCTTTTTCTTTTTCAAGATTTTATTTATTTATCTGAGATGAGAGGGAGCACAAGCAGGGGCAGGGGGAGGGGGCAGAGGGAGGGAAGCAGGCTCTGTGCTCAGCAGGGTGTGAGGCCTCAGAAGGAATACCAATAAGGGACATGTGACTAATAATATTTCTACTGCCACATGGCATATTCCCAAGAAAACAAGTCTACCTCATAGTTGGAAATTCATCCCAGAAACTGGCTAATTTCACATTACTTAAGTAGAATGATCATTAAGCTAAACTGTCCTTTTCTCTGCCCTGAAACTCTTACTCCTTCTACAACTGCAGAATCTTTACAAAAGAGAGGTAAGGATTAACAACTAACTCACCAGGACTCATTTTACATTACTGCATGGGCACTTTGGGATACTCCTGACAGAGTATCACTCATTTCACCTGTATTGAATGCCAGCGAAGGAAAGCTGGAAAAGTCAGAAGTCAAGCTTCCTGAGAAATGGTAAAGATATTCCAGGATTTATTATAGTGTGGGTGGGTATGCATTTATGTGCAAGTTCTGCAATGTATCGTTAATCGTTATGTGTTTTCAATAGTGGTGGTGACGGGTAGGATGCTTGGATTTTAAATTATGCCTTTCAGATGACTTTGCCTTTACCTTCTGATATTTTTATATTGTAGCTTTTAAAATGTGTTTTTTCTAAAGCTGGTATGCTCTGGTGATCGTGTTCAACATATTCCAATATTTTGCTTTTATTACTGTACTTTCGAAATCAGCTCAAATTAAGTCAAAGCTTAAAATCCGTTTATTTCGTCTCTCTGATCTTCCCTGTTTCCTGTGTCTTAGCTCCTCCCTACTAGCTGGCCGGCCTTAGAGACGCCTCGGCCAATCAGAGTCTCCTCTCCTTATGGCCCCTGCACTGATTGGTCAGCATACAAAAGGGTGATCCTCCCTTGGAAACCGGGTTTTTCTCAAGTACTTCTGTTATTTCTTGCTAGATGGTTGTGTGGGGGGTTTTTTTGTTTTTGTTTTGTTTTGTTTTGGGGGATTTTATTTTGCTGCCAGCGACCATTTCCTCTTGTTCCTATTTCTTGTTTTTTATACCATTACATTTGAAAATCTGGTCGAGAGAGAACGAAGTACTCCGAGAGTCCTGTGTCCGTATTTCCAGACTCCTCACAGCTATGCGTGAATGTGATGAATTTAGGACATTGCGCAGATGAAATATCTTTTCCCTTTTTCATCTCTTTTCAGTCACTGCTTCATCGACCTGTGAGAAATTAGAAAAAGCGAGGAATGAGTTGCAAATAGCTTATGAAGGGTTCGTCCAGAAGCTAAACCAGCAGCACCAGACTGATCTATCAGAGCTAGAGAATCGGCTTAAAGAATTTTACACCGGGGAGTGTGAAAAGTTCCAGAATATTTACATTGAAGAAGCAGAGAAGTATAAAACTCAGTTGCAAGAGCAGGTCTGTGCCTTTGGAGCCTGAGCATGTTATTGGTCATGGCTATTTATTTAAATTCTAATTGTGGGATGAGGAACTTCCTTTGAGCTTCTATTTATTTAAATAAGTGAAAAAGGGTTTATCAATTTTTTTTTTCTTATGATCAAAGCAATGTTGAGTGAAAGAAGGGAAGAAAAAAAAAAGTTTAAAAAAAATCCTTTATCATGCAACCTGGAAGTAATCCCTTTGTGAGCATATTGCTATTATACTGCTAAATGATGGGTTTGCATTTCTTCCTTTTCAGAGTGACACTTAATAACCCATATTTCACGCACATTTTTTTTGTGTGTGTGAGAAAGATTTATTTAGTTAATTTTAGTTGCACATACCTACTTGGCAATAGAAGAT
Source organism: Lutra lutra (assembly GCF_902655055.1). Classification (NCBI taxonomy): domain Eukaryota; kingdom Metazoa; phylum Chordata; class Mammalia; order Carnivora; family Mustelidae; genus Lutra; species Lutra lutra. Next base: position 24,562,477 of record NC_062279.1, on the reverse strand, counting down.
AGTGGGGGGTAAAAACCAGATTCAGATCCACATTTTGTACAATATTTCAAAATATATCCTCTGTTAGTGAAGTATTATCAATAAATCCATAGTAAAACCTAGATTAAAACAGAAGAATATTTTAACTCAGAGGGTTAAAAAAGTTTTTGTTTATTTATAAAGTTTTTTATTTACTTATTTGACAGAGAGAGAGAGAGAAGCAGGCTCCCTGCTGACCCTGGTATCATGACCTTGGCAAATCAGACTTTTAACCCAGTGAGCCACCCAGGGGCCCCAAGAAAAGCTTTTAAATTAAAAAGTGATAGAAGAAATAACAGAGGGAAAGAAAAAAGTTTGTATTATGTACAAATGTAAAACATTGAGAAACAACTTACATAATCAAAAGGAAGAACCTGGTAAAAATAATTGGCAGTATATACAACAAAGAAATGCTTAATTTCTTTACCAGAGAGAGCCCATGTCATAAGCTTCTCTTTAATTTTCTTGCGTCCTTTTAAAATCAGTTCTCTATTTAGTAAATATTTACTGAGTACCTACTAGACCAGTCATGCGCTAAGGACTGAGGATATAAAGACCAGTATTATAGGCATGGATCATACGTGGTCCTATCACCATGAAACAAAGCCTCATTCCTCATGATGGAGTTGGCTGTTTGCATCAGAGGACCCTGGAGAGCCTGTGTGTTAGTGTTCCTGAGGGGGGACAGAGTGGAGAACTGGGAAGGGCAGATCCAGATTGGGTTGTTCTTTCCAAGCGCTGGACAGCCCTTTAACTTGAATACACACTATGTATCAAGTCTCCTAATACTGTTGCTTATTACTCAAGACTTTTAATTGTTTTTTTTTCCTTTCTAGTTTGACAATTTAAATGCTGCCCATGAAACCTCTAAGTTGGAAATTGAAGCCAGCCACTCAGAGAAAATCGAATTGCTAAAGAAAGCCTATGAAGCCTCCCTTTCAGGCAAGAATGCTTTTTTTTTTTTTTTTTTTAATAGATTCAGATCTAATGGAACAACGTGATATGTTTTAAAACGGAAATGATTCATAACTTTCCCTTCCAGAGAATACCCTGTGGTATTCAGTTTGGAGTGTTTTTGCTTTCTTTTTGCATTGTTCATGGTTAGCAGATGCCCTTTTCCCCTTAGGAGGCAAATAATAGTTTGTCACAAATGCCAGCCTTTTTAGAAATAAGAGCTTTTAAGGAACGTAAAGGCCTTTTTGGTAGTAGCTGTTCTTTACCACTTGAAGTCCTGGGAAGTTAAAAGTGTTAGTTTACATCCTAGCCACAGTAAAGGATCAGTGCTAACAACACTTGCTCGCCAACACTCTTGCACACCAACAACACCGTGACACGGAGAAGGCACTGGTTGAGTCAAGAAAGAATATTTTAAAATTATTTTATATTTTAAAATTATTTTATCATGATTGGAAAGGCTGAAGTAGAAGGAAAAGGAGCCATTTCTTTAAGAACACAAAGGATCATGGAAGTAGTTACACTTAGCTCCGTGCACCCCTCAGAGAAGCCTGTAGGCATGGGCTAAGAACAGGCGGGCTCCCCAGTGGCAAAGGCCTCTTCTCATCAGAAAAATAGAATTGTCGGGCGCCTGGGTGGCTCAGTGGGTTAAGCCACTGCCTTCGGCTCAGGTCATGATCTCAGGGTCCTGGGATCGAGTCCCGCATCGGGCTCTCTGCTCAGCGAGAAGCCTGCTTCCCTCTCTCTCTCTCTCTCTCTCTGCCTGCCTCTCCGTCTACTTGTGATCTCTCTCTCTGTCAAATAAGTAAATAAAAAATCTTAAAAAAAAAAAAAAATTGTCCTGAGAAGTCAGAGATGATAACTTGTCAAAGAGACTGGCCAAGGGTAGATATTAGTAAACACTGTCGTTCTTCCTTCCTGCTAGAATTGGGTTTAATTTTAGACTTCTGTTCGGTTCACGAAGAGCAAATGGAAAAGCAGGCGGGAACTCCAGAGCACGAGGGCTGAGGGCTAACGCCAGTGTTGGAAGAGCCCTCCCCTGAGGAGGATGCTGTTTCCTCTGGCCTCTGGGGGCCTCTGCGCTCTCCATCATAAAATGGAAATATTTGCCCTACTCCCCTCACAAGGCTAATTTGAGAACAGAGAGCTTAATTCTTATGAAAGCATCTTACAAATATAAAGTAACATAGTCCTACTGCTTCATAATCAACTCTTAGATCTACATGCTCTAACAACTGTAGAATACAGTGATCTCATAGGATGCCCTTGCCTCCAAAAAAAATCCCTTCTTTTCAGAAATCAAGAAAAGCCATGAAGTGGAAAAGAAATCACTTGAGGATATGCTTCACGAGAAGCAGGAATCACTGGAGGTGGGTCTATCTCACTTACCCCACCCCCCAAAAATATCCCCATTCCTGAGGTTTGTGTGGTTTGGGTAATGTTTCTGTGTACATTTGCAATGTTTTTGGTGTCTGCTTGCTAACTTGTGCTCCACATTTCATTGTTTGTTTTAGAAACAAATCAATGATCTGAAGAGTGAAAATGATGCTTTAAATGAAAAGTTGAAATCAGAAGAACAAAAAAGAATATCGAGAGAGAAAGCAAATTTAGTAAGTTGTGTGTGCTTCTCCATCACTGAGTTCTTTTCTGCTTAGCTGCCTGTGAGGGTCAACCCGTGTTCAGCAGCTGGGGAAATGATAGCGATTTGGAATCCTTTTCCTATGTTGCAGAGTAATTTTTAAACTGGCTTCTTTGTTTACTGATGACTTTTAGAAATCCCAAGACCTGACATACAGAGGAAGCCCAGTACGTTGTGAGTGGTCTAAACTGATAACTATGGGAAGACAAGAAAATTGTCAGTGAGGGTCAGGGTTTCATGTGAAGACTACACTTTTTTTTTCCTTTAAAAAAAAAAAAACCTCCCTGAACCATGAGAGACTATGGACTCTGAAAAACGATCTGAGAATTTTGAAGGGGTGGGGGGTGGGAGGTTGGGGGCACCAGGTGGTGGGTATTGTAGAGGGCACAGATTGCATGGAGCACTGGGTGTGGTGCAAAAATAATGAATACTGTTATGCTGAAAAAATAAAAAAAATTAGAAAAAAAAAAAAAAAACCACCTCCCTGGTATATTGAGATAAAATTAACATAGTACAACATTCACCCTTTGTTAAATGTGCAGTTCAGTGGTTCACAAATTGTGCATTGATCACTATTATCTACTTCCAGAACATTTTGTCACTCCAGAGAGAAACCCTGTACCCATTCCCCACTAAATCCCCCCAAACCCCCCGTCCCTAGGGAACCACCATTCTTCTTTCTTTCTCCATGGATTTGCCAACTCTGGACATTTCCTATAAATGGAATCATGTTCTGTCATGAAATCATGGCTTTTTGTGTCTGGCTGCTTTGGCTCAGCTTCTGTCCTTGAGATCGATGTGTATTGTAATATGTATAGACACTTCATTCCTATCTGTGTCCGACCAATAGGTCATACGGATAATCCTCACTTGGGAAAAGTACAGATTTATCTCATAAGCTCACCTTTCTCTTGCAACTTGTATCCTAACTCACCTGGCCCCACCTTTTCTGTTTCTGTCTTCAGTGCCACCATTTCCCTTCCATATGTTTGTGCCTGAGACTGCAGAAGCAAAGTTCTTTTGGCGCTTAAAATCTGCTAGCTTGGAAAGTACATGGGCGTGGGTCTCTTAGTGAAATTTTTCACAGATGTCTTTGGATACCCTCTAGACTTTTGAATACAATTGGGATGAGACGAGGTCATACCCAGTGAAACTTCAAAGCTATTTATACTGGAAGATTTTTAGACAAAAGAGCAATTTCAAAAAAAAAAAAAAATCTAGGCTTACATGCAGGGTGTAAACCTTATAAGTGGTTCCAGGAGTGGGTTTTAAAGGGCTTCCTGGAACTGCAGCAGCTTTTGAAAATGAACGGAAACAGATTGAGGAAAGCAGGGTTACCTGAGGCCTGACCCCCTGTGGGAATGCACCTGATGCCCTGGGAGAGCACATTTGAAGAAGGCCCTGGGCCAGCAGGGACATCAGCAAAGGTGTGGTGGAAACAGGGCTGTGAATGCTCGAAGTTTAAAAATGGACATGGTATTGCTTCTCGGCCTTTTGGCTATGATCAAGTGTAAAAATGGACAGAGTAAATGACAGAGTAAATGATGTCTCCTTTTAAGAAAAATGAGGTACTGTTTTTTTTTTCCCCCTAAAGATAATACATCCTGTGTCAAAGGATGAGAGCATTTGAGGCCTATGAAATTTGGGCAAGAGCTCTGGATTTGCAGACTTGGGTTTTAAGCCTGCCCCAGCCCTTTCCCGCTCTGGCACCTTCCCTGAGCCGGTCCCCTGCGTTGTGGGACTCTCTGTATCTTATGGAGTGAGGGGTTTACATAGGTAGTCCTGAGGACCCATTCCCTGATCATCCCTGAGGCTTGGTCTGGAGCCCAGGAGTATAATTTGGATGTCTTACCCACTGACACCTGTCTGAGATTAGACATCCAGTTGGTAGATCTGACATGGTCAGTTTGTATGTTTGGGATGATTCACTTAGATTTCCAGAACTAAAGCAAGGAGTCAGGATTCCACTCTGGTGGTGTACTCTAAGAGGATCTCTCCCCTTATGTAGCATTTATTTTGGACAGAATTTTAGTAGTGCATGTGCTGAATGCCGTAGGGTATCACAGAATAAACGAGGAGGACAGGCCAAGCCAGTAGAGTCCCCTCATAATAAAAATGCCAAAGACTCAGGACATGATTGTCACTCTGTTTTCCAGAAAGCCCTAGAAATGCACTGTCCTTTCACTCCTGATCAGTTACCACCTTTGTTGACAGAGAACAGTTGTTCCCTTTTCTCCCCACCAAACAGCAGTAAAGGACTGTAATGGCCTCAACTCTAGCCCGAGTTGTTTTGCGTTGTAAGCAATGCTTTTTTTTTCCCCTCTTCCAGTAAAATATTTGGTGTGACCAATATTTTCCCATGTTAAGTTCCTGATAAATGAAAGAAGTGTTTGTTTTCAAGGATGAAATGATTTCATTCTTATAACTGAAGACTGTGAGATTACTGTTCTCTTAACCCTTTATCTGCCTCTTCCTCTAGCTGCTGTGAGAAGGTTAGAAGTCTCTCCCCCAATATCTAAATCGAATCAGAGACTCTGTCTATTAAGAATTTAACAACGTGCGGTTAAATAACCAAAGCTGGGTTCTGCTGTGTCTATTCCAGAAGAACCCTCAGCTCATGTACCTGGAGCAGGAGTTAGAGAGCCTGAAGGCCGTGCTGGAGATCAAGAACGAGAAACTCCATCAGCAAGACATCAAGTTAATGAAAATGGAGAAACTGGTATGTTTCTTTCAGGGCTTTACCCGGCAGAAACGAAGTCTGTGGCACAGGGACTGGGCTCTGAGCTAGAACTGCAGAGTCATTTTAACTGCTACTTCAAGGTACTTGGAAATGTGCAGAAGGTAACAGAGGTTCCATTTGCTTCTGTGGGTTTGCTCCAGGCTTATTTATTGCTACCTTCTGGAACTTTTTTGTTTGTTTCCCAAGGAATATAGAAAGCAGCATTTGGGTCCTTGGAAAAACCACAACAAACAAATTAGACTTCCATTTTAGTGGTCTCTGGATTTTAATGCATCTATGAAGAATCTTAAAAACATGTAAAAACAGTACTTTACTATATCACCAACTCTGGGCTGTTGTCTTATGTCACAGTTAAAAATGGAAATGAATCACATTAGGGCAATGCAGTTTGCTATCTAAATTCATCCTCTTTCTTGTGAATTAGAATGTAATAGAAGAGTCGTGCTCTCATAAAATTAATCTGGCTGGACAGATGCAAACATTATGAAAAATATGAATGAAGTGGAGTTTGTAGCCTTGAGGGCAGAGCACCAATGTCAGCCAGTGACAAGTTTAATGAGAAGTCTGTGTTTGGGTGGTGTGCCTAGCCCTGGCACACGGCTGCTGGGAGACAGGAGTCTCACCAACTGGGCAGGGTTTGACAAGGAAGCTTAAGTGATCCCAGCTATTGCCATACTTTGCCCTTGACTGTGCCAGCTGCCTCACTGTGCCTGTCCCTTGTCCCCCAATTATGAGTGATTCATTGTTGAGTGACTGAGTGCCTCGTTCAAGCCCAAACCAGCGCTGGACAACAGGGAGCCTGGAGGCCACTCTTTGTTTGCTTCCTGGTTTGTCTGAGTTTTAGTGTTTGGTTTGGTTCAGTTTTCTAGAGACACCATTACCTCACTGTTGAGGCATGTAAGGGCTAAACCCCCACCTGGATATATGGGCACTTTGACATGCCAGGCAGTTTTGATATTTCTTTTAAAGGAAGGAAAGAAGAATTCTTATGGTTTATTAATGAGCCTAATCTGGCATAGATACCAGTTTCTGCCAAAGGTCATCCTGTTCCATCAAGCCTGATAACTCAGCTAATCGCACAGTCACTGGTCCTGTAGATCACCCTACTAATAATTTGTTGCCCCATGTACCATTCATGCATCCAAACTTTTCAAAATACCATATACATGAAGAACAGGCTCTGTTATAAAATTGACAACACATTGTAATTTTTGTTGACCCAGAAATATTTTTGTTTCTTGCCGTGCCAGAGAAGTATCACGGTATTCGTTAGCACTGAGTTGCTGCAACAGGTAAACCCATGGTTACTTTATCTTCAGGCATACCTCAGTGAACGATATTGTGGGTTTGGTTTGAGACCACTGCAACGCCAGTATTGCAATAAAGTGAGTCAAATGCACTTCTTGGTTTTCCAGTGTACGTAGAAAGAAGTCTGTTAAGTCTGCAATAGCATTATATCTAAACAAAACTAAACAAAAAATCAATGCACATACCTTAATTAAAAAGTGCCAACTATCTGAACTTTCAGTGAGTCGTAATCACAATCACAGGTCACCATAGCAAATGTAATAGTATTGAAAAAGTTTGAAATATTTCCAGAATGACCAAAATGTGTCAAAAACCTTGAAGAGAACAAATGCTATTGGAAAAGTAGCACCAGTAGACTTGCTTGACCTGGGGTTGCCACAGATCTTCAATTTATTAAAACAAAAAATCCCCCAGAAAACCCACAATACCTGCACAGCACAGAGAAGTGATGTATAATAAAATGAGGTATGCTTGTATTTGTAAGCTTGGAGCCTGTGTAGAAAATGAGACTCCTAGAAAGCAAGGAGGCTTTCTCAGTACGAAAGCTTTGGTATGAAAACTAGCTCTGCCTGTGGTTGGCTATGTGGGAACGCGAGGGCTAGTTTCCTGTGAAAGGAGGCACTGGATGAGATAATACCATCAGGCCAATCCCTGCTCAGTCTCTCATTCCAGATTTCCCCACCTCATGTGTTATCTTGAATTCCTTTGTAATTACTGGAAATCCCAAGGCTCCCTTTCTCTTACAGTGTCATTTTTGGGAAGGTTATCCCACCTGGCTGGCTTGTCCTGAGCACTTTCTGGATAATAGGAAATGTTAAGAACAGTAGGACTCCCAACCGAGAATCATAATCAGAGTGGATTAGTCCTACACTGCCGAGCCAGGGATTAGCATTAATTCTGACAGACCTATGATGTCACCGCCTCAGCAAGTAATAAAATCTTACCTTTAGAAAGTAATGGGATGTAATCAGCTCTTCCTCATGTTAAGTGATGAAATGTCTTCTGGGATTTTATCCTTGAACCTCTCCCATGATCAGTTTGTTTTCCCTGGAAGTTTAGCCTGGGCAGACCCGCAGGAGAACAGATGTCTCTTCCCTTGAATGGAGGAGGGAGGCTTTGTGTAGCGAGTGCTCCTTCTCCCAGTTAGTGCTCCACAGAGCTTGGTGAATCGGCGCTTTGTGTGGCCACCCGAATTTAAGACTACAGAGAAACTCCAAACCGCGTTAAGACCATAATGGACAAGAACTATCAGCTGTGGGCCTACTAGGAGTTTTCTTCGAACACGGGGTTTTTTTCCTCCAGAATTTACCCCAGGAAGCTGTAGTGCAGGCCTGCGCTATAGTCATTTTACCACCTTGCAGCTGAGGGAGGCGCCCAGGGCCCATGGTTGCCCAGGGCCGGGCACCAGTTCTCAGGGGCAGTTCTAAAACCTCCCCCCCACCCCGCTTCCCCCCTCCCCCGACCCCGAACAAGTCCATCACCCCCGGGGCCACATCAGGGACCTGGCAGAGCTTTTTAAAAAATACATTTTTAAAAAATTATTAATCTATTAAAACATAGATTTTAAAAATCTATTTTTTTATATTTCAACTTTATTTTTTCAGTGTTCCAAGATTAAGCACACACATCTAGATGCTCTGTTTTGCTGCCTCAGATTCTTCGGCAGCATGTCCAAGTGTAGGTATTTCGGAATTCGACTAAACCTTCCTTAATGGAATCTCTCCAAGTGTGTTAGTGTCAGGAATGTGTCTGAGGGAAGGAGGGGCTTTCCTGTTTCATGTCTAAATGCCAGCGTTCTCGTTCACACCAAGGTGGACAATAACACAGCCTTGGTTGACAAACTGAAGCGATTTCAGCAGGAGAATGAGGAATTGAAAGCTCGCATGGACAAGCACATGGCGATTTCCAGGTAAGAGCAGTCCCGTTTTCCCGGAGCTCTTCCTGCCCTCGTTACCACACTCCGTCCCCATGGAGCGTGAAATGGGACTGAAGTGGGTGGTTCACCAGGTACTGACTTCCACCTGGAAAATAGGATGGGAGCCAGTGGTGTGGACCACTGTGGCCCCCAGCTTCCTGACCTTGAGATGCTTTCAGAGAAGGAGCATCACAAGACCCAGTAAGAAACAGCCCCAAGCATGAGACATGGAGAAGAGCTGTGGTAGGGTCACCCAGCCAACTAGGAACTCGCCCCCAAAGGTACTTTTCCTTGGGCTGAGGCTTACACTCCCAGCGTTTCTCCAGCAACTAGGCCCCCCGTGCCCAGTCAGCTGTGGGCAGGACTCCCTTTTGTTCCAAAGGGATTGTTTCGTGGGCTCAAATTTTAAGTGGTAAGAATTTTTTCAAGTCCTTTGAACTCAGGTCCACGTGGTTTGTGGCTCTTTTTTTGTCCTCAAGGCAACTTTCCACCGAGCAGGCTGTCCTTCAGGAGTCACTGGAGAAGGAGTCCAAGGTCAACAAGAGACTGTCCATGGAGAACGAGGAGCTGCTGTGGAAGTTGCACAACGGGGACTTGTGCAGCCCCAAGAGGTCCCCCACGTCCGCTGCTGTCCCCTTCCAGTCACCGAGGAACTCCGGCTCCTTCCCCAGCCCCAGCATCTCACCCAGATGACGCTTTCTGGAAGCTGGGAGACTGTCCAAAAGCTTTTGTACAGGTCTGTGGGACTGACCCTAACCACGCTCATGGGAGTGAGCGCTACAGTAGTGGACGCGTGCTGACCACTCTGGAACTGGAGAGTCGCCACCCCCGAGGCTCCTTAGGAGACTGGAACTCTGGAGGAAGACTTGGACCCCGTCCCAGAGCCTCCCCCCAAAGATCTCAGAATGGATCTACATGGACGCTGTTGCACAAAGCACTTCAAGAACAAGAGGGTCTTGTTCATTGCCTTTTTCACCTAAGCATAAGGGGAAAAAAAACTCTCAGGGGCCTGTTAAGATAAAGATTTATAACCTTTATAATGTTCTTCACCACAGACACCTTCTTGTGATTTTTTTTTGGTCTGACTGGGGATGTGTGAATGAAATGGGTGCACAGAGTGTCATGTGTCTGACGCTGCCTCCTTTGCTCTGAATTGAAAGTCCAATGCTGCGTAAATCTGGGTATGTACTAATCTAATAACAGTCAGTGTATGCATTTCTGCAAAAGCCATAGGAGGAGGAACGATAGTCGCTTGAATTAAAATTCTCTACCACCATCTTGGCTCAGCCCTTGACGGTGGGGAGTGGTAATGACAGGAAAAGCTTTGACTCGTCCATGTCTATCCAGCTCTGTATCCTTCTGGAGTAACTTGTTGGCAGGCTTTTGGTGCTTGGCAATGTCAGCTGAAACTAGTTAGATTTTTAATGTCTCCACATGAACCTAACATGATACTACAATCTATTTTCTCAGGCTATGCGCAAATAGAGAACCCTAATTTTTCTAAAAATCTGTATAAAGCAAAAAGGGCAGTACTGGTTGATTTACTTCTGCCTTACTTTTACCTTGATCTGAGCTATTCCCATGGGTTGAAACTATCTGCCCTCCCATGATCCTCACTCCCCCCCTTCCTCTTCTGCCAACCCCCCCCTCCACTGCCCCACCTCTCACCAGAGCCACAAAAGCAAACCTTCTACCTCCTACCTACTTTTCTCTGGGACAAGAAATACGCTTTTCCATAGCCAGCTCATCATCAAGGTGCCAAAACCACTTTCCAAATGAACCAAGGCCTGGATCTCCTAGTACAAATTTTGGGAAACCCTAGAGAGAATAAAGAGTAAGTCATTAGCTAGTTAGAACTAAGGTAGGATCTGTGCTTCTCGAGGAATAGGAACAGCCTGTTTAATGCAATGATGCTGTATTGAGTAAAACATTTGGAGAAGAGATGCTATTTCCATGCATCCTTTGAAGAATCCTTCCATCCTTGAGAAAGTAGCAGAATGGTCATTGAATGAATGGACAATATGCAACTCCCTCCAAGTTGCATTGCAGTTTCTTTTCAGAACTTATTACCTCCCCCCTTTCTAGTACTTTGGTTGGGGGGAAGTAGAAGGAAGACCTGTGGCTTCATCTCCCTCTCCCTGCATGTCAGTGTTTACTAACCTGTGTTGCTGATGCCCAGTGGCTTTACAAGTAACCGCTATAGGGTAAGAATGGACTTGGGATACTAGAGGTGGATATGGTCCTCATTTACATGTATACTACATAGCAAACTGATCTTCATGATGCATGGTTGTTTTTATTAGTGATTGTGTCTCAAACCTTTAATCTCCAACCATTTCTTATGTATGTAACCTTCCATGTTTGCTTCTGATAAATGGAAATATAGGTTCACTGCCACCTCCTGGCATAGCTCTCCGCTTGCCCTTCTGAGTTGTTTTCAATGCCATTAGCCAAAGTCGGGTTTGCCATCCATCTCCTACGCATGGGACGTCTTGTGCTGTTCCTTGCTGTCCTCCATACCATTTAGGTGTCTGGGGAAATCAGTCTTTTACACAATTAATACAAAATGTCTTCAGAGAATGGGAGGCAACAGGAGAGTAGATAGGAAATGAACCAGAGAACTTTGATTTTTTTTTTTTCCAAACCAAATGTTTTTCACGTAGGATGCAAAATGTTGGCACGTCATGAAAATATGGATGTATAAACTGTAGTTGTGCTCCGTTTGTAGTGATGGAAAGTGTATTTTACTTTGATCAAATAAATAATGCTGGAATATTCAATGTAAGAATTGTAACCTCTGACCTATTCCATCCTCCAAAGTGTCACCCAGTTTTTAGCCCTTCTCAAGACCCAGGTGGCCATCTGTCTCCTCTTCAGCTGTTTCCCAGGAGCTTCCAACGCAATGACAGAATTAGTCATGGGGCTGAAATCTGGCCTTCAGAGCTAGGCTTACAGGTAAGCTTCTCTGAATTCCCAGCTATGTGTATTGGAGAAATTTTGACTGATTTTAACAATTTCTTCTGTATAAGGTAAGAAAATGGGAACAGCTCAAGTCTAAATATTTTTAAAGATGGTAAAAAAGCCTAAATGAAGTTGAATCTTCCTTGACGTGGAAATTTATTTTATATTGAAAGTTGAATTTTTAGAAAATACTCGGAATGACTCCTTTAGAACTCGTATTTTTGAGTACGGCAGCTTAGGCAAGTTTACGCCATTTTTTGATACCTTTGTATTTGCATTGTAGATAATGGCTGACCCATGTCTTACTGCATTTTTAGGTCCTCATGTGTTGTAGTTGTGGTATCAAATAGAATCTTGGGTAATGATCCAAACATTGCTGCCAGCAAGTCCTCCTGGATGCACTTCAAAACAAACTAAAAAATGAACACTTAGCTCATTTTGTTTTTACAGAAACTTGCTTATTTAATAGAAATGAGGATATAAAGTTAATATCGATGCTTTTTTATTATAAAAAGTAGAAATGCATGGAGATAGGTAAGCAATCAAAATACATGCTCTCTGTCAGAGGAGTTAACACTTCTATTATTAGACCGGATGACTTCCTTTTAGTTTGGATGTCTGGGTCTGACTCACAGGGCAGGGGGTGGGGTCTGGCACTTGACATCAGCCTCTGGCAAAGGATTAGTCAAAAGAACCCCGAAGCGGGTTAGGGACACAAATGAACTTTCCATTAATTCTTCGTACTTCATTTGCCAAGTCAGGAAGACTCAACAGTGGTAGCAACTGTGGTCTCCCCTTGGAGATTGTGAGCAGTGCAAATATAATATCCTACATCAATGGTCTCAAAGTCTTCGATTGTCAGGGTGCTCTGGGAGATTCTTGTGGTGTGCCCCAGTCCTCTGTGGATCAGCCTCCAACTGTCTTGAATTGTCACGGGCCTTTCATCCTGTTGAACGACACCCCCATGTGCTGAAGCACAAGCAAAAGGCTGCTACAAACAGCTCCCATTCACCCAGCACCATTGGGTGTTGTTTTCCAAGGCCAAAATATGTACTTATAAAAGACTATTTGGTATGCGTAGCACAGGGGAGCTTTTACACTGTATAAACATAATACTGTTTGGCACGCTCTTTCTGGTCTTCAGTAAGTGGCTACTTAATATAAAATTTATTCTTTTGGAACTCCAAAAATGTAGAACTGGAATTAGGCAAAAAAAAAAAAAAAAAAAAACAGGGATAAAAATTTCCACTGCTCTCCTCTTGACATTGCCCACTCAGTAGTTCTGTGTCACAGAATTTAAAGGCAATTGTGAATGAGTAAGAGCTCTTGATTGTTCAGATTTGGGGGAAGCAGAAGTAGAAATAGATATTCCAAAGGACTCCGGTGAGGAGAAAAGTTGTACCCCAAGGATGGATAACATGATGCCCTAGATGACATAACTTCCTATTTCTAAAAAGTGAGATGGTCACTTTTAAGATGCTTCATCCAACTTTGGTGATAAGAATGTAGTGTGTTCTGGATTAATTTAACATAACTCTAATATCACCAGTATTTAAAAAAAATACCCTTTCTGCTCATAAAAAGAAAAACATTCTGTTGCAAATCACTGATGTCTTCAAAGTGTGACATTGCTTTTTAAAAATATGTACCTAGTCCTAGGAAACTACTTTTTTCCGGGGAGAGTTATTTTCTACCAATCATAGTAGCCAATACACTTCTGGCTTATGGGCCAAGTGTGTCTTAGGAGGCCAAATCTCTTCTGGCAAGGAAGGGATTATTCCATGGTGGTAGAAAGCTGTTTATTTTGGTGAGCAAAACAGGCACAGGGGCTAAATGTGCGGTGGTTGCTCTTATGGAAAGTCTATTTTAAAATAATCTCTGGCCTCACAGCACCTTTTTGCCAGGGCCTAGGTTTTTAGCCCACTTGGTGGATGTCCTCACCACAGGGCATAGTTTGTATGGGGAGAGCTCTCTGCTGGAAACCAAGTGGCCTCCAACTGACCCAGAATTGGGGGTGGAGAAAGAGGGAAGCTCCCTCCTTTGCCTTTCAGGTCTCATCCGTGCTTAAGGGTTAAGGGGGGAAAATAACATATAAAGAGGGTATGCTGAACTGCCTGATGGAACCCATTCCCCCCCCCAAAAAAGCTACTTGTAATATAATAAGTATATTAAGTAAATATACTTATAATATATATATTATATATTTATATATATATATATAAATATATATTAATAATTATATAATTAATATTAATATATATATAATAATAATATATATAATATAAATATATATAAATATAATATAATAAGTAAATATAATATATATAAGTAAATATAATAAAATGTCTTAGAAAACCAGTAAGCCTGGGCTCCTACTGTGGTTCCACACACTTCCTGAACTTCTCAAGTTCTGATCTCTTCACTTACTTACAGTTGGGAATGGAGGACAAAACAGCGAGCTGAGAGAGCTGGCTGGGGCGGGGGGACAGCACTTACCTTCTGTCCTGGATAGATCCACCTGAATTCCACCTCAATGTCAGGTTCCCCGAGGACTGTGCAGAGGACACTGATGTCATCCCCACTTCTCACCTTGTTTGAGGACGCCAAGATGGTTGTTGACGGAGGGCCTCTGGGAACTGAAAGGAAGCAAAGGACAGGGAAAGTGAGATGGAATCTGTGTGACCTTGCAGACAAACCTTGAGACGCATTCTACTCTTCGAACAGAGCTGTAACGTTTCTGCCTGCCTTCCAGCTTCCCGGTCACCTTCCGGTGTCCTTTGGGGCCTCTTCTCTACCTTGATGGTCTGGGGTGCGTGCTTATCCAGGACTCCCAGGCCTGGCCCTTATATTTACTGGGAGAGGAGGCTGAAAGTTTTGGGAATAAGAAGGGGAATAAGAAAGTTGAGGGAGAAGAAGGTGCGTGGGGAAAGAGCAAGCAGAAGGTAGAGAAGGGGCGGGCTGGGAGGAGGGGAGCTGAAGGGGTGAGGAGGAGCCAGGCAGGTGTGTGACTGTCCATCCTCAGAAGGAGGAGGAGAATGAGTCGAAGGAAAAAGATGTTCGCAGGAAGGGCGCAGGTACTACATCTGTTGGCAGTCCTTTTACTTCACAGCTATGTAGAAACATCTCTTCACTGGGGTCAGTTCCCTCAAGTGATTGTGATGGCAGCCTTGAGTAAGGCAATGGACTAGGAGCTGGGACAACCCAGACGTGGTCTCTGAGCCCTTGGGGACCTCTCGTCATGGTCTGGAGGGGTGCAGTTTATATAAAACATGAGTTCTATTAGGAACTATGAAGGAGAAGCCCAGCATGTTCTAGAAGCTCAGAATAGTCTGCAGAGCAAGAAGGGCTTCCTTGATTGAGGGAACAACATTTGAACTAAAATCTGACGGCTGAGCGTAACAGGCATGGAGGGAGAAGCAGGGAGGGATGCAGCTGCAGCCTGGGGAATCCCAGTGTGTAGAGCCCCCGCCGTGAGGTGGACAAAGGCAAGGCAGGCTGCAGGCTGGGGAGGAAGGCAGGGACTGGTCCGGCAAGGCCCTTCAGTCCCCCTGCAAGATTCTGACTAGAGGTCTAGGATACATGGGCACCTACTAAGTGGTCTTAATTGTAATTATAGTCCGCTATGGTATGGAAGATGAAGAAAGAAAAGGAGGAAACCATTGAAAAGAATTGCATTAGTCCCAGGAGGAGAAGATGATAGTTTGAACTTTTTTTTTTTTTTTTTTTTTTTTGCAGTGAAGATAGGGAGAAATAGGGCACGAAAAGAAAAGATGATGTGAAAATGATTTGATGAAAAGGTGAAAAGGCCTGGGAGGGAGGAGACAGGGCTGTCAGGTTGACTCCCAGTCCTGAGCCGGCACGTGGGTGACAGTGTTCCCATCACTGACACCAGGAAAGCCGACGAACCAGACCCTGGAGGAAGACCTGAGTTCAAGGCAGGGCCCGTGAGGCGTCCAAGTGCAGACAGACCTGAAGCTGTCATTCGCAAATCTGGGCCACACCTATGCACTTGGGAGCTAGCAGTGAGCAGATAGGAAGCAGAGCACGGGTATGGCTGAGGCTGGCCAGCAGGACAGCGAGAAAGAAGGGTGTCCCATGGACCTCCAACATTGACAGGCTGGGAAAGGCAAATGCTGACAAAGCAGAATAAGAAAGTGGAGGTAAAGTAGGAAAACTTGAAGCCAAAGAAGAGGCATTTCACGTCGGTGTGGCAGAATCTAATAGGATGAAGACAGAAACTTATCTACTGGATTTGATGTCCTGGGAGTCCCAAGGCCTTTAGCAAGAGCTGATTCAGTGGGATACTAGGGAGATGAGGAACGTGTAGGAGGGAGGGAAACACAGGGAACGGGGAGCACTATTTCAGGGTATTTAGCTGTGATGGGGAAAGGGTAGAGTCATGTTCTCTAGGGTGGGATTTCCCTGGCAGTGGGGGAACAGGTGGGCAAGGAGTTGAGGGCATCAACAGAGAGCATAGCAGTGTGAAGCCCTGGACCCCAAGCTGGGAGGGTGGGGAGGGAAGGAGGGCACTGGAGAATTTGGGGAGGAGGGTGGAGGTGAGAACAGGCACAGAGGAGTCACGGAACATGGAGCAGTAGTTGAGCAGGGGTGAGGCTGTGCATGGAGTTGGAGGTCTGATTCAGTCAGTGATTCTCCAGTTGGAGCAGCAATAGCTGAGGACAGGCTGAAGT
This sequence comes from Lutra lutra, assembly GCF_902655055.1. Taxonomy (NCBI): domain Eukaryota; kingdom Metazoa; phylum Chordata; class Mammalia; order Carnivora; family Mustelidae; genus Lutra; species Lutra lutra. The sequence continues at coordinate 24,546,251 of NC_062279.1, read as the reverse complement.
TGCAGCCGAAGGAGGGGTGCCTGAGGTGGAAGGGATGAAGTGGTCAGGGAACTGGGCCCAAAGAACTCCAGCTGGTTATTGACGTCACAGAAAGTGAAGAGACAAGGAGGACAATGAGCCAATAAAGGGAATGACTGGAAAGGAGAAGAGAAAGTTGGTGGAGCCATAATGCCCAGAGGAGCTGAGGTTCCTAACAGAGGATGGGAGGATGAGGGTGAGGAAGCTGGAATAAGCACAAGAAGAACCTGACCTTGAGTTGGGGAGGGATGGTGCCCTTAGGAGACCACAGATTTTGGATACAACAAAGAGGATTTCTCATCAGAGAGGATGTTCTAAGCAGGTGGAAATACTGGAGAATGGCTGATGCATCACACAGAAGTAGGACCAGAGGCAGCAGTGGATGAAGGGAGTGAGGGTGTTAGGTCAGTTCACGGGCAATTCGAGAAATGGCAGTACAGTAGGGGAGACTTTAAGAACAACATTCTTTGCCTCCTGATTTCCATCCGTATCTGGGAACATCAGTACCGGATACTGACTACTGGCAGAGGTTAAACTCTAAGCAGTGGTAGAGGCAGGCTTACCTTCCACATAGAGTAGTTGGTACTTGACTGAGATCTGAGACTTGCCCCCAGCCTCCGCCTTGCAGTAGACCACCCCCTGGTGGTCGGCATGAGGTTGGAGATACACAAAGCCTCTCTTCACATCATAAACAATGTCTGTTCCATTGGCTGGGATTTCCTTGGCAGGGAACTCCCTGTGGAGGGTGACTTTGGCGGACAAGACAGTCACTCGACAAGGAACCACAGCCTGCCTGTCCGGGTTCAGATAGACAACATCAAAGTAACTGGGAGAAGGTACAAAGAGTTCTCCTTTCTCTGCAAAGGGAAAGATAGAGATTTATTAATTCTGGAGAAATAAGGTAAGAGTACTTTAAGGATTTTTACATACTCAGGGCACAGAGAGGGAACTGGCAATATATTCAGACACTAAGTCCTTATGCATAAAAAAGCTATTTGTTAATGCTTTTCCTTTTCTCATAAAAAAAGATTTCAGTTCCCATCTCTTTAAAGGAAACAAAAAAAATTTTAGGTCAAGCCCAAATCAGGTCCATGAATTAGTTCACTGAGAAAGCAGGGAAGGAGATGGATTTCCTTATGTTAAGAGAATTTTAAGGGCACCTAGATGGCTCAGTTGGTTAAGCAAGTGTCTTCAGCTCAGGTCATGATCCTGGAGTCCCGAGATCAAGTCCCACATCAGGCCCCCTGCTCAGCAGGGAGTCTGCTTCTCCCACTGACCTCTCTCCTCTCATGCTCTCTCTCTCTCATTATCTCTCTCAAATAAATAAGTAAAATCTTAAAAAAAAACAAACAATTTTAAGACTTGTGAAAAACCTGCTGTGTCTCTGGAGAAGTTAGTCCCAAAGCCTATGCTTGTAACTGCCCATTGAGAATGGTTCCCCAGCACAGCAGAATCTCTGAGAGGCCTGGCCTAGCAAGGGTGCTGGCCTCCTCACATGTCCTTACTCGCAGCCCAGAGGACCTCATTCCTGCCAAGGTCAAAGGAAAGAGAATTAAGTAAGGACAGACAAGGAAACCACTGGTCTCAGGTTCTAAGCTCTGCTCATCCAATGCTAGGCTGGGGAATTCAGTCAGTTTCTCATGTCCTCCTATTTGCTCTAACATCACTCTCCCTGTACGTGAAGTTCTAGATGATGGCATTTGATCTTACAGTAATGAGAGAAAAAAGGACTGGCTTGCCCATACATCCATTCCTTAGGATAGTCTAGGGACTATGGTTTAGGGTTTTGTTTTTGGCATGGCACATTAAATCCTTTGTTTTCTGGATGATTCTTTGAGGGAATATTATGGTGATTGCTAAGGGAAATCTTTGAACTTAAAATTTTTCCCATGTTCTTTAAAAATAAAAATTTATTTTTCCCTATGTTTTTCCCCACCATGTTTCTGAAACAAATAATTATTCTTGGCTTCTCCTTCACTAGCCCTCTTTGTGCCATAGTCATCTGATATTTTAGGTTGGGGACAGAATTCCTATATACATTAAATGTCTTCATGGGCCAAAAGTTCTTTGGCCATGAGTGCCAACTTCACTGACATGGAGGTCTTCTCTGGCTCTGAGATCAAGAGGGACTATGTCATGGCTCAGTTAAGGCTCTATCTTTTCCAAGAATTTCTATCATGCTGGGGGATTTGTGCCATTGTCTTAATAATTATTAACTGACTTCCTTAGTTAAGGGGCACCTTGGTCAATGTTGTATCTAAAACCCACTTGTTCATAGAGTTAAGTCTATACGGCCTTGGATATGTCAACTTGATCTCTTTGCTTCCACATCCCTATTTGCAGAGAGAAGAATCTGAAATAGTAAAGATAGCTTTTGATTAAAGGCCTTTAAGGAAAATTTCTGACTGTAAGATTTAGAAGCCACCTTGCTTTAAAGGTTTTGTAGAGGAAACTGAACGAATAAACAAAGCCAATAGAACGAGTGAAGAGTCCAAAGTCCCAAACAAAAAATGTGACCTTACTTCTTGTATTATAAAACAGTCTTTGAAAAAGTGACCACACCAGTTGCTTTAATAAACAGAAAAAACATATTTGTAATTAGTGGATCCCATCTACCAACAGGAACAAAAAACTTTGCTGAAGTTCATTTGAAAAATTTTAGATTACATATGACCCCTGTAAACACGGTTGTAGCCACTCAAGTGGATGGCAAGCATTACTTTAAGAAAACTAAACATGGGGACACCTGGGTGGCTCTGGGTTAAAGCCTCTGCCTTCGGCTCAGGTCATGATCCCAGGGTCCTGGGATCGAGCCCTGCATCGGGCTCTCTGATCAGCAGGGAGCCTGCTTCCTCCTCTCTCTCTGCCTGCCTCTGCCTACTTGTGATCTCTGTCAAATAAATAAAATCTTTAAAAAAAAAAAAAGGCGGGGGGTGCCTGGGTGGCTTAGTGGGTTAAGCCTTTGCCTTCAGCTCAGGTCATGATCTCAGGGTCCTGGGATCGAGTCCCGAATTGGGCTCTCTGCTTGGCGGGGAGCCTGCTTCCTCCTCCCTCTCTCTCTCTGCTTGCCTCTCTGCCTACTTGTGATCTCTGTCAAACAAGTAAATAAAATCTTTAAAAATAAATAAATAAAAGAAAACCAAACATGTAGAAATTCAGATCTCCAAAGGTTAAATAAATAGGCTATAAATTAAAATCAAAATTTCAACAAACTCCAGATTTAGCAAGATGCTCATGAATGTGGTTTTACTATACGTGTAATTGGTGCCCAAGACTTTGCTATGAGAAAACTCTACTGCTGATAAGTTACATGCATATATCCATTTGAGGATAATTTATTGAGCTGTATACTAATAATTTGTGGACTTTTCTTTGTAGGGATCATACTTGAATAAGAAGTTAGAAAAAAAAAAAGCCCTCTGATAGTGTCCCCTCCATAAAGATCAAATACGTGTGGCAGTTGCTTAATCAAAAATTGCACAAATTAACAACAGCCAGAAAGAGGCTTTAGTGTTTGCAATCAAACTCTGGGAAACATACAAACATAACGAATGCCAGACGTTTCTCTATGTGGGTAGTGGGGAAGCATATGTTCTGGAAGAATCAGAGCCAGCAGTGGGAAGCTCCGCTTCCGTAACAGCTCATCTTGGTTTTATAAACCCACCATGCCTGAAAAGATAAATGCTAAACCTTGTACTGAAAATCCAATTGGCCTCTTGGCATGGCATTGAGAAAAAAGAAAATGATACAACACATTAGGTCATGTCCCTTTTTGATCCAGGTTTCTTTAAAGTTGAAGTAAATATTTCAGCCTTCCTGTGACTCACTAGAGAGCTTCCCATAAATTAGGAATGAGGACCCAGCTTTAAAACTCAAAGAGAGCTCTTAATCCTAATGGGATGTTCTGCTCAAGGGAGGTCTTCAGTTCAAAATCTCAACTCAAAACCCAATATTTTAGGAAGATGTGGTAGTGCCAGTCATGGCAAGACATCCTCATTCTGCCATTTGAAATATAGTTATCAGTTCTTGTCCAGAATAACAGGAGCTAAGGGCACGTGGGCAATTCTGTGCAGCACATTCTAGAATGAGGATTACAAGGGATTACCTGTGAACAACTGTTAGCAATTCTCCTGACAACACCAGTTATGCTAGCTAGTGTCCGTCTGCCTGTTTATCAAGCTACCCATCACCCCATCCTAGAAATGGATCAAGGCAGTAAGAACAGTAGATCCTAGATCAAAAAACCAGGAGTGGACTCTTTCTCCTCACTACCAGGCATGGAACACTGAACAAGTCACCTTGCCCTTTCAAGCCTCAGTGTAAGCATCATAATTTCTACAACAGAGACGGTAAAGTAGCTTCTCCTTATTTCCTGAGGATGTGGTGATAATGAGACCCGTGTGACTCCAGAATCACAGAGCACATGCTCATGAGTCTTCTCACCAGAGAGGAGCTATTTGGGAGGGATGGGAGAACACATGAGATTTTGCTAAAGCATTCACAAATGGCCAGGACCTAGGATCATCTGGGTCACAATGGCTAAGTCAGCGTAAGTCTGAAACGTAAGACAGCACTCAAGAAAGCCCCAGCCTAGACAGGAAGGAAGCATTCTGGCTTCACCTGAAATGCCAAGGCCAACGCCAGCACCAGGGGGTGGCATTCTAAGATGCCTGAAACCTGTGCTCCCCTCTGAACCTGCTGAAGAGAGACTGGCAGGCTATATGGCAATGCCTCTTTCCCCAAGAGCAAGTTTCAGCTGGCAGAACGCTGCTCAGAGAAGAGGTTTCCCTCTGACCTGCATACTTTCAGGCACCTCACTTAGCACAGGGAGGGGGCTGGACCACACAGGCCACCACCTTTGGGAATCTTGCCCACAAAACTTCAGCTCACAGTACTAAGAACAAATGTGGGGGGCGGTGGGAGGCTGTAGCTAAGCCTCTTCTAACTAGGGAGGCTCCAGAACGGAGGTCACCATAGGTTCTATGAGCACAGTGATCAAGACGGCCATCTTCTCTGTCTGCAGCGGCCACAAGGAGAGCCACCAGCCACGTGTGGCCAAGGAACACTTGAAACCTGGCAAGGGCCACTCAGAAATTGAGTTTTAAATTGTTTAATTTTAAATAATTTCCATCTAAATAGAAACTGCCACACACAGGGAGGCCTGCGTGGCTCAGCTGGGTAAGCAACAGAATCTTGATTTCGGCTCAGGTCCCCATCTCAGGGTGGTGAGAATGAGCGCCTGGCATGGAGCCTGCCTACGATATTCTCCCTCCTTCTCCCTCTGCTCTTCCAGGCCACTCCCCAGCTTGCGCACATGTGCTCTCTCTCGCTCTCAAAAAAATAACAATAATAAATAGTCACACATGTTTAGTGGCTGCCATATTGGACAATGCAGGTACAGACCCTAGAATCAGACTGGGTTCAACTCCTGGTACCACCACTTAACCCGTATGAACTTAAGGACGTATTTCATCTCTCTAAATCTCTACTTGCCCATGAAAGCCACAGCAATGATCTCAGTACTTACTCTGGAGGGCTCCTGTGAGACTTCCATGAAATAACTGACATAACCCAACAGAGCCTGGCCAACAGGGAGAGCTGTCATTGTTGTTATTAGATATTTGGAACTGTAAACTCTAGGCCAAGTCCGGCACTCTCAAGAACCCCACCAACACCCCAGTTTACCTGTAAAAAAGATGTAGGTGGAGCCTGTCTTGGTCTCGTCCCTCCTGCAGAGGTAGCCCTGGCAGAGCTGCCCCCAGCAGCTAAACTCGCCCGTGTCGGCAGCCGTGGAGTTGGCAAGGGTCAGCTGCCCATAGCGCTCATGCTGCTTCACGCTGTCAAGCAAAACAAAGCCAGCTCACATCCGGCACCGGGGGCTTGCGGCCTGCCCTCGGGGCTCTGCTGTTCCCGCGTAAAGTCCCTGGTGGCTCTGGGCAGACGGCCCTCCTCAGAGGGCACAAACTGCTGAAAGCGTGCTTTGCGGGGAAGTGTTTGTAGGGGAGGTGCGTTGTCAGAGAGAGAAGCTTCTAAAATGAAGCAAAAAAGGACAACTATGTTTTCTCACTGGAGGAAATTCTGATGTTTCCCCTCAGTAGCATTACTGGTGTGTTAGCCCCACAGCCACAGAAACTCAGTCAAAAAGCCTTTTCAGGGTGCCTGGGTGGCTCAGTTGCTTAAGCAACAGCTTTGGCTCAGGTCATGATCCTGGACTCCCAGCTCCATGAGGAGTCTGCTTCTCCCTCTGACCTTCTCCCCTCTCATGCTCTCTCTCTCTCTCAAATGAATAAAATATTTTTTAAAAAAAGCCTTTCCATTCAGTCACAAAAGCTTTTGCTTCTCATGCATTCATTTAAACAGCAGTCAAGGGGCACCTGGGTGGCTCAGTCTGTTGGGTAGCTCTCTTCAGTTCAGATCATGCTCCTGGAGTCCCAGGATTGAGCACCCCATTGGGTTCCCCACTCAGCAGGGTTCTGCTTCTCCCTCTGACCCTCCTCCTGCTTATGCTCTCACTCACACTCACTCTTTCTCAAATAAGTTAAAAAAAAAAAAACTTTAACGTAAATAAAGAGCAGTCAACATGAAAGAAAGCACCTAGCATCATCCTGTGTGCAAAATCTCTTGGATCAAAAAGAATAAACCTCCGAATATAAGCTTGGAATCTCTAAGATGCCACATTATTATAATAAAAATGAAAACTTTCTTTGGGGAATAATGCTTGGTAGCTAAGATGCTGAGCCCCAGTTAAACAGCCTATGTCGTGTACAGTATTTAGAACTTTGGAGCATTTAGCTTTTCTACTGGCCTCACTTTTGTTTTCTCATTCTCGATCGCTCGTATTTTTGTCTTCTGGCATGTGAATATATTTGCAAACTGCTTCAGTTCCTTCTGAAATGAGGAGAGACCTAAATAATAACATTGAACACTACTATTAGCTGATTGTAATGGTAATTAATTATATTATATTGTGACAGGAGTCCAGATGTAGCACCAATGGAACAGATGTTCCCCTGTAGCTTATGATCCTCCGCATGTGGGGAGGTCAAACTAAGTGGTTTTAATCTGAGGATGCATCTCGAATACCCAAATGGCTAACCTCTCTGAGATCCACAGAACTTTGTGATGCAGTTGTGATTCTTCTGTTATATTTTGTAGCAACATCAATGTGGTGACCATGCTAAATTTAGCACACAACAAAGTGTCTGGTTGGTTGGTTCTAAACGCAGCCCTGTTCTGGTTCATCACTGAAGAGCTGCTTTGCCCACCAGTTCTGCCAGGAGGGGCCTCCAAACTCCCACTCCATCAACTGCCTCTTTCAACTGGACGGAAATCTCTCCTCCTTCAGGAAGCTTTTAATTAGAAGCAACTCTCGCTTTCTCCTAGTGATGTAATTAACTCCCTCATTCTCTACCCCTCAGACACCCATGGCTTCCTGTTATTACAATGGATGGTTAAAAACTTTAGAGGGCAGGGACTGTGGCATATTTGCTTTGTATTTCCCAAGCAAAAACTCTTTGCAGAAAACACAGTAAAGATTCCCTAGAAATAAGTACACTGAAATTGAAGCACTGGGTTGGAACTGGAAAGAATCTTGAAAAGAAGGCATCCATCCAGTGATGTATGGAAAAAAGAAAAAGAAAAAAACAAAACAAAGGCATCCAGCTTCCAGTACTGCAGGTGAAGAAACGGAGTCTCAGAAACTGACTTTCCTGAGACCCACAGCTGAGGAACACTGAGTCAAAAATTTAAGTCAATTAAGTATGTATGGAATAGCCACTCATTCCATAAGCAAATGCATGTAAAGCTCTGCCTGCCACACCAGGTTCATTGTATTATTTTAATTATAGCTTAATTACATATAATTGCAGACTAGTAGTAATTACTGTGAATATCACTACAACAATGACAAATAATACATGTCCAACATTGGAAATAGAATAGCAAAAAAAAAAAAAAAAAAAAAAAGAGCAGACCTCAAAGATATTACAATCCAAGTAAGGGGTTAAGACTAACGTACATGAAAATATTGGAGAATAAGTAAAGGGGTATTCACGGCAAGAAGCGTAAGAACTCTGAAAAGGGATTCATCCCTGTGGGTTGAAGAGACTGAAGGCAGCTCTGAGGAGGTGGTGAGACAACCTGGCCTTTTGAAGGCAGAGGTGGAAAGGCAGGGAGTGAGCTCACTCGCTCAGGAAACTGCAGCCCCAGGAGGGCTGGACAGACCTGGTCTGCTCATTTTACTGCACCGCCGTGGCCTGAGTGCCTGGTGGGTGCGAGGCACTCATTACTGATTTGAGGATTTAATACATTCATCACCGAGGATACAGAGGGAGGGGCTCGGTAGTCACGGGGCATATAGTTGAGAACAGGCAGCAGGGACCTGTTTGGTCCTGGAAGGTGGAAGGTGATGGGCCACCTTTGCCAGGGCAAGAGTGAAAAGAACAGGCGTGGGAGAGGCAGGAGGAAGAGGGGGAGGCTGAGAGAGCCTGTCACTGAGATGGACAGCAAGGCAAGTGCTAGGGCCAGGCTGAGTGTTGGCAGGGGAACGGAAGCAAATTCAAGGCATGTTTTCTTGGGGGACATATATGACCAACTGGGTATAAGAGATGGAATAAAGAGAGAGATCAGTCATAACCACTTAATTTGTATTTCTGTGTGTCAGAAATTTTTAACCAACTGAGATGGAATCACGGAGAAGAGAAAGGAGATTGGGGTAGGCAAAATACTAGATCCACCCCTGGAGATTTTAAATTTGTGATGAAATGTGGGTCACTGAAGTGTGGGTGTCAGTTGATGTGGGAGTTGGAAACACAAGCTGGGGCACAGAAAAGATGAAACAGCACCAGAGTTGTATTTGGGGGAGTCATCTACAGAGGAGTAAGAGATGAAGCTAAAAGAAAGAATGACCTCAACAAAAGAAAGCATAGGAAAAAAGAAGATTGAGGATAAAATCTAGAGTCAAACTAGGGGCCCAATAGGAAAAGAAGATGTAGAGAGAAGAATCAGGAAAATATCATCAAGGAGAAGGATTCAACAAATGGATGCTTGCAAGCTTCAGATGCCTTTAAGAGAGATTCATGACCACACCCCCCCACACACACACATGAACTTCATTTGGCAGAATGAAAGTTTTTGGCAATGACCAAAAGGGTAATTTCAGTTGTGAGGATAGAGCTGGCTTTCAGCAGATAAAAAATGGGAAGGTGGAGAGAAAATGGAGGTGGATATCTTCCTAGGTGGACCAAAATATCTGACTACATTCCCCATAGAGCTCAGAACTAGAGTACAAAATCAGTATGTAATTAATAAATATCCTGAGCACCTTCTGTGGACCCAACACTTGCTAGCACCGTAGTGATAGGAAGTATAACATGCCATTCCTACCAGGAAAGTAACTGGGTAAATAAAAATTTAGCACTTGGGAATAACCCTACCACCATGAAATCTGCATGCTGTATCTTTAGCCGGATTGGGGGTGGAAGGAAGGAAAGGCACTGGAAAACATTTCTGGATTTTTTCCACCCCCTCTTGCATGCAAACAATATAAAACAGGAAACAAATTATTTAGCAGGATTACAGTTTAAATGCCTGGATTTAAAATGTCCATTTCTTCTAATGGTCTCATACAGTCCTAGCAGCAGGCTACCCAAATGGGTGGACTATGACCCAAGGCCTCTGGGTCTGCACAATGGAATGGAGACAGGATTCACTGAGCCCTGCAAAGAACTGGGAATCACTTCACATGAGAACTCTCCCCTTCTCTTATAACCATTTAACAAATCCCCAGGAATGGAACAGTGGATGGTGTAAAGTTTGAGTGAAGCAAAAAGAGGTGCCCAAAAATTATATTTAAGAGAAGCAGAATTTACCCTAATTGGAGGCAGCTCTGAGCATCCTAGCACACCTCAGTATAGGTCTTTCTCTTCTAGACCTGGCCCACAGTGAGCTCAGTATTGAACAAGTCCAAGTTTCAAAGAGTGTTTAAAAATTTAGAACTGTGGGGGCAACTGGGTGGCTCAGTCAGTTAAGCATCTGCCTTCAGCTCAGGTCATGATCTTAGGGTCCTGGGATGGAGCCCTGAGTCAGGTTCCCTGCTCAGTGGGGAGTCTGCTTCTGCCTCTGCCCCTCCCTCTGGTCCTGCATGCTTGCATGCATGCACTCTCTCTCTCTCTCTCATGTTAAATAAATAAATTAAAAAATAAAATTTAGGACTGTGTATGTGCATGCATGCATGTGTGTATGCCTTCCCATCAGGGTCCTGTGGCCTTTACAAAGGAGTGGAGTTACAGTGGAGGCTTGAAGCTTCCACCAGGTTGCCCAGCCTACTCTCTTCTGGGGGTGGGGAGGGGGTAGGCGGTAAGAAGACTATGTCATGGGACATAGAAGAGGAGGCTGATAGCTCTCAGAGTTAGGGGCCACTGTGGATTTCACCTGGGACAGTGACCAGGTAATGATGGTGGGGTTCATGTTCCTAACCTTTCCCTAGACTCTACAAGCCAGGGGCAGGAGGTAAACCCTGGGTTACAAAATAATTAGTTATCAGTCCCATAAATACTTCATGAGTGCAAATTAAATGGGAGGTTCCAAAGTGAAGAGTAAGGGACTCACTGTTATCTAAATAGCTTCCTGCTCTCAAGTTCCCCCTATACAAAATGCCATGGAAATCCAAGGAGGGTAACCAGGAAAAACTTCAGGGCTAGGAGAGTCTTGGGAGAAGGGAAGGATTTCAACATACATAAAGTAGCGGGTATATATTCCAAGGGAAGGAGATCCCCTGAAAAGAGAAAAAAGGAACTTTGGTGCATGGCAAAGAGATGTTTGACCGGAACATAGGTGGACAGAGGCCCAGGGTGACAGGCAGCAGTCATATGAGGCATAAGATCATGGACTTTGGAGCCATACTAATGGGATTCAAACTCCAGCTCCACCAAGACCTTCAGACTCCTTATCTGGAGCTCAAGCCTTCCACCGTCTGGCCACACCTACTTCACACCGTCTGGCCACACCTACTTGAACTAACAAGAGCTAATGCTTAGGAATTGCGAGGCATCACACTAAGCCCTTTGAATAAATTCAAGACTTAGAACAGTGCCTGGCACAGAGTAAGTGCTTTATACATTTTGGATATTGCTGTTATGATGATCCTCTAGTTTTCATGGCCAATTAGGATGGAAGTATTACTTTTCCTCTTTTACTGATTAGGACACTGAAGCTTAGAGAAGTACCTTGTCCACTGTTTTCCAACTGGAAACAGTAGAGCTTCTAATCCTAATATCATGAAGACTTAACTTACAAATGTTTGTAAGTGAAAAGGGCATGGATATCTATCCTGCTGAAAGGAAATGAACTGAAGGAATTTTGACTAAGAGACGGTGCCTCTAACAAGCTTGCAAATCCTATTAAATATGGACACACACACACACACACCCACACACACACCAAGTAAAAACATGGAAGAGCTGATTAAATTAGCTGAGTAATATTTGTCATATCCCATTTTCTATGTACATGGCCAATTAACAGTTCAGTGAGTAATTGAAGGAAACAAGGGAAGGAAAACAACTAGTTATTAAACATCTACTGTATAATGAACCCAAGACACACATTACTTTTTCTCAGTCCCAGGAGATGGAGATAATCTAATAATAATAACTAAAACCTAAGTAGTGTTTAATACACATTAAGCCCTGTTTTAGGGATGTCTGGGTGGCTCAGTTGGTTAAGCATCTGCCTTTGGCTCAGGTCTTGATCTCAGGGATCTGGGATTGAGCCCCACATTGGGCTCCCTGCTCAGTGGGGAGGCTGCTTCTCCCTCTCCCCCCTGCTTGTGTTCTCTCTTTGCTAACTTTCTCTTTCAAATAAATACAATCTTAACAACAACAATAACAACAACAATAACCATCATATATATGTTTTTTAAAAAGCTTGTTTTAAGCCCTTTATAGATTTTGACTGATTTCATCCTCATAAAAGCTTTGTGAAGTAGGTGCTATTATCCCCCCTAAGTTGTAGGTGAGCAAATGGATGCTGAAGAAGCTAGGTAACTTTCCCAAGTAAGTGTTGGAACCACATGAGAAGAATTTGGAAGGTTAGTTTAAACAAGGTTCCCAGGGCCACTCAACTATCAGAACCCAGATATTCTGCATTGGAGACTGTATTGCCTCTATTGACATAAAACAGAAGCATAAGGAATAAGGGGAAAAATGCAATCCAAAATCCTCTTCATTCAACATTCACTTCAAAAATTAATTATTTAGCTTCTACCACATGCAAAGGAACTATGCCAAGCATCAAAGGAGATAAAGATTCATGTGTATTTGCTTGTTCATATTTCAAGTGTTTGTACAGGACCTCGTGTTTAAGCTTCTTTTGAAGAACGTGTCAGAAAATAATTTCTCTGTGGTATTCTGGGAATGGAGCCATATCGACAAAGTACAAACCCTGGGAAACAGACAGCTGGTAAAACATATCAAAGTTTCACAGTTTATGATTTTTTTTTAAAATGATGAAAAGAAATATGTATGAGAAACTAGTAGAGAACCAAATATGCAAAATGAGGAACAAAGTGAATATAGTTTCAATGTCAAAAACTAAACTGAAACATCCCCCGCCCTTTCTTTCCTTCCTTCCCTCTCTTTTCTTTCTCCCTCCCTTCCCCCTCTCTCCCTTACCTCCCTCCCTTCCTGCCCCACTCCTCCTGCCTCTCTTTCTTCCTCTCTCACCCCTGTCTCTCCATCCCTCCCTCTGTACGTTTGAGGACTCTCCAAGGACATACTCAAAACCCTTGGAATATCACTACCATATTTCTATGCTAACAACAGGTTATGTTAATGTATGTGAATGGGATTCAAGACTTTCCTAGTACAATGACTTATGCCAGATTCTTCATATTCTTAAAAAAGAAGTAATAGCAGGGGATCAAGTTAACAGAGAAGGAAAACCCTGAGCTCACCTGCTCACAGGACACAACAAAACTGCAACTGCATATAGAACAACTATCTCTGGGAACAACTTGAAGATTAGCAGAGCAGCTCCAGAACAACTATAGATATAAACAAAAAGCTACACTGAGATAGGTAGAAGAGTCAAAGACATGGTCTAGTCAGGACCCACACCCCTGGCCTGATGAGGAGGTACTCCCTGAGAAGTGAGGGGTTCAAGCTCCACATCAGGGACCCCACTCCTGGGCACCTGAACTAGGAAAACAAGCCCCAATAATGTCTTTGAAAACCAGCAAGGTTTAACTCCAAGAAAGCCAGAGACTATAAGAAACCCAAACTCCACTTTTAAAGGGCTTACCACAAATGACTCCCACCAAGACCTAGCACAGACGTAGCAGTTTGAAAAGTGCCTGGGTCAAGTGTGAGAGAGATTTAGTGACTAATTTTAGTGCATGCACTGGAGGGGCAGGGATCTGTAGGAACTTCATCTAGAAAGGAAAGTTTTCTGATAGGTATCATTTTATTTTACTCTCCCTCTATCTACCTAGCCCAGCACCAGTGGGTGCCATTTCTGACACATGGCCATCTACCTTGCTAGCACCACTCACCCCACCTCCACATTCCCCTGTGGACCCATGTGACCAGGAGATGGCCCACTAAAGTGGCTGCCACTCTGCCATACCCAGGAGGTGTCTTTGGCTAGTACACCCCAATGTGATTCCCAGTATGCCCTGCCAAACTTGGTGGGCCATCTTGGCATGGACCATCACCCCTTGAAGTGAATCACATCCTGAGAAAGGGGAACCTACCACACCCACCAGCACAACCACACACAGCAGCATAATCACAAATCACAGCTGGCCCTCACAGCCTGCTGAACCAGGGGACATCCCTGCTCACCAGCAGCCCAGGAGCAGCTAAAGCCCAGCCACAGGTGTATACTGACTGCACAGGGAGCACCTCTAGAGTGCCCAGTTCTGATGACCCTAGGGGGATTGCTCTTCTGGACCCCAGAGGACACCTACTACAAAAGGCCACTCCTTCAAGAGACACAGGTGATCTACCTAATATATAGAAAAACAGAGAGTCAGACAAAATGAGGAGACAGAGGAACATAACAAACCTCAGAAAAAGAACTAAAAGAAGGAGGGATAAGCAATAAGCAATCTACCTAATAAAGATTTCAAAGTAATGGTCATAAAGCTGCTAACTGAACCCAGAAAAATAATAGATGAACACAGTGAGAACTTCAACAAAGAGAAATAAAATATTAAAAAGAATTCATCAGAGCTGAAATTTTAAAAATACACTAAAGAGGATCAACATCAGATTAGAAAATGCAGAAGAACTAATCGGTGATCTGGAAGACAGGGTAGTGGAAATCATCCAAGTGGAACAGAAAAAAATTGTTTTAATAAAGATAGTTTATAAAAAAATATTTATTTATTTATTTGAGAGACAGACTGAGAGCATGTGCAAAAGAGAGAGGACACAAACGGAGGTGGGGGGATGGAGAGGGAGAAGCAGACTCCCCACTGAGCAGGGGGCCCAACACAGAGCTCAATCCCAGGACCATGAGATCATGACCTGAGCCAAAGGCAAGCACTTAACTGACTGGTCCACCCAGGAGGCCCCTTAATAAAAATAATTTTAAAGACCTTTAGGCAACATTAAGCATAAAACATCCACATTATAGGGATCCCAGAGGGAGAAGAGATGGAAAGGGACAGAAAATTTATGTGAAGAAATAATAGCTGAAAACTTCCCTAACCTGGGGAAGGAAACAGACATCCAGGTCCAGGAAGCAGAAAGAGCCCCAAACAAGATGAACCCAGTGAGGTCCAAACCAAGATATATTATAACTAAACTATAAAAAATTAAATATAAAGAGAAAATCTTAAAAGCGGCAACAAAAAAGCAACTAGTTACCTACATCGGCTGATTTTTCAGGAGAAATTTTGCAGACCAGAAGAAAAGGACATATATTCTAAGTGCTGAAGAAAAAGCCTACAGTCAAGAATACTCTTTCCACCTAAGTTATAATTCAAAATTGGAGGAGAGGTAAAGAATTTCCCAGACCAAAAAAAGTTAAAGAGTTCATTTCCACTAAACAGATTTTACAAGAAATGTTAAGCAGAAAAGAAAGATTCCTTTAAGCAGAAAAGAAAATGTCACAGCTAGAAGAAAATTATAAAATAAAAAAATATAAACGATAAGAGTAAATGTTTAGTAAAGGTAGTAGATCAACCACTTATAAAGTTAGTATGAGAGTTAAAAGATAAAAGTAGTAAAATCAACTAACCTACAATAGTTAATGAGTACACAAAATAAAAATATGTAAAATATGATGTCAAAAACAAAATATGGCAAGGGAGAATAAAATTTAATGCTTTTAGAATGCATTCAAACTTAAGTGACCATCAATTTAGACTACTATATACATAGATTGTTATATATAAACCTCATGATAACCATAAACCAAAAACCTATAATATTAATATATTATATATAAATATATAATTATATAAAATATATAATATATAAATTAATATTAATATATTATATATAAATATATAATATATATAAAATATATAATATATAAATTAATATTAATATATTATATATAAATATATAATATATATAAAATATATAATATATAAATTAATATTAATATAATAAAAGAGAAAGAAAGGAAACCAAACATAACACTAATTAAAATCATCAAAACACAAGGGAAGAAACAAAGAAAAAAAGGAACATAGAAGAACTGCAAAAACAACCAGGAAAAAATGGCAATAAACATATACCTATCAATAATTACTTTAAATGTTACTGTAGTAAATGCTCTAATCAAAAGATATAGGGTGAGTGAATGGATAAAAAAACAAGAACCATCTATGTGCTGCCTACAAGAGACTCACTTCAGACCTAAAAGCACATATAGACTAAAAATGAAGAGATTTAAAAAAGACAATCCATGAAAATGGAAATGAACAGAAAGTTGGTAGGGCAATATTTATATCAAACTTTAGAACAAATACTGTAACAAGAAAAATAAAAAGGGCATTATATATTAAAAAATGGATCACTCTAAGAGGATGTAATGATTGTAAATATCTATGCACACAACATAGGAGCATCTGAACATATAAAGAAAATATTAACAGACATACAGGGAGAAAATGACAGTAATACAATGATATTATGTGACTTTAACATTCCATTTACATCAATGGATGGATTATCCAGACAGACAGCAATAAGGAAACAGTCGCCTTAAATGAAACATGGGACTACATAAGCTTCATAGATATATACAGAACACTTCATCAAAAACAGCAGAATGCACATTTTTTCATGTGCATAGGGAACATTCTCCAAATTAGATGCAATATTAACAAAATAATTCTCAATACATTCAAGATTGAAATCTTATCAAACCTCTTTTCCAACCACAATAATCTGAAACTAGAAATTTTCACAAGAACGAAATTAGAAAAAACACAAATGAGGCTAAACAGCATGCTACTAAATAATCTGGGTCAATGAAGAAATCAAAGAGGAAACTTAAAAATACCTTGAGAAAAATAAAATAGAAGCACAATATTCCATTATCAATGGGACACAGAAAAAGCAGTTCTGAGGGCGCAGTTTATGATACAGACTGCCTCAAGAAACAAGAAAAATCTCAAATAAACAATCTAACCATATATTTAAGGTAACTAGAAAAAGCATAAGAAACAAAACCCAAAGTAGTAGAAGGAAGAAAATAACAAAAGGAGAACAAAAATAAATAAAATATACACTTAAAATAATGGAAAAAAAAAAATCAATGAAACTGAGAACTGTTCCTTGGAAAAAAAGAAACAAAGTTGATAAACCTTTTGCCAGACTCATCAAAAAAAAAAAAAAAAGAGAGAGAGAGAAGACACAAATAAATAAAATCAAAAATGCAAAAGAAGAGGTTACAACTGACACTACAGAAATACAAAGCGTTGAAAAAGGCTGCTCTGAACATTTATTTTCCAACAACTCAAACAATCTAGAAGAAATGAATAAATTCCTAGAAATATGCAGTTTTCTAAGGGTGAATCGGGAAGATATAAAATATCTGAACAGAATCATTACTAGTAATAAAATTAAATCTGTAAAACAAAAGCCTCCCAACAAAATCTAGGACCAGACAGCTTCACAGGTGAATTCTACCAAACATTTAAGGAGAGTTAGCAGTATACTTCTCAAACTATTCCAGAAAAATGGAAGACAGAATGTTTCCAAATTCACTCTACAGGTCCAGCATTACCCTGAAAACAAAACCAGACAAAGACACTATTAAAAAAAAAAAATCAACAAAACTATAGGCCAATATCCCTGATAAATACAGATGCACAAATCCAAAAGGAATTATCAAAGCCAAATTCAAATATACCTTAAAAGATTAATACAACAATTCCACCTGTAGGAATAAATCACGGCTACCTATCTGTTTACTGCAGAAATGATTCAGATAGGAAAAGTGAAAAATAACCTGAAATTCTAACAATAGAAATTTAGTTAAACATAATATGGTATTATAGGCATAACACAGAAAAACACTCATGATATGTTAGGGAAAAAAATCATAAAACAGTTTGTGCCTTTTGACATGGATATTTAACCTATAAAAATAAAACTAGAACTCTACACCAAAAGGCACTAGAAAAAGAACAAAGTACAAAGCCAGTAGAAAGAAGGAAATAAAAGATTACCGCAGAAATAAATGAAACAAAGATTAAAAAACAGTAGAATAGATCAATGAAACTAGAAGCTGGTTCTTTGAAAGGATCAATAAAATGTATAAACCTTCAGCCAGACACATCAAGAAAAAAGAGAGAGAGAGAGAAAACACAAATAAACTCAGAAATGAAAGAGGAGAAATAACAACCAACAAACCAGAAATACAAAGGAGTATAAGAGAATATTATGAAAAATGATATGTCAACAAATTGGACATCCTAGAAAAAAATGGATAAATTCCTAGAAACATATAACTTTCCAAAACTAAACTGGAAAGAAATAGAAAATTTGAATAGATCAATTACCAGCAAAGAAATTGAATCAGTAATTAAAAAACTAACAAACAAAAGTCCAGGACCAGAGATCTTCACAGATGAATTCTACCTAACATTTAAAGAAATCATACCAATTCTTCTCAAATTATTTTAAAAAATACAAGAGGAAGTAGAGCTTCCAAATTCATTCTGTGAGGCCAGCATTACTCTGATACCAAAATGAGGCAAAGATACACACACAGAAGAGAAAACCAAAGGCAAATATCTCTGATGAACATAAGTGCAAAAGTCCTCAACAAAGTATTAAAAAAACAAATCCAACATATTTAAAAAAATCATTCACCATGATTAAATCGGATTTATCCCGGATGCAAGGATGGTTCAATATATGCAAATCAATTCAACCTTTTACCAACACCAACTAAAGAAACGATAAAAAAACTTGATCATCTCAATAGATTCAGAAAAATCATCTGACAAAGTACATTATCCATTCATAATAAAAACTCTTGTAACAAAGTAGGTTTGGAGGGAACATATTTCAACATAATAAGGGCCATATATGACAAACACACAACTAATATCATACTGAATGGTAAAAAACTGAGAAAATTTCCTCTAAGATCAGGAACAAGACCAGGATGTCCACTCTCACCACTTTTATTCAACATAGCACTGGAAAGGCTAGCCACAGCAATCAGATGAGAAAAATAAATAAAAAGCATCCAAATTGGTAAGGGCAAATTAAAACTTTTACTATTTGCAGATGACATGATTTTATATATAGAAAACCGTAAGGTGCCACAAAACAAAAAACAAAAAATACCCCTATTAGAATTGATAAATAAATTCAGTAAAGCCACAGGATAGGAAATTAATATACAGAAATCTGTTGAATTTCTCTAAACTAATAATAAAACTGAAGAGAAATTAAGAAAACAATCCTAGGGGCGCCTGGGTGGCTCAGTGGGTTAAAGCCTCTGCCTTCGGCTCAGGTACATGGTCCCAGAGTCCTGGGATGGAGGCTCACATCGGGCTCTCTGCTCAGCAGGGAGCCTGCTTCCTCCTCTCTCTCTGACTGCCTCTCTGCCTACTAGTGATCTATCTCTCTGTCAAATAAATAAATAAAATCTTTAAAAAAAAAAAAAAAAGAAAACAATCCTATATATAATACCACCAAAAATAATAAAACTGGATGTATCACAACCCCAGATTTCAAGATATACTATATAGCTATAATAATCAAAACAGTCTGGTACCGGCACAAAAAAATAGACACATAGGTCTTTGGAACAGAATAGAGAGTCCACAAATAAACCCACATTTACATGGTCAGTTAATCTATGACAAAGGAGGCAAGACCCTAACCCTAACTATACAAATGGTTCTGGAAAAATTGGACAGCTACATGCAAAGGAATGAAACTGAACCACTTTCTTAGACTAGATACAAAGCTAAACTCAAAATGGATTAAAGATCCAAATATGAGACCTGAAACCACCAAATTCCTAGAAGAAAACATAGGCAGTTATATCTTTGATATCAGTCATTTCTCTAGATAGGTATCCTCAGGAAACAAAAGCAAAAATATACTATTGGGACTACACCAAAAGAACCATCAATAAAACTAGGCAAACTACTGAACAAGAGAAGATATTTACAAATGGTAGAGCTGATAAGGGATTACATCCAAAATATATACAGACCTTATACAACTAACTCCAAAAAAACCAAACAACCTGACTAAAAAATGGGCAGATGACCTAAATAGACATTTTTCCAGGGATGACACACAGATGGCCAACAGACACATGAAAATCAGCATCTCTAATCATCAGGGAGAGGCAAGTCAAAGCTACAATGAGATATCACCTTACACCAGTAAGAATGGCTAGAATCAAAATGTATGTTGGTGAAGATATGGAGGGAAAGGAACCCTCATACAGTGCTGGTGGGAATGCAAATTGGTGCAGCCATTGTGGAAAACAGTATGGAGACTCCTCAAAAAATAAAAAAGAAAATTACCATACGATCCAGTAATTTCATTACAGGTATTTACCCAAAGAAAACAAAAACATTAATTCAAAAGATGTATGTATCCTTATGTTTATTGCAGCATTATTTACAATAGCCAAGATATGGAAGCAACCCGTGTTTTATCAACAAATGAGTGGATAAAGGAGATGTGGTATATATACAATGAAATAATACTCAGCTATAAGAAAAAGAATGCAAGTCTTGCCATTTACAACAATATGGAAGGACCTAGAGGATATAATGCCAAGTGAAATAAGTCAGTCAGAGAAAGACAAATACCAGATGATTTCACTCATACATGGAATTTAAGACATAAAACAAATGAATAATGAAAAAGAGACAAACAAACAAAAAACCAGATTCTTAAATACAGAGAAAAAACCTTCTGGTTTCCAGGTAGGTGGGGGATAGGTAAATGAGTGAAAGGCATTAAGAGCACCCTTATCTTGATGAGCACTGAGTAATACAGAGAACTAGTGAATGATTACATTATACACTTGAAACTAATGTAACACTGTATTATTTGTACTCCATTAAAAATAAAAGTAAAGCTAGAAGATTCTAGGTTATTGTGTTAACAGTGTATCCTGGGAATTTTAGTAACCTGTTCTTTTTACTTATATAATTTCTAACTTTCTAAATTATATAAGCATAAACAATTCCATAATAACAAAATCAAAATGATGATAAAATCAAAGCAACTTAAACCTCTTAAAAAAACTTTAGAACAGATACTCTATAAATGTGTGATTGTGGTTGGCTCATTTGTAGTTTAAAAATATGGAGGTGAGTTTGTTGTTTTGTTTTGTTTTCAATCATGTTGCCTTTCTAGCCCATGGAGTCCAGAAGGCAGGAGGCATAGAAATTTATTTGGAGACCCCAAAAATCCAGTATGTTATTTTGCTCTGATTTTTAAAAATTACTGCCATTTGGGGTATAAAAATAACTGAGTGCAGTGTGACTTTGTTCTCAAATCTGCCTTCTTCCTCTTGCACAGGTAACCTGTCCAGGCTACGCCACCTCCCTGGAGCTTATACCTGGCTTCCCAGGCACCCAGATCTCACTCAGCCTCCCCTCTCACCTAGTTCCCATTCGTGGCTTTGCTATTTTTTTCTGATGGAGCCACAATTCCATCTGTCACACAGACTGAATCTTGATATCAGGCTGAATCAATCAATCTATCTATCTTTCTTTCTTTCTTTGACAGAGAGACACAGAGAGAGAGAGGGGGAACACAAGCAGGGGGAGTAGGAGAGGGAGAAGCAGCCTTCCCGCCAAGCAGGGAGTCCAATGTGGGGCTTGATCTCAGGACCCTGGAATCAGGACCTGAGCCGAAGGCAGACGCTTAACAACTGAACCACCCAGGTTCCCCAGGGGCTGAATCTGGATATCAACTCTCCATGTTGTTTCCATTCCCTACATTTTATCAACCAACAAATTAATCCTTCCAGTAAAATGTCTGTCTCCTCTATCCCCTTCAGATGCTCTACAAAATTGTCCAATATATTTTCTTAAAAACCATTTTATTATTACCTCCAGCTTTACAACAGCAGCAGCAACCAGAGCAAAGCTAGTCAACTGAGATCATCTTGGCTTGGTATTCAAATCTCCCAACACCTCCATCATTTACCCCCCTCTCCACACAACAAAACTCCTCACCTACCCCAAACACACTGGGTTATTTCTATCCCCGTCTTCCAGCCGTCTCTTTTCCACCAAAAGCCTCTCTTATTTGCCATCTGGCCTAAATCTAGTTATTCTTCAGAGTTGTATTTTTAGGAAGATCGTTTATGTTCAGTGGCATTTGTAAAATGGTGATATTAATAAGAAACAGGCCCAAAATAGAGTCACTTAGGTTAAGTCCCACGAAGACTTAATACCTAAACTAACTGCAATCTCAGCGTCTTCTAGGAGTGGAATGTTCAACCAATGAATCTGGAATTTCTTGATCAGCACTAGTGAGGTCACCTGTATGATAAGACCTCTTGCCATTCCCCCTGAGGAAAGGTGACCATGCTTGAAACAATCCTTTCTCTTCTTTTGCTAATAATGTCCTTGTCCCCACCCCCCTCATTTCTGCTGATAAAAGCCTTCCATTTTGTATAACTCCTGGAAGCCTCTTCTATTTGTGACATGAGATGCTGCCCGATTCATGAATCTTTGAGTAGAGCCAATTAGATCTTTAAATTTACTTGGTTGAATTTTTGTTCTTTAACAGATTTAGTGGCAGGAGAAAGACTGGCAGAGACTTCTTTTTTTTTTTTTTTTAAGATTTTATTTATTTATTTGACAGACAGATCACAAGTAGGCAGAGAGAGAGGAAGAGAAGCAAGCTGCCTGCTGTGCAGAGAGCCTGATGCAGATCCCAGGACCCTGGGATCATGACCTGAGCCGAAAGCAGAGGCTTTAACCCACTGAGCCGCCCAGGCGCCCCTGGCAGAGACTTCTGTTGCAGGATTTCTTTCCCTTTAGCACCCACAGTTCTTGGTCACATCGCTTCAAAGAATGAAGAGATAGACCAGATGAAGAGTGGTGGGCAGCAAAGCAAATTTAAAGCAAAGTTTATTGACCAAGAATACAAAGCTTCCAAAGAGGGAGGGGACCCGAGAGGGTTGCCATTTTGGCATTTAAATCTAGGGGTTTTTTAGGCTCTTTGGTGTGGGTTGTTCTAATCTGATTAAGCCTCCGTGCACCTGTCACCCAGTCAGGGTCTTGTCCATGACCTCATCTACCTATCAGGTAGTTGTTCATGTAGGAAAGGGTTGAGGGCTCCTTCCAGGGTGGTTTTTCCTAGCCTTTGGAATCAAGACAGCACAGCCACCCATGCCCTAAGGTGTGCCACCCAGCTGCAGGCCACCAGATCAAGCTCTTCATTTGAATAGCCTACTGGCTGCTGAGCTGACCCCCTGGGCCTGGGTTAGGACACCCAAAGCCATTCCCTTTCTTTCTGTCACAAGTTGTAAGTCCTCCCAGTAGGAAGACTTAAAGCGAGGATACTGAATAAAGCCTAGAATAATAGGATGAGCTTTTTTTTCCTTTTAAGGTTACTTTTCCTTGGGATGGGGCCCCTTGTCCCTGCCTGCCTTTTCCCCTGACTATTCTTCGTTACTTCTAGCAGCTCTGGCGACAACAAGAAACACAGATGTGGCAGCCACAAATACCTTGAGTTCTCTTTCTCGCCCTTTCTGAGGGCTATTGGTAAGTACCTCTTGGTTCTAAGCTCCCCTCACTCTGCATCCAGTTCCTGATCTAATTGGCTTTCCATAGTTCCCTGTAGAGCCCTTGGTTCTATCCCCAGATTCCACAGTAGGCACTGCTGGTGGCAGCTGCAGTTCCCCATTGGTTTGGAATTAGTCCATAGTCCCCATTTTTGCATTCTGCTGGTTCAATCCTTCCCCCAACCCCCAGATTTCATATAAGGAAACAGGTTGGTGGTTATCAGCCACCAGCAGACTAGGTCCAACCTAAAAACTGGACTGGGCCTAGGATCTGGGCTTTCACTTGGACTGGGTCCAATTTAAAAACCAAACTAGGTCCAGGATTGGGTCCAATTTGGGCAGAACTAAGTCCTGTGGGAGGCCTCAGTGAATACTACAGGAGGGCTAGCTGCCAATGGAAACCTCAGAAGTCGAAAAAGCTACAAACATTAGTGAGTATGGGTCAAGCATTTAAAAGTTGTTAGAGCACATGTACCTCAAGAAGACTCTTGTGATGGACTCCCACTTACTCTCATCTTTTTCTTTTTCTTTTTTTTTTTTTAACTTGAGTGCTTACATTTTACTAATTATCTGTCTAAATGGCCTTTTCACTCTGAAGAGACTATTAGTTACCTTTTAAAATACAACTACTTGAGGTTGCAGACAAACCTCTTTGGGTATCCTTTGTTCCTTGGTCAGAGACTGAAGTGAGGGCCATAGTTAAAGAATCTTCTAAGCCTAAGGAGGAATTCCAAACATATGAAGAATTTAGAGTCATTGGGTCTGTGTTCCAGGCTGCCAGATCTTTACCAGCCTGCACACATGTAGGTAGGACCTAGAAACACCCAAAATGGATGCAAGAAGTAAGACGACAAAACCCTGAAGAGGATATCTGAGATCCTCAATATTTAACATCTTGGGGCCCAGAAAAAGCTAAAAAATTAGCAACAGAACTTTTACAAGCCATTCCTAGAGTCTTCCCTGCCTTCACTGATTGATGTAATGTCCAGACATGCGACCAAATAAAGATAAATCTGTTGCATACTTTAAAATCCATTTGGAAGTCCTTTTTCTATGCCATTCAGGGTTCCCTACAATAAGGGCACCCAGTCTGCTCTAAAATGATAGCAAACAGGATAGGAAGCCACCCACCTATTTGAACTTGTGTCTCAGCAAAGCATTTTATTTTTTATTTTTGTAAGTAGACTCCACACCTGGTGTGAAGCCCACCATGAGGTCTGAACTCAGGACCTGGAGATCAAGAGTCGGTTGCCCAACCCACCAAGCCACCCAGGTGCCCCTAAACTAAGCATTTTGAAAGGACCCTGGAGCAAGATTGCAAGCAAAAATCCTCTAGGCTATTAGCTTTACAGATACAACAGATCCAAGGCCAGAGACCCATCAAAACACTGGTCCAAAGATTGATGCCCTCACTATGATCAACTGGAGGGAAGACTGAAAAAGAGTCTCTTCTTCAAGGTCATATGCAAATTATTCTCAAATGCCCTTTTACCTACTTCTAAAGGAGGGTTCCCATATAGAAACTCCCACAACTGATGGTACTCTGAGGAATTTTCCAGTGAACTAGTACTATAGTTATTCCCTTAAACAACCATGGGGAAACTAACATTAAAACTAATGGGAAAATTTGCCAAATTTTAGTTGATACTGGAGTTATGCTTTCTACTTTAAACCCCACCCTCAGGAGAACATTTCCCTCAGGGTAAAAAAGAGATTTCCATAGGGCAGGAATCTCATAAAGTTTGGAGAGAATTTTTATCTCAACCAGTACAGAGGACTCTGGGATCTTCAACTAAGAAACATTCCTTTTTCGTATGTGATAAAACCCCAACCAGTCTATTAGGTAGAGATCTTTCTAAATTACAAGGGGTAATATATTTTATGGCCAATGATGACCTTACGTTAGAATTTCCTGACCAACCTGATCTTTTACGTTCTCTACATTCTATCTTTGTCATAAAAGAGGAAGAATTCCAACCAAAGACTTCTAATTTAATTGAGGTGCTCAAAAATCTGTGGGCTACTTCTAATATGGGCATTGGAAGAATAAAAAGTACAGAATCTCTAAATATTCAGAGAGATAAAACTAAACCTCTCCCCAAAGTATCTCACTGTCCCTTACATCCTGAGGCCATACAAGGCCTCACACCCATAGAGGAGACAATCATTCCCTGTACTAGTCCCCACAATAGGCAGATCTTGCCAGCCCAAACCTTATAGTTGGGATGATAATTTGTCTAGGATTAGAGAGCTATTGATAAGATATTTACTCTCCTATTAGTTCCAACCTGGACACTCTGCTGGCCCACATTCCATCAGACTTAATATGCTTCACTATTGCAGACTCCCGTTAAGTCTTTTTCAACATTCCTGCAGACACCGAGAGCTACTATCTGCCTTTACTTGGAACAATAGAAAATCTGCCTGGACAGTCATGCCTCCATAGTTTAGTGACGCCCTTTCTTGTTTCCTCAAGTACTTAGCCAAGATGTAAACCCCCTCCCGTTCCATGCAAAATTGACCCTTTTGGAATATGGAGATGACCTTTTGCCTTGCTCAGTTACTAAAGAGATATATCCTTCAAAGACTACATTTACTTGCTGCAATAGTTAGCTGAAAGGAACACAACACCTCTACGGAAAAGTTAACAATGATCTCCACACGCTGTTCATTACCTAGGTCATGATCTAAGTGCTACAGGAATTCAACGGTCTCCAAAAAGAATGAAGCTAATTCAGGAATTTCCTCAATCCATAACCAAGCAATACCTTCATGGATTTCTGGACCCAGCTGGTTATTGTAGACTATGGGTTCCTAATTTTTCTCTATTAGCTTCCCCACTCCATGAACTTACTAAAATTTCCATCCCTGAGTCCCTTCTTTGGGACGACAAACGTGCACAGGTTTTTATGAGGTTAATACAAATGCCGTAAGAACCACCTGCCTTGGGGCTCACTATTCAAAAGCTTCCACTTTATTTGCATAGGAAGGGGATCATCCAGCCCCGGGAATGCTTAAGCAAGAGCGCGGTAATAAACATAGGCCTGTGGCCCATGCTAGCGTACAACCTGATGGAGTTGGTCATGCCCACCTTGCCCAGCTGTCTTAAGACTGTAGCCATAGCTGCAAAGTGAGCGGAAGACTCAGCAGACTTGACCCTAGGCAATGGCGACACCACACGCTATCCAAAGTCTGAACTCTGAATTGATTTGATATTTCTCTGTAAGTGGATTACCTTCTTTTTTTTTTTTTTAAAGATTTTATTTATTTATTTGACAGAGATCACAAGTAGTTGGAAGCAGGCTCCCCACTGAGCAGAGAGCCCGATGTGGGGCTCGATCCCAGAACCCTGGGATCATGACGTGAGTTGAAGGCAGAGGCTTTAACCCACTGAGCCACCCAGGTGCCCCTGTAAGTAGATTACCTCCTATGAGACCCTTCTGCACCACCTCCTCTACCCCTGACACACTTATCCATAACCCTGCCATGTTACTCCCTTGTACTTGAGGAAGGCAGACCCCATCACTGTGAGGGAATAGCATCCCATTTTGTCACTGCTGATTTACAAGAAAGCCCTCTAACTACTCCTGAACTAATTTTGTTTGACACTGTAGGAATGAACAAAGGAATCTGCAAGCTGGTTATGCTATTACAATGACCTACTCAGAAGGGGAAACCTCCTGCAAGCTAAAACCACACACCAAGCAGGGCTCCATGTCCTCACCCAAGTTATTGGTTATTGGAAGGACAGACTGTTAATATTTACATGGACAGCCCGTATTCCTTTGGGGTTGTTCGTGGCTTGGGGATGGTATGGCAACAAAGGGGTTTTCTTACATCTTCCCTGGTACCCCAGGGAAAAATTAGTAACAAGTAAATAATCTTCTTACTGCTCTTCTTTTACTTTCTGAAATTGTCGTCATCAAAATTGAGGCTTACACTAAAGGGACTGAACCTGAGTAGCAGGGAAATGCCCCAGCCGACTTTCATGCAGAGGCAGCACCAACAGAATCTATAAAGATTGTAGTACGTGACCGTCCAGTCTGTTCTGCTTTGGCAAAAAATGACTGTCCATTGCAGAGTTTTGCAACATGTTTTGTAACATGGCGACAGTCTGCTCCTGAGCCAGAGACATTAAGATGGGTCAGCGATAACTGGTGAGTAAATGACCAGTTGGGACTATGGGAAACATAGGACAGCTTCTCGGTTCTTCCTAGCTCCCTGGCAAACCTCATTTTTCAGTTTGTGCATTTCTTCACCCACTATAGTGCACTTAGGTGACTCAAATAGCACTAGTAATAATGTTAGGAGTGAGGTGGACCGTTAGATGGTTGGGCCAGGGTCCCTGACAAGAAAATATGGAGTCAGGACAGCTGCAATAAAATAGCACTGACATCCTGTTTTGCAGCTTAGACAGGACTATGCTAGTATTCTGCTCTGCAGCCTTTGCAGAAATGACTTCTGCAAAACATCCTAACATAAGACAATTAACCTGAAAGGTAGACAGGTACATGACCGAAGTCCTGACTCAACACACCCTGATTGCTTAAGATAGTTCCACAACAGAGCTCCTAAAAGCCCCCAAATTGAGAAATTCTGAGGGTAGCCCACTTGGGTCCCCCTCGCTGGCCGGGAGATTTGTACTCTTGCTCAGTAAACTGTGCTTTGCTACCCACTACTCTTTGGTCTACCTCTTCATTCTTCGAAGCAGTGTGACCAAGAACCTGGGCACTAAGGGGACACCCAAATCCTGTAACAGGGAAAGGTCTATAAAATTACCAAAATAGTCTACCAGCATTGTCTGATCTGAAAGGTCCATGATATTGGAAAAACTACTTTTTTTTTCCTCACAGAAGCTTTAGACCTCCTCCCATCTGGACCCTTTGAACAGCTTCAGCTGGCTTCATTTGACTGACACTTAGTTTAGGCTATCAATATGTTCCTGTTATTGCCCATGTGTTTTCCAGATGGGTTGAAGCCTTCCACTACTGCAAAGCTGATGCTCTCACAGTGACAAAAAAAAAAAAAAAAAATCTGCTAGAAAACATTTTTACCACTTAGGGTATACTTTCCACAATTTCCAGTATTGAGGTATCCACTTCACTGGGAAAATCATACAAGCCTTAAGGAAAACTTGGCAAACTTCTGGGAATTATCACTGTCCCAATTATCTTCAACCATCAGGCAAGGTCAAGAGAACTCATCAGATTCTCAAATTTAAAATTTCTGAACTTTCCAAAGCTACTGGACTCCCCTGGCCTATGGTATTGCTTTCAGTCTTACTGACCGTTCACAGAACATCCTCTGGAAACATAAACTCACTCCATACAAGATAGTCATTAGCAGACCAACATCTATTAGTATACAACTTCTGGTCCCTGTGGTCTTACGCTAGTATGACCACCTACTGTACATCTTTAATGTTTTATGTTCAAGATAATATCAATAAAGAAGTTTCCTGGGTCCCAATTCCAAGGATCCTGTTGGTTACAGTCTAGAGCCTGATGACTAGGTATTCTGGAAGTGTCAGCCGAGGAAGATGGTCTTTGAACCTTGTTGTAAGGCACCTTACCAAGTGCTTCTGACCACTGACACTGCTGCACAACCAGAAGGCATTGAGCCTTGGATTCACATCTTACAGCTAAAGAAGGAACCACCTGATATTTGGCCCCGTAGAGATGCTTCAAATGAAACTGACAAGGAAGAGAAATAGCAGACATCAAACTAGACAAGATGCCAGATCAAGGCTTCATACTTTTACTCAATAAGCCCCCTCTCCTTTTTCTTTTCTTTATTCTGTCATTGGCCTTGAAAGATAATGCCTTCCTCTATCTCCCAAGGCACTCCTAATGGGGTAATCTTTCAGATTGCTAGATTTGTCATGGTATAAGAGATCCCCTGGTCTTCCCTGTGACCACTTACTCTATTCTCAATAGAGGAAGAAATTGCAAACTACAATTGACTCATCTTAGAAGTATGTACCCAGTTAGACACATTTGCCTATGTAAACCTTAGTACATGGGTACCCTCCCATTCCCATGATTATCCAGATTTGCCCCCTCTGACTTCAAGAGATCTCACTAGCCCATCCTTGTGAGGCACTTAGGATGACTTTTTATTTCAGAATGGGAGATTCTCTTCCCATATGCACTAAAAACCTAACTGACCCTTGGCTTAGGAGTAAACACAAAGGAGAATATGATCAGAAACCTCTCCTTAACTCTTGGAGACACTTCAGATCCCATTGCCAAGACATTAACGGCCCAGCAAAGATGCTTACACTCTCTAGCCAGGTTATTTTTGGTAACGTAATTCTCTTTCAGCTGAGCAATAATGTTTGTGTGCTGTAGTTAATAGCACCTACGTTGTCCAGATTAACACTTCTGGGGATGCTGAAACTCAGTTACATAAAATCAAGAAGCAAGCCACTAGGCTTCTAAGGGGGACTCCTTCTACAGAGGCCATCTCCCTTTGGTTTGGGTCCTGGGGACCATGACTCCAAAGTGCACTCCAAACTTTGGGAATTATTCTGCTTACAGTTATAATAATCTCTCTGGCATGTTGTATTCCCTCAAAAGCTTTAAATGTGTGTTTGCAGCCACTAATGACCAAGCAAATGTCTCCTTAAGATTGGAATGTCAGAAAAGGAATGAAGAGGATGACTGACAAAAAAACCTGTGAGCCTGAAGCCATGACCTGTGAATATCACAGAGTTTTAGCAAAAATAGGATCACCAAAAGTTTTGAGAACTACAACATGGTGGCTAAGAGCGGTGCTAGTACCTTAAATCTTTATTCCGTCTCTCAGGCTGAGTTTGATCAAAAAGTGGAAATTGTTAAAAAGAAACAATAGGCTGGGGAAGCTGGGTGGCTCAGTAGATTGAGCCTCTGCCTTCAGCTCAGGTCATGATCCCAGGGTCCTGGGATTGAGCCATGCATCGGGCTCTCTGCTTGGCGGGGAGCCTGCTTCCCCTCTCTGTCTCTGCCTGCCTCCCTGCCTACTTGTGAGCAATCTCTGTCAAATAAATAAAATCTTAAAAAAAAAAAAAAAGAAAAGAAACAATAGGCTCAAAATGGAGTCACGTAAGTTCCACCAAGACTTAAGATCTAACCTAATTGCAGTTTCAGTCTCTTCCTGGATTGGAATTTTAAACCAAAGAATCTAGAATCTCCTGATGGGCACTAGTGAGGTCATCTGTATGATAAGACCTCCTGCCATTCCCCCTGAGGGATGGTGACCTTGCCCCCTCAAAAATCCTTTCTTTTCTTTTGCTAATAACTTCCTATACCACCCCATTTCCGCCTATAAAAAGCTGCCTGCATTTTTGTTCTTTAAGGAGTGGTTGAGAGCATGCATTCAGGACTCAGATTTCTTTGGTTCGAATCTTCCCTTCACCAGGTCTCTGTTAGAGTAGACAGGCTCTGATAGGATAGCTACAGGTCAGCAAAGGGGAAGTCATGACCAGCTATCCAGAAGGTCAGAGGGCTGTCCTGGCAGCACTCCACAAGAAACCAGATCAAACTAGACAAGCCAAAGATGGCAGATGCTATGAAAGAAAACCTTCTACTAAATGAGGAAGAAGTGCAAAACTCTGCTTCCCTGCTCCAATAACTATTCTGGCCCCAGTTAACAACTGTCGATAAAATCTAGAAAACCAGACCCTGTGGGCACAATACACATGTTTTTTCTCTCTCTCTCCACTCTCTCTTAAGCAGTCTCATATCTTCAAAGTGTACTTTTTGCTTTAATAAACTTTCCCTTTTGTGTTATTCATCTACCTTGCTATGTTGCATGTCTGTCCTTAAATTCATTCTTGTGACAAGATCAAGAAAATTTGCCAACTCCTTTGAGTCTGTCTGGGTCAATTCCCCAAGTCCTAGGATTTCCCCTGGGCACCTGGTAATAGCTTTGTGACCATGAACAAGTTACTTAATTTTACTGTACTCTGTTTCTTCATCTGGGACATGGAGATAATCATAGTCCCTACCTTGTAGGGTTATGAGAATTAAATTAGTTCGTAAATGTATGAGATTCTAGAAGGATGCTGGCACAGCCTAAGTGCCCACAAATTTTAGGTGCTGTTGGTGCAGCCCCAGTACTCATTGATCTAAGTGTCTCATATCCTACACTTAATGCCTTTCTTACATAGGATTTGCAGCATGGAACTTCTAACTCCCTATTATTTCTATTGAAATGATTTCTTCCCAAGCAGAAACCATGTTTGTCTATATCCCCCAGAGCCTTCTGCCTGGCATAATGCTATGCAGATGAGAGTTACAGGTGACTGAGCAGAAGGGAACAGAATTCAATGAGTGAAACGGAGTTGAAAGTTCTTACTCATTGGCCCCATATAGTCTGCCCTGAATTAAGTAGAAGGGTCAGAAGTCATTTTTGAACTAGAAGGGACCTAAAGAATCATCCAGTTGGATCCTTCATTTTATAGAGATCCAATGACTCGCCCAAGGTCACACAGTCAGTTAGAATCAGAGCTGGGAATGGACTCCCTTGGGAACAAAGTCTGGCATGCTTTCCACTGAGCACTGGGAAGGAAACCTGTGTGTTATTTCTAATACATAACCGAATTCTGACCATATGTGTGACTTAGAGGAAGTTGATGGATGATGGTAGGAGATAAGCTGAGCAGATGTGCACCCACCATGTAGAGAAACTCATAGAAATAGCATATCATTGTTGTCATGTCATTCTGATCGGGTCATCTTTCAGACTTGGCAATCATAGGATTCTGAGGTATAGGGGTTATTTAGGTTAATAATTCGCATTACTGTATTTCCAGCAATTTTAGTCATACTAGGTAGAGCAAACCAGCCCATCAGCACTTCTCTGCATAGCATGAAGAAAAGATTTACCAGCTCTGCTTAGCTCAGTGGTCAAGGCCACATCTCTAGGGAAGAATAGCCCCTGGCAGAGGAGGGGCAGAAGACAATGGAGCCAGCCTCCACCACCCTCCTTAGGAAAACAAGCTGCGGGTTACTAATTTGCTGGCACACAGCCATAGTGAGTGTGTTATGGCCGAGTTATAATAGTGAATGCAGACCCCGTGGGCCAGCCCCCATTCATACCCCGCACGAGGAATTCACAGCAGAGAGAGATGCACCAAATCTCCAGTCTCGCTAACATTTTCAAGGTGCCCACTCACACGCATGCCACTTGAATGGTGAATCCGGACAAGCCTGAAGAAACAGACTGCCTTTTTTTTTTTTTTTAAGATTTTATTTATTTATTTATTTGACAGACAGAGACACAAGTAGGCAGAGAGGCAGGCAGAGAGAGAGAGAGGAGGAAGTAGGCTCCCTGCCGAGCAGAGAGCCCGACGTGGGGCTCGATCCCAGGACCCTGGGATCATGACCTGAGCCGAAGGCAGAGGCTTAACCCACTGAGCCACCCTGGTGCCCCCAGACTGCCTTCTTGAGACTAGAGGGGCATCAGGACCTAGATTCAAGCCTGGTTTACTTCAACTAAAAGCTGCACAAACTTGAAAAATCCCTTAACCTCTGAGCTTCTAACCTAATCATTTATAAATTATAGGATCCAGGCTGAATCAGGGGTTCCCCAAGCTGATGGCATAGGCTGATCCCTTGGGGAGGTTTTATTCTCTTCTTCCCTTATCTCCCAGTCTTATCCTCAAGGCCTCACTCAACAAATTGATCTGCCTCTCTAGCCCTTGCTGACAGCTACCTTCTCTCCTTCCCATCAGTCCCCACATACTCACACTTGACTACAAACGGTCCATGGTTGCTCTGTAATTATGTACGGTGTGTATGTCCTTATCCCACTAGTTCAAAAGCTTCTGTGGTCTGGACCACTTCTGTTTGTTTGTTTTGTTATTTTCACATACTCCTTCCTGACTCAGTGGACCCTCTTTATAAATTAGACTGCCAATAATTCTATCTGGCATGCACTCTGCTCAGCTGAACACCTATTAGTCTCAAGCTGTGACACACTTGCCCTAGTCACCCCTCCTGCTTTTATACATATGGTTGTAATTCCGTCTTCCCCCAGGATGGCCACCAGCTGATCACGTATCTCGTACCATTTCATGAGCCACCTACGTAAATAAATGTATAAGGGCATATTCTTTCATGTGATTTTTAGTTGATATACAGGGTCCACATCTTGCTTTGTCCCATCTACTATGTCAAGTTCATAAAGAAAAGCAAGGTTCTAACGGCGAAGTGTGAGATTGCACCGCCAGACATTCCCTCTGAGGCAAGTGAGGCATCGTGGAACGTGGCTACTAAGAGGTAGGGTGGGGTCAGAATTAAGGCATAACACCGTAGGATGTGATCTGAAAGGCAGAATCCAGGGCAAAGTCAAGATTAAGCGCAAAGAGGGGCACCTGGGTGGCTCAGTGGGTTAAGCCTCTGCCTTCGGCTCAGGTCATGATCTCAGGGGCCTGGCATCGAGCCCCACATTGGGCTCTCTGCTCAGCGGGGAGCCTGCTTCCCCTTCTCTCTCTGCCTGCTGCTCTGCTTACTCCTGATCTCTCTCTGTCAAATAAATAAGATCTTTAAAAAAAAAAAAAAAAAAAAAAAGACTAAGCCCAAAGACCATCTGAACAAAGGTTCTAAGCGGTAAAACACCAGAAAGGGGAGGGGAGAGGATCCCGAGGCCCCTCGCCGAGGGAATAGTCTGGGAATGTAGGAGGGTAAGAGGTGACAGCAGAGGATCTGGGCGGATTCCTGAGGGTAGGACTTTGCACCTGTCCACCTGTGGCCAGCGGCCACGCTAGAGGATGTTGCTCTTAGGGGAGCCGAGCCCAGAACCTGGAGGCAAAAATCTAACATCTCAGCTCAGCTGGTTTTTATAATGTGTCATTCTATACAGTTATATACCAGCAAACATAAAATTGTCCACTTCATGGTTTATCCTTTATTCCCCTTTTCTTGCTTCCTATTCTGACATACCTTTCATAATGGTTTTATTTACATTTTGCATAGTTAAATACTTGATGGAAGATGATCATGTTACATTAACATCCATTTCCAGTTTCTGCTCATTACATCCCGGATCTCACACGTACCTACATTTTTGGGTAAGTGGTGGGAATACAGGCTTTTTAAAGCAGGGTTTCATTTGTAAAATACAGGCAATCCCTGAATGTTATCCTATAAACAATGTACCATTTTGCAACAGTCTCCCAAATGATCATCAAAAGTACCAGGTGGTGGGTATTAGAGAGGGCACGGATTGCATGGAGCACTGGGTGTGGTACAAAAACAATACTGTTACGCTGAAAAGAAAAGAAAAAAAAAACAACAGTGTCTTTAATAAACGTTGCATTTAAAGGTATTAAAAAATAAAAAAAATAGGGGCGCCTGGGTGGCTCAGTGGGTTAAGCCGCTGCCTTTGGCTCAGGTCATGATCCCAGGTCCTGGGTTCGAGCCCCGCATCGGGCTCTCTGCTCTCTCGGGGAGCCTGCTTCCTCCTCTCTCTCTGCCTGCCTCTCTGCCTACTTGTGATTTCTCTCTGTCAAATAAATAAATAAAATCTTTAAAAAAAAATAAAAAATAAAAATAGTAGTGCTGTGATATTCCTATAGTGTCTTTGGTTTGATGCATTAACTTGACTTTACTGTAATCTTACTATCTTTTAATGTTGTGCAACACCTCTGGGATTATCAAACCCAGCTTTATCAGAAGGCTCAAGAAATTAAATGTTTTGGTTAACATTCTTTTTAAATAAGAGCAGGAAACATTTTCCCCAAAACTGTAATTCACTTCAACCCATTTCTCTACCTTAATGCCTAGCAGACTGGGGATAGCTGGATCTTCAGTTATTCAGGACAGTGAGCCTGATGTCAGTAAGCACTCCACAGCACTACAGACATCTAGAGTTGATACAAGATTGAGATAAATGTCTACAACAATTTTTAAAGACAAAATTCCTGAAAAATTGGCTGTTTTTCTTCTGCATTCTTCTACCGTCTTCTGAATAAAAATAGCTCCTTGTAATTGAGATGGCTTACTGTATATGCCAAGCTTCACTTGCATGACCTCATTCCATCCTGACAACAGCACAATGCGGCTCGTTCTATTATTGCCCTCCCCACCCATGTCCTGAACAGAACGGAGCTGTGTTTTTCTGCAACCTGAACACTGTCAGAACATCTAGTACACCCTGAATGTCTTGTATCCTGCCACCCCCACCAATCCATCTCTGGGGGAAATGTTGGGAGGCCTGGCACTGGCGCCATTGAGTCTGAGAAGAGAGAGCCGTACCTTTAAAGCTGGATAAGCTTTTTTTTTTCCCCCTTTTTAAGTAGGCTCCATGCCTAGCAGGGAGCCCAAGGTGAGGCTTGAAATCACAACCTTGAGATCAAGACCTGAGCTGAGATCAAGAGTTGGATCCCTAACCAACCGAGCTACCCAGGTGCCCCAACTATTTACTTTTTATTCAGCTATTTTCTGGAGTAGAAATCCATTTGAAGGTCAGTGTCAGAGTTTGGCTGCAACATATGCTTCTACTTCCCACTGCAAATTGGACCCAAACAGCACATCCAGATAAACCCAAAAACCAAGGGAGAGCCCCAAGTTTTCATGAAACCTCATCATGTGTTCTGCGCAGAAAATAAAGCAAAATGCACTTTGAAGGAAAGTGAGTTTTTGTTTTGTTTTTAGAAGATTTTATTTATTTGACACAGAGAGAGAGACTACAAGTAGACAGAGTCAGAGCAGAGAGAGAGGGAAGCAGGCACCCTGCTGAGCAGAGAGCCCGATGTGGGGCTTGATCCCAGGACCCTGAGATCATGACCTGAGCTGAAGGCAGAGGCTTTAACCCACTGAGCCACCCAGGTGCCCCAGAAAGTGAGTTTTGAATTAAAAAGAAATCTGCACAACCATACTGCCTCTGAATTGTACACTTAAAAATGGTCAATGTGATTATAATGGTCAATTTGGTGTTATGTTTGTTTGACTGACATAAAATAAAGCAAAGCAAAAAAAAGACATCTTGCTCAGTACAACATTAGAATATTACAATATTTACCAAAATCTATGCAGATTCCTTCTGGACAGTGGGATTATGCTGTTTATAAACACTGCTTAACATCTGTCTCTTTTCTATTTAAAATGTCCTCTAGACCACACTCCTTTGCAATGTTGGAAAGGATTAGATTGGCCTGGAGCCAGCTGTCTGCTGCTTGGGCTGCTCTGCCTTCGTGTTGTCTGTGGGTGGGGTGAGCTGTTGCCCACTGCG
This sequence comes from Lutra lutra, assembly GCF_902655055.1. Taxonomy (NCBI): domain Eukaryota; kingdom Metazoa; phylum Chordata; class Mammalia; order Carnivora; family Mustelidae; genus Lutra; species Lutra lutra. The sequence goes on along the minus strand of NC_062279.1, from coordinate 24,509,771 downwards.
CGAGTGAGAAGCCAGATGCCCTCTCTTCTTTCTGGAAGGCTATTTATTGTTTTAGAGGAACCAGCCATCAAAGAGATCTCCTGTGACCCACCCACTCCTCCCAGCTTAAAGTTCTGGACTGGAAAATGCTAACATCCGACCAGACACACAGAAACATACTGAAAGACAATGCCTGGGCCCTGATTTTCTAGGGAGGGGAGCTGGGGTTTCTTTATGACCACATCAGCCCAGCTTGTTTTTAAGGCTCTGACAATGCTAACAAGCTAGCTTAAATCTACAGTGTCTGTCTGCTCTTACCCAACACTGACTTACATTCAAGCCATCATCTGGGCCACGTCTCTTAAATTTCTTATTTTCTTCCTTGGCTCAGCATTGTACCAAGATTCCCTGCTCTGAACTCTGAAAGTTTTTTTTTTTTTTTTTAAGATTTTATTTATTTATTTGAGAGAGACAGAGTGAGAGAGAGAATGAGAGCAGAGAAGTCAGAAGGAGAAGCAGACTCCCCATGGAGTTGGGAGCCAGATGCGGGACTCGATCCCAGGACTCCAGGATCATGACCTGAGCGGAAGCAGTCGCTTAACCAACTGAGCCACCCAGGCACCCCTGAACTTTGAAAGTCTTATGACAGGAATAAAATGTTTCCAGAAAAGATGGAAATGAATTGTGCTGATTGCCTAGTAGAGATTAATCAGATGGTCCAGAAAATTCTTATATTAGTGTTTTTTTTTATAGTATCAACAGAGAAAAGCAATTTTTTTTTTAATTTGCAAAGAAAACTTAGGTCCAGAATATATCCCTAGTTTGTGGAAAATGGTTGTGAGGTACATGGAGGGACAGAGGGTACGCCTGACAGTGGGAAGTGATGTTGTCTTTCTCCTAAAGGCAGTGGGGAGTAAAAACCCTCACAATGGGGTGTATATATCTCTCTGTACTTTCTATGTGTGTCTATTTATGAAGGCTTTAAGTCAACAACTCCTAATGCCCTTACATTTCACTCTAAATTCCTCAGCATAACTGATAAGGCCCTGTAAAGACTAACTCCGGCTTACCTTCCAGCATCATCTCCCCATGACCACCCCCTTTCTGCCAAGCTACCCCATCTTCCTCCAACACCTTCAGTGTTCCAGGTACTATACTCTCTCAGCTCTAGACAATTCTTTATGCTGTTCTCTCCTTCTGGAATTTTCTTATATTCTTCTCCCATCTCCTTTACCTGGTTAATTCTCACCCTTCAGGTATTAGCTTGAGTTTTCTCCTCTCTGACCCTGTGCTTCTGCTAACAAGACTTTCCTTCAACTATATATTAAAATTATTTGTTTAATAGTGCCTTGCCCTGCAGTTAAAAGCTCTACAGGTACAGATGTTGTGTCTATCTTGCTCACCACCGTATCTCCAGCATCTACCTAGCATAGGACTGTGAACATCATAAATGCTAAATAATAATAGTAATAATAGTTGGAAAAGAAGAAGAGAACAATTAAGGGAGAGTGGCGGTGGGAAGACAGACAGTGAAAAAGCAGGAGAGCAGGAAGGGGGCAGGCAGAGGAGTCAGGAAACAGAACAGTCAATAAATGGTCCCAAATACAGTCAGAAAAATATCCTTGCTCTTTCCAGTCTCAAAAGAGAGTAGAGATCTATGTGATCTGGGACAGACTGAATCTTGAATTAAAATCTGCGTCAATTTTAGCACCTAGAAATACAGAATCTTCACATTGCTGTAGCTTCTGAAGCATCACCTAAGCTGTTCAAGGGCCTGGTGCTCTGGGAAGACTCAGTGGGACTCAGCACTACCAGTGAATTTACCCTGGTGTGTGCACATGAGCTTGCAAATGTCCACCTCCTTTTTTTATTTGCTAGGAAACTGAATTCTATACTGTGTAAAATATCCAATTCAAAAAAAATTGAAACTGTGACTACTGAGTAGCCTAAAAGGATGGGAGAACCATCAGGACAAAAGCGCCATCGTTTTTTCCAACTGGTCTTCCTTGTTTCTTTCACTGGTGAAAGGAAGAGAAGTCTAACACAGCTGAAACCTGCCATCTAGTGGGCCTTCTAATGACATGAGTTCGCCACTGTGAAGGGAGCTGGCATCACAGGACAGGAGGCCTGAAGAAGCCCGCAAGCTCGCATCATCTCAGGTCTTCCCTGGGGGTGGTCAATATCCACCTTTGAGAAGGAGGGATCATTTATGGCCTTCTGACAGAGCTCCTCTTTCTAAGTAGCCCAATATAATGTTTTCACATTCTGATGTCCAAAAGGTTAACAGTAATCAATGTGAAATTTCGATCACTTTAAATTCAAAGCTATCCTAGCAAGAAATCAGTGCCCCCTTTGGAAAAGCATACAAATCTTAATTCTGTTTTGAGTCTTAAATTTAGAAATCAGATTTATAAGTCGAGGGCCCAACTTCTTTTTTAGAAGTTATTTAAGAAGAAGAACTGTCTTCTTAAAAAAGAAGTAGTAGTAGTAGTAGTAGTAGTAGTAGTAGCAGTAGTAGTTAGAAGAAGTAGTAGTAGTAAGAAGTAGTAGTAGTAGTAGTCGTCGTCGCTGTTGTTGTTGTCAACAACAAATCTATCTTCCCTGAAGCAACTACCTACATGAGGCCAAGAGTGGTCTTTGGTCTAAAGGGCTTTGGTCTAAATGTGTCCCATATGGCATAACTCAGAACACTTGCACAGAATAGCAGCTCCATGTCAGGAACCAAGAGGCCAGGTTCACACTGCTGCTCACCCACCGTCACTCAGAACCAACCATCTACCTTCCATGAATCTGTTTCCTCATTTGTTAAAAAAAAAACAAACACTTAAGCTTAACAACTACTAAGTTCCCTTTGATCTCTCAAGTTCCATGAGCTTGTTCCAGAGTTAACAGGTCTCCTGACCCCAGCAGCCTGATTTTCAACCCACTCTGTGCTCAGTGCCCAGCAGCACACTTGCACCGAGATACCGACGGAGGGCCTGAGTGTGCTGGTGAATAAGCAGATGTCACCTCTGCCAAGCCAACTGCTGAGTGAGGGACACAAACATAAAACAGGGATTGTGCCATAGGTGATGAGGGCTTCAGGGAGAGTATGTAACTGGGCCTAGAAGAGGGTGGGGTCTGGATGGAACAGGCCTGGATCTGAAGATCTGTGAGCAGGTTTTTCCATATGTGCCTTACAAGCAAGAAGACGCAAATGGGCAAAGGCCCAGGCGAGAAGGAGACTGGCACATCTGGGCATCAGAGTCCACAGAGCCTGGACTGTGAACAAGAGAGTGAAGTAAAATGAAAGAGGAGGGAAAGGCAGAGGCTATATTATGCATGGCCTTGTGGGCCATACCAGGAGTTGTAATTTAATTCTAAGAGCAACAGAATTGCTCTATTGAAGGGCTTGAAGCAAAAAAGTGACAGGACCAGATGTGCTTTTGTGAAGATCTGACTGTTATGTTAAAGACTGAGGTCAGCTTCAAAATTGGATGCAGAAAAGCTAGTTACAAGATTATGCTGTAGTCCATGTAAGAGATAAGGGTCATTGCTGCCATGATGGAAAGAAGAAGGAAGATGCAAGAAATCATTAAACAGCGTCATTAGGGCATCTGGTAGTAGTTGATTGGACATGGAAGAAAAAGGGAAGCATCGAAGATGATTCCAGGCTTTTGATGAAGGGCAACTGGGTAGAATTAGTGCCATTCACTGAACTGAAGGACACAGGAGAATGACCAGGTATGGAGAAGACTTATGTGCTCCACTTCAGATGGTTCTTTTCAGAAAAAGGCTCAGGCAGTTAGCAGGATGCTGGACAGTCAAATTGGGAGCTCAACAGAACGACTGGAGATCAATGGAGAGCAAGTGGTAGCATGTAATGAGAAGAGAAAAAGACACAGAACCAACATTTAATGTTTGGGAGAGTGGACAATGCAGAGCTGGTGAAGCAAACTTCAAGGAGGGGCCCATGAGGCAGGAAGAAAACTGGCAGAAAATAATGCTGTGGAAGCCAAAAGCAGAGTGTTCCTTTCTGTTGAATGGACCTGGTGGGGCAAGTCACATGGGGACTGAAAAGAAAACCCTGAGTTTAATGACCTTGACCTTGGTGATTAAATGCATGTAGAGTAGTGGGGCAGGAGTCAGGTTGTCTAGGTGGAGGATGATAGGAGATGGACAGTGGAGGGTGACAGTGAGGGTGGAGACACTTCTGAGGGGCCCGGTTCTGAAGGTGAGAGGGGACAGTGGCTGGAGGGCATATGGGGGCTAAGGCCAGATTTCTTAATATGGATAAGGCTTATGGAAGGGATCCCGTTGAGAAGGGGAGGTTGAAGATGCCCATCAGGGAGACAGTAACTTATATTTCAAGTCTCCTGAGAATGCATCCAAGGGTGATATCCAGGACACAGACAGATTGGCCTTAGTCAGGAGGAACAACCCTTCTTCTACTATAACCGTCAGAGTAGGGAAGGAAGGGATGTGGTAAGATGGAGTCAAGGCAATTCGAGGGCTCCAACTGATCAGTAAATTAGGTGAGAATTTCATTAGCTCCAAGGAGAGAGATGGAAAAGATCAGAGGTTTAGGAAGAGAGAAAAAGTGAGCTCTCTAGAGAAATCTATCCAGCAGTGCCCGACACAAGTGAAGTGACCACAGTCTAATGGCACCAGCCCGGCCAGCTGCATGCTTTCCTCCACAGGGTTCAGTACCCAAGTGTGGACAAGAAGTGGGCGAACAGGTTCATGGGGTTGTAAATTTCCAAAAGGAAAAACAAAGGATAACATAATTTACTTAGGATGGATTCAAGAGGTTGGTAGAAACAACAGACCCTGGAGTCTGATGAGCATAGAAGGGGCCAAGACGGATAAAGCAGGAGAAGCTCCTGGGGGTGAGGCTGGAAGGGTCAGCTGACGAAATGGCTCCATAAGGTGAAGCAGGACAGGCTCTGAGAGAGTGGGGATGGATACTAGGTGGCTTAGCACTGTAGATATAAAACATAGTCACATCTTTGTTGTCACTCCCCAACCCATATGTGCAGCGCACCCGTCGCACTAAGTATATTTATCTTAGAATGTTGAATGAACAAATGCATGCCCAGGAACATGGCTTCTGAAATGACCACCAAATTCCTGGGGAAACCAAAAAACTGTTCCCTGAGTTTTGGTGTGTGTTGGGTACTCTTCACAGTGCTAGGAATAGGATAATGAACCAAACAAACATGGATATTGCCCAGCAGTGGCTTACATTTTCATGGGGGGAAGATGGGGATAGGCCCCAGATTACAAAGAATTGATTAGTTCAATGAAAAAGGAAAGAGGTGAGCCGTATTTTCTGGATATTCTAAATTATAAATTACATCGGCTGTACAACATTCTCTGATTTGAGTCTTGATCAGAATTAACCGCCCCAAAAGATCCCTTGATGATCATGCTTGAGAAATACACACTGCTTGGTAATAATTAGTTGCAGTTTATTCAACATTTGCCATAGGCCAGGTAGCACTTACATTAGGTAATAGCATCTCCATATTCCAGATGAGGAAAGTGGGTTCTAGGCAAATAGCTGCTCAAAGAGCACTTTGTTGCCTAGTGGTAAAGGCAGGATTAAGCCTAGCTATGCCTCTGCCTGACCTCTCTGTTCCATAACCCATTCCCCTCTTCTGGTCAGAAGACTGATGGACAAATATGGTAGCATTGTGAACTTTGTTTCAGAAAGCTACCAAAACTGCTAAATGACCAGGCTTTGTTGGAAGCACACCTGGGGGGCTTCCAAACCCAAAGCTGTCAGAACACTGGTAAGAACTCATTCCACAGGAAAAGAAAACACCAGATGAATACTTCTCTTCTCTCCAAAGGTACCATGTTCTGGGAAAGATGTCAAGAGTCAATTTGTTGAATCTCTGGTGTCAAATAACTTGTGATTTTGTTGTTGTTGTTTGAAATAGTTATGACTAGATGTTTTTCACATTTTTCACATTTTTTGGTAAATTCTTGGAAGCCCACATCTGTCTTTACTTTCTTATAAAATCCTGACTGGGCTTTGAATGAATACAATTTAATGTTACAAAGTCAAAATTGGTTTTTTTTTTAGCTCTTAGATAGTTCTTTTCGATTCAGATTCATGTTCACTTTACTTTGAGTCCCTAGGATATTTTCAAAAGTATTCTGGCTAATACAACTTTGAAAATATTTCTGGAAAATAGTATATCTTCAAGGGCCAAATCATCTAGGTTTAAAATACTGTAAGTCGGGGCACCTGGGTGGCTCAGTGGGTTAAAGCCTCTGCCTTCGGCACAGGTCATGATCCCAGGGTCCTAGAATTGAGCCCCACATCGGGCTCTCTGCTCCGAGGGAAGCCTGCTTCCTCCTCTCTCTCTCTGTCGGCCTCCCTGCCTACTTGTGATCGGTCTGTCAAATAAATAAATAAATAAAATCTTTTAAAAATATACTGTAAGTCAAAGATTAACTGTTCAGAATGATTTTAAAAAGCTCAATTCTGAGGGTTTTTTTTTTTTTTTAAGTATGTAAATCTCACTTTGGGAACTAAATCATTTGAAAGGTAGTAAATGGTAGTAAATCTTTCCAGATTCCTCAGCAGGGGATGCACACACATACTTTAATACACTCACACACACCACTCTCCGTTCTCCATTCCATATCTACCAATATCCCTCAAGGAAAACTCTACAAGATTACATCTCCTGACACCAGAAGAGTATCCTCAGAATAAAATGGTAAAGAGTCTTAATACAAGAAGGTATTGAGATGGAGAGATATTACTTGTATATATTTTAACTTATTTATTCTCTAACATATATGTGTGTCAGAAGCGGGAGAAGATTGTCTAGTCACTGGATAGCTAAAGCTAAATGCCAAGGACTCAGTTAAGCCCCATGAAAAACACAGATTTAAAAAAAGGTGTCCTAAGTATAAAGAGTGATCAAAAGAGGATGCATCCCAGGCCTTGGGAAAGCAAAGCCTGGGAGGTGGGACAGCCTTCCCTGAGAAAGCCACAGGCTGGCTGAAGTTGGCCAGGTTGATTGAGGGGGCCTGGAGGGAGCTGGACACATTTGATGATCTTATAGGAGCCCAGGCTAGTGAAAGCAGAGATACTAATCTAGAGATTAGAGGTGACTCTACAGAGATTCTGAGTTCAGGGAGGGTCTCATCATTCAGGTGAAGATGTTGGACTTTATCCCCAGTGGAGCCCTACTCTTTAAGTAGGGAAAGGTCATGTTCAGATCTTAAGACCTCAGCCCAGTGGCTGTGAGAAAAAGTCTAGGAGGACATCTGGGTGGTTACTGCATTTCAGGATTGGGGATGAGGGACAACATTGGCTGGGACTGTGACTGGAACGGGTTCACAGATTGAGAGGATGTGGGGGCATGAGGGCAGTTGAGGGGGAAGGCAAGGATGCTCCCCAGTTTAGTGTCCCAGCTGCCATGTTCCAGTGGCCTGGAGGGAAGGGAAGATGTTTCGGGGTGGAGTTTGTATGGAAAATGAACCTGTCAGGAACACCCAAAATTTTTGATCCTAAGATCCTCATTCTTACTCCATTCGAGTCATCCCAGACACTATCCTGCATAGATTTCTTTTCCTGAATCATATGAAGAAAAAGCTGGAAAGATTCTTAGAAGTCATGCAGTCAGAGCCGCTTCATTCTGTGCATGAGAAAAAGGAACCCCGGGGATTTCTGGGGAACCCCCACAAAGATGCACTGGAACCTCAGCCCTTAAGGCCCTGGGATCCTACCAGGACCCACTGAAGTGTGCTCCATGTTTGTGCTTTTTAACACTTTTCCTAAGCATCATCTTCGCCACTTTTCTTGTGCAAGAAACCCGGGCTCTGGAAGATACTCATTCAAATGCAACCCTCTCACCAACTGAGGCTCTGAACGTGAACCTCACATACTCGGGAAAGTAAACACAAATCAGAAGCAGCTGAGAAGTTCAAAATCAGTTTAAGTTGCCTTCTCCTCAATGTGCTTATAGGCATCTCCAGTTAGATCATTTCGGTTTTCATTATGATTACATAAAAAAATAACAGAAAGCAGTGATTGGGCTCATTATTTTTTTATATGAATTCTTCAATATCTATGCATCATGGTTTCAATTATTTGTCTTTTGGCTTCCAATAAAATTTCACCATTTTAACCCATGTGGATAGTATTTGCAGTAATTTTTTTAAAAAAGGACAAAGAAGTAAAATCTATGGCTTTTACTCATTTAGCTTTCATTTTTGTATAAGCTATGAGGGTGAAATGGTAGATGGCAGAAACAACCATATTTAACACTAAACCCTTGACCAACGTAAGTTAAAATAAACAAACAAATGCTCACCTAAGGCGAGAGTCCTTAAAGGTGTCAAGATAGGCGGGATAACTCCATTCAATCTTGTTCCCTTTACATCGAAGCTCTAGAGTTTGGCCTGCCGTCAGGCTCAGGGTTGCTGCAGGCTTCTGGAAGCGGCCTTTATCCATCATATGTATCATTATAGACTGAGTCTTTGGTGGGGCATCAGCTGCATCCCTGTCCTTTATTTTAGGAATTTTGGGTTTCACCTTCTTGTTGGTAGGCTTGATTCTATTCTCTCCAGGCTCCTTTGGACGCTTGTTCTTGGGAAGTGGTTGGCCAGTAACTAGGACAAAAGTGAGGAGAGAACAATGCAACTCAAGTAGTAATGAACCAGTGGATTCTGCACCTAAAACAGGTAAATTTTGGACACTCTTCTCCTCCATGAAAATTATTTTCAGGAATTATCATTATTTTCTTAGTTCATCCTTCTGTTGGAAAACAATGACTCACTGAGAGGTAAGATATTTCATTTTCAAAGATGTTACTCCAATTCAGCAATTTAGCTCATTGCACATTATGAGCTAAAATTTGCACTTGCCAGATAACAAGACTATTTCTTGTAGTTCACCCTGTCTTGCAGTCCCTAAGGGGTCACGGAGAATGGCAGCATCAGAGTTGCTCAAAGCTGTTGCCCGTCCTTGTGGTCTCAGAGACATCACTGTTCATTCTGAATTTACTGTTTAAATGCAAGAGAATGTCATCTCCAGGGAGTACAGACATGAACTGCACCATAAACCCTCTCAGAGGAGTTCAAGCCACTATGAACTTTCTCCCAAAGGAGTGCGCTCAGCGGAGTCTGGGTGTATCTGGATGGACAATGTCCATATGGACGTTGTCCATATAGCATGCAAAGCTTAAGAAGGAGTAAGTCCCAAATATTCCCTCATTTTTTATTTTTTAAAGAGTTGTTTTAGAGAGAGAGCATGCAGGGCAAGGAGCAGAGGGAGAGAGAGAGAATCTCAAGCAGACTCCCCACTGAACAAGAAACCCGACAGGGGGCTCATCCCATGACCCTGATCATGACCTAAGCCAAAACCCAGCTGGCCACTTAACCAACTGTTAAGCCACCCAGGCGCCCCAAATCTGTGCTCATTTAAAACTTCCAAAGAAGTTATTAAAAGCTCAACAGTAACTATAGCAATGGTTTAGAACTTGGCCAACAAAATATTGGGGGGGGGTAGGAGATTATTGGATCACCAACGTTGTTGATAATTGCTGGCAAAGGGTGATAATAAAAAGACGATCTAATTAGAGTCTATCTTATCACTGTTTTTCCTTTCTCTATAGATGTCCACCCCTGATTGCCTACATCCAGGGATGATGGCTCCCACTTTCCTTCCCTTGCTATGCCTCTGGGCTCCAGAATGTCCCACATGCCTGCACAGCCTTGGACTTGTGATGAGAAGAAGGATGAGAAGAAGATCATGCAGTTTCAGTCTCCCCTCTGTCTGCACGAACTCAAGGGCAACCTCACTATATACCCACAAAATTACTAAATGTCCCAACTTACGGGGCCCTGAGAGGTCATTTAGGTAAAATTCTTACATTGTACATTTAAAAAAGGAGACGCTGTTGCACTCAGCTGGTTTGTGGCAGAGTGTGAGAGTAGAATTCAAGTCTTCTGACTCTTACTGCAATGTAAAGTATGTACCTTACTATGTAGGTAAGTATCCTGTATATATTTCAAATGGATAGCAACACAAATCTTCACCAAGATTGTACAAATACAGGGCATTTGTAGAAAATGAGAAAGAGTGATAAAGCTGGAGAAAATTTTTTCCTTTTTGATGTATTTATTTAACTAATACTATGTTGGTGTACTTAAGACTCGGGGTGGTCAAAAGTATAAATGGGGATCAAGAAATAGAAAAAGGTAAGTGTTGCAAGCTCTTATATGGTGGGCCAGGCAGGTGACCACAGAAGATAAGCCAAGTGGGCCTGGTGAGGCCATGGCCTCCCTAAGGGACAGCTGCTCCTGCTTCAGCAGGGACAACTCCCTGCCTGCAGAGAGTACATGCCCACACTTGCCAGATCTGAGACCTCAAAGGATGGCAGAAATGCAGATTTCCTGATTTATAAGTGCCAGAAACTCAATTTTTAGAAACTTCCTGTTTGAACCCCTGAGGTTAGAAGTCTGGTAGTAATTGTCCTTGAAGGGGTGAGATGACCACGAGGGGACATGAGGGGAATTTCCAGGAACATTCTCTCTTGATCTGGGCTAGTTACAGGCGTGTGAACAGTTTGTGAGTGTTTCATGAAGCCAAACTTTAAGGCTCTAAAAATTTAGCTGCTCTGGACTCAACTGCTTAATGGTAAGCTTGGCTTCCTTTGCATGTTGCCCTGTGCCCTTTGAAACAGGAGCCATTCAGATTCCACTTTTAGTTCAGCTGAGCCCAGACTCTGGAACCAACCCCACTCAGATCCCAGTATCCATCAACATCAGCTCCTCAGCCTGCTGCCTTCTTTGGGCTTATATGTCTTGCTACCCGAGCCCTGCTCTTTTCAATGGCTTCGGGGCCTGTTGAGACCCTTCCTTCTTTCCCTAGGCCTGAGTCTCTTATTATTTCCCATCCTTCCTCTACTCTAGTGCTCTGGGTCATGGGCCCTGCTGAGCTTCTTCAGTCCTTCCAGAGAGCACAGTTGTGTCCTTGAGCCCCAGACTACAAGGTGAGTCCCCAGTGCCTGCTGCTGAACCTGCTGTTCACCGAGACCTCCCCTGATCCTGCACATTTGCCTTATTTACCCCCAAAGTTCTAATGACAGAAGAGGGTGGGTAGTGGCACACATGCACATATTTTCCCAACCTTCTAGAAGGAGAAGACCTGTAACCACTGGGAACATGTCAAATCAACATGAGTGCGCTCATCCAGCAACATCAGTTTTGGACTTAAGTCTCAGTTTTGCAACAGAGTAAAAATCACCGTGCTTTACTTAGGGTAGCAAATTCAATTGTACCATGAGAATGTCCGTCATCCGTGCTTTGCAGGCATTTTGATCACACTATGCCTATGGAATTCATGGACTTCTGGGTTAAAGTCGAATTTGATGTGTTTTCTTTATCATGGAACAGGAATCCAGGGTATCAGAAATGACCACAACTGGCTGTAAATCCTATGGAATTTAGACAAACAGTGCAACTCACCTGACTTCTAACCTCTCAGATCCTGTGGGACTCTGTTTCTCAGGAAACTAATAAGGGATATTATGCATCCAAATGTGGTATTATCCCTGCAAAGTAATTTGACTTGTTCAACAAATAGACATAGCAACTGATCTAACTGTATAGTTGGTCCATCTGCCTGACGATGGAATTGGTCCACAATTTGATAACAATGACACTAAGTTACAAGAGCCAGCTACCTGACCCCATAAGGCATACAGACAGATCTGGGATTGAGTGATTCCCAAATTCCATGTCTAACTTCTTAAAGAACATGACTTTTCTACCTATGTAAATTATTTTCCAAAGATCTGAAAAATTTATATTATAAATAAAAGCAAAAGCCCATTACCATTGTGTTTTTGAGATGATAGCATAGTAGTATATTTTATAGAGAAATAAGTGATAAAATTCACACATCATTAAATATCATTATTGACTTCAGATCCTGATGGCCACTTACTAGCTATGTCACAGCAGGATGTTATCTACCCTCTCTCTGTTCGTTCATCTGTAAATTGAGAATTATATGTTAACAATGACTATCTTATCAATAGTTGTGGAAGATTACATGAGTTAATACATTTAACACACTGAGAATATTGTCTGACCCATAATAAGTAAGTGCTAGGTAAGTGCTACTTGCTATTTTGTGGTTGTCTTGTGATAACGTCTCACGGTGATCTCCATGATAAATTTGTAATGGAAGCAATGAAGCTAATATTCTTCCTAATTTACAGGTGAAATAACTGAGCACAGATGCCAAGTAGCTCACTGCAGGTTACTAAGAAGTTAGCTAAGAAACAGATCCTTGGATGTCGGGTCTAAAGTCTTCTCTAGGGCGCCTGGGTGGCTCAGTGGGTTAAGCCGCTGCCTTCGGCTCAGGTCATGATCCCAGAGTCCTGGGATCGAGTCCTGCATCAGGCTCACTGCTCAGCAGGAAGCCTGCTTCCCTTCCTCTCTCTCTGCCTGCCTCTCTGCCTACTTGTGATCTCTCTCTGTCAAATAAATAAATAAAATCTTTAAAAAAAAATAAATAAAAAAAAATAAAGTCTTCTCTAGTTCATGCTGTTGTCTCTTGATTCACTTAAAGATTAGCATATTGTAACAGTTTCTTTTCTTTTTTTTCTTCTTCTTCTCCCCGCCCCTCTCCCCCGACCAAAATCTCATGCATAACACCCTGTCTAAATGGTTTCTTTGTGTGATACGCCCCAGGCTTTGACAAGAAGTTCCAAATCAAACAGAACATGATGCCAGGGAGCGGAGTACAACCTTCCTGGAAGGGCTGGGTATGCTTTTCTAAGGCATACATTAGAATCCCTAAGTGAAGAGACACTGGTCAAAAGCCTGTCTCCAAAATAAATGAATAAATGTTATAAAATAAGAAGTAAACAAGACAAAGGACTGTAACCCTTTGGCACAAATTGAGGATTGCAATCAAACCCTTAATAAAGGTTGTCTTTTGGTTTTGTTAACTGTTTCCTTTGCTGTGCAAAAGCTTTTGATCTTGATAAAATCCCAAAAGTTCATTTTTGCCCTTGCTTCCCTTGCCTTTGGTGATGTTCCTAGGAAGATGTTGCTGCGGCTGAGGTCGAAGAGGTTGCTGCCTGTGTTCTCCTCAAGGATTTTGATGGATTCCTTTCTCACATTGAGATCCTTCACCCATTTTGAGTCTATTTTCATGTGTGGTGTAAGGAAATGATCCAATTTCATTTTTCTGCATGTGGCTGTCCAGTTTTCCCAACACCATTTATTGAAGAGGCTGTCTTTTTTCCATTGGACATTCTTTCCTGCTTTGTCAAAGATGAGTTGACCATAGAGTTGAGGGTCTATTTCTGGGCTCTCTATTCTGTTCCATTGATCTATGTGTCTTTGTGCCAGTACCATGCTGTCTTGATGATGACAGCTTTGTAATAGAGCTTGAAGTTCCTCAAAATGTTGAAAATAGAACTACCCTATGACCCAGCAATTGCACTGCTGGGTATTTACCCTAAAGATACAAACGTAGTGATCCGAAGGGGCACGTGCACCCGAATGTTTATAGCAGCAATGTCTATAATAGCCAAACTATGGAAAGAACCTAGATGTCCATCTACAGACAAATGGATAAAGAAGATGTGGTATATATACACAATGGAATACTATTCAGCCATCAAAAGAAATGAAATCTTGCCATTTGCGACGACGTGGATGGAACTAGAGGGTATCATGCTTAGCGAAATAAGTCAATTGGAGAAAGACAACTATCATATGATCTCCCTGATATGAGGGAGAGGAGATGCAACATGGGGGGTTGAGGGGGTAGGAGAAGAGTAAATGAAACAAGATGGGATTGGGAGGGAGACAAACCATAAGTGACTCTTAATCTCACAAACCAAACTGAGGGTTGATGGGGGGAGGGGGTTGGGAGGGGGGGTGGGGTTATGGATATTGGGGAGGGTATGTGCTATGGTGAGTGCTGTGAAGTGTGTAAACCTGGCGATTCGCAGACCTGTACCCCTGGGGATAAAAATATATGTTTATAAAATTAAAAAAAATGTATGCTGAAATAAAAATCATAAAAAAAAACCCTTAATAAAGGTAATTTAACTATTAACCTCTCTGATTCTATAGACTAGAATTATGTTGGACGAGTTAAAAAAATAACAAATTCACTAGCAGAATCATTGACAGCTACTCACAGGAAGACCATATATGAATACTGTCATTAATATAAAGATCTGTAGCTGGTTGCCTTTTTCTTCTCGTGGACAGTTAAGGGTAAAAGTCTGACATGATGGTTGCATGAAAATAACCACACTATAAATTGGCTGAGTAGCTTAGGGCTTCCCTAGTGTGTTATATAAACTGATGAACATGCCCTACTCTAATTTTTTGGTTCCTCACGGAACACCCCACAAGAATACATACACTTTGCCAAGAACAACGTTGAGAAGGTAAGAAAGCAATGACACTTGGAAGAAGAAAATATAAAGATGAGAGGCTTTCCTTTCCTTACTCCCTTTGAGAGACTCACTCCAAAATACCCTCTTACCATTTCTTAAAGTATCATTTTCTTAAAATAGCAATTTCTAAGAATAAACACTTCTACTCCAGGACAAAGATGTTACTTTGACAGCTCCTGCCTAACTCCATCAGGTCGCTGGCCTCTGCCAGGAACAGTGCACCCCCAAAGTGGCCCCCACATGACTAGCCTCACCCAAAAGTATGCCCACAGCAGCTGTATTCCAGCCACAGCAGGAAGGCACATGCAGCCCATACAAGGTGACCCTGGAATGTCTGGTTCTGGTGACCAAGAAGGACTGCACCTCCAGGCCCCACTGGACACCCTTTACATGACACCATATTCTTCAAGACTGGAAGATGTAGCTAATCTACCTAAAACATAGAAACAAACACAGAGAGTGAGAGAATGAGGAGACAGAGGAATATATTCCAAACAAAAGAACAAGACAAATCCTTAAATAGGACTAAACAAAATGAAGATATAAGCACTCTATCTGATAAAGAGGTCAAAGTCAAGGTCATAAAGATGCTCACTGGATTCAGGGAAAGAATGGATGAATACAGTGGGAACTTCAACAAAGAGAAAGAAAATATTAAAAAGAACCAATCAGAGTTGAAGAATACAATAACTGACATAAAAAATACCCTAAAGGGAATCAATAGCAGATCAAAAAATGCAGAAAAGTTGATCCATGATCTGGAAGGCAGGGTACTGGGAATAACACACAAGATTTAAAAAAATGATAATAGCTTAAGGAATCTCTAGGACAACATTAAGCATACTAACATTTGCATTATAGAGTTGCCAGAAGACAGAAAAGGACAGAAGATTTATTTGAAAAATAATGGCTGAAAACATTCCTAACCTGGGGAAAGAAACAGACATTCAAGTTCAAGAAGCACAGAAAGCCTGAAACAAGATGAACCCAAAGATGCCCATACTAAGACACATTACAATTGAATATCAAAAATTAAAGATACAGAATCTTGAAAGCAGCAAGAGAAAAGCAACTAGTTGTGTACAAGGGAACACCCAAAACTCAGTTGGTTTTTGAGCTGAAACCTCACAGGCCAGAAGGGAGTGTTATAATATATTCTAAGTGCCAAAAGAAAAAAACTGTAATCAAGAATACTCTACCCCACAAGGTTATCATTCAAAATTGGAAAAGAGGTCAATTTTCCCAGACAAACAAAAGTTAAAAGGGTTCATCACCACTAAACTGACCTTATAAGAAATGTTAAAGGGACTTTTTAAGAGGAAAAATAAGTGGAAGAAAATTGTGAAAGAAAAAATCTCACTAGTAAAAGCAAATGGAGTAAAGGGAGTGGACCAATCACCTATGAAGCTTGTGTGAAGGTTAAAAGACAAAAGTAGTAAAATCAACTATATCTACAATAATTATTTAATGGATACACATACCAAAAAAATGTCATATGATGTCACATATGTAAAACATGGGAAAGGTAAAAATATAGCATAGTGCTTTTAAAATGTGTTCAAACTTAAGCAACAATTAACTTAAAACAGATCGCTATATACATAGGATGTTATATATAAACTTCATGGTAGCCAGAAACAAAAAACCTAGAAAAATTTTACAAAAGAGTGAGAGAGAGAGAGAGAGAGAGAGATTTCTAAACATAGCACTAATGAAAGTCATCAAGTCACAAGAGAGCAATAAATGAGAAAAGGAAAAGAGAACTATAAAAGCAACCAGAAAACAATGCACAAAACACCGTAAGAATATATCTGTCAATAATTTAAACGTTGATAAGTGTTCCAATCAAAAGACATAAAAGATTAATTTAAAAAACAAGACCCACCTTTAGGCTGAATATAAGAGACTTAGTTCAGAGGTAAAGATACACACACACCAACCAAAAGTGAAGGGATAAAAACAGATTATCCATACAAATGGAGATTAAGAAAAAAAAAAAAAAGACCTGGGGTAAAAATATTTATACCAGACAAAAGAGTTCGTTTGTTTATTTATTTGAGAGAAGGGAGTGAGTATGAATCAGGGAGGGAGGGTAGAGGGATAGAGAGATTCCTAAACAGACTCCATGCTCATCACTCTGAGATCATGACCCAAGCTGAAATCAAAAGTCAGATGCTTAGGTGACTGAGTCACCCAGGGACTCCCAGACAAAAGATACTTCAAAATGAAGATTGTAAAAATAGCAAAGAAGGGTATTATATACTGATAAAAGCATCAATCCAGCTGGAAGTTATAAATACTTGTAAATATCCATGCACACAACATGGGAGCACTAAATACAAAAGCAAATTTTAACAGACAGAGAGAGAAAATTTCACAGTAATGCAGTAAGAATAGGGGACTAAAACTCCCAGTTATATCAATGATCATCCAGACAGAAAATCAATAAGGCATCAGTGACTTTGAGGAATACATTAGACAGATAGACTTAACAAATATATACAGAACATTACATCCCAAAACAATAGAAAACACATTCTTTACAAGTGCATATAGAAGATTCAACAGGACAGATCACATGTGAGGCCACAAAACAAGTTTCAGTAAATTTAAGGAGACTGAAATCATATCAAACATCTTTTCTGACCCCAAGAAAATGAAACTAGAAATCAATTATGAGCCAAAAACAAACAAACAAACAAAAAAACCCTAGAAGAAAACACAAGCATGCGGAGGCCAAACAAAATGTTATTAGCCAACTAATGGGCCATTGAAGAAATCAAAGAAATAAAAAATACCTAGAGACAAATGAAGATGGAGATGGAAACACAATTTTCCAAAATCTATGGGATGCACCAAAACTGTTCTAAGAGGAAGTTTATAGAGATAGAGACCTAACTCAAGAAGCAAGAGAAGTCTCAAATCTAACTTTCACCTAAAGGGCTTGGGTGGGGGGCGGGGAGCCCAAAGTTAGTAGAAGGAAGGAAATAATAAAGATCTGGGTGAAAAATAAATAAAAGACTAAAAAAAATACAGAAGAAGATCAAGGAAATGAAAACTAGTTCTTTGAAAAGATAAAGAAAATTGATAAGCCTTCGGCCAGACACATGAAGAAAAAAACAGGACCCAAATACAGAAAATCAGAATTAAAGAGAAGTTACAACTGACACAACAGATATAAAAAGAATCACAAGAGACTACTATGAGAAATGACACACCAACAAATTGTACAACCTAAAAGAAATGCAAGAATTTCTAGAAATATAAAATCTTCTAAGAATGAAACAACAAGAAATAGAAAATCTGAGCATACTGATTACTAATCATTAAATTGAATGAGTAACCAAAAAATCCCAAGAACAAAAGTTAGAACCAGATTGTTTCACTGGTAAATTCTACCAAACATTTAAAGAAGTGCTAATACCTAACCTTCTCAGACTATTCTAAAATACTGAAGAAGGATTGCTTCCAAATTCATTCTATAAGAAACTATTACTCATATACCAAGACCAGAAAAACACTACAAAAAAGGAAAATTACAAGCAAATATTCCTCATGAACATGGATGCAAAAATCTGCAACAAAATATTAGCAAACCACAGTCAACAATACATTAAAAGTATTATACACCATGATGCAATAGGATTTATTTATCCCCTTGAATCAAGGATGGGTCAATATCTGCAAATCAATCAACATGATATACCACATTAACAAAATAAAGGATAAAAACCGTATGATCGGGGGAGGAGTCAAGATGGCAGAGAAGTAGCAGGCTGAGACGACATCAGGTAGCAGGAGATCAGATAGGTTATCAAACCATTGCAAACATCTACACATCCAACAGGAGATCGAAGAGAAGAAGAGCAGCAATTCTAGAAACAGAAAATCAACCACTTTCTGAAAGGTAGAACCAGCGGAGAAGTGAATCCAAAGTGACGGGAAGATAGACTGCGGGGTAAGGGGCTGGCTCCTGGCAAAAGGCGGAGCAACGGAGCACAAAATCAGGACTTTTTTAAAAGTCTGCTCCACTGAGGGACATAGCTCCAGAGGCTAAACAGGGGTGAAGCCCTCATGGTGACAGCATGATCTCAGGTCCTGCGGGGTCACAGAAGGATCGGGGGTGTCTGAGTGTCACAGAGCTCAAAGGTTTTAGAGCGGGGAAGCTGCCTACAGAGACAGGGCCAAGGACTGAGCTCACAACTCAGGGTTACCTTATTGTGGTCCATAGCACAGGTCACTGCTCTGTGAGTGGGGACCCCACAAGACCCAGGGAGACTCCCCTGGAAGAGCTCAGGGATCTGTGGGGTTCAGAGACTCCAGGCGGGGCTGTGTGCCAGAGACAAAGACGCTTGGTCACAGGCAGGGTGAGCTCGGAGCACAGCCAGAGGCCAGGAAGACGGGACTGATTGAGCGCTTTTCTCCACAGGCGCACTGGGAGTGGGGCCCGAGCTCTCGGCTCCTCTGAGCCGGAGACCAGGAGGCTGCCATCTTCATTCCTGTCCTCCGGAACTCTACGGAAAGCGCTCAGGGAACAAAAGCTCCCGAAAGCGAACCCAAGCGGATTACTTAGCCTGGCCCCTGGTACGGGAGGTGCAATTCCACCTCAGGCAAAGACACTTGAGAATCATTACAACAGGCCCTTCCCCCAAGTTCACTTACCAAGGAGACAGCAAAATTCCAGAGGAGGAGAAAGCAAAGCATGGAATTCATGGCTTTCTCCCCATGATTCTTTAGTCTTGAAAGTTAATCTTTTTTAATCTTATTTTTTTCTTCTGCTAAAATTTAATTTTTACCCTTTCCTCTTTTAACGTTTTTTAATTAGTTTATCTTAACACTGCCTTTCAAAAAACTCGTTTTAGAATCTTCATTATTATAGTCACATTTTATCCTTCATTGTATCTAACTTTATTTTTTGTATACACATAGGGCTTTTTCTTCTAAAAAAATTTGGGATACAACTTCTTCTAATAGATAAAAATATACTCTAAATCTAGCACAGGGCTTTGTTCTAGTCTCCAGCCTGAGCAAATTCACTCCACTTTATTTTTCTTTATTCTCCCAACGAACTTATCAACTCCTTTTTTTAGAAATTGAAAAAAATTTTTTTTTCATCTTTATAGTCCTATTCCATCCCTTCATCATGTTTACCCTTATATATGTTTTTCATTCTTTAAAATTTGGGGAGGTAGTTTCTTCTAAGAGACCAAAATACTCCCAAAATTAAGTGAGTGAACCTGTTCTATTCACCAGTCTAATATATATATTTTTTTCTTTTTTATATATTTTTTATATTTTTTCTTTATTTTTTTCTCTTTTTAATTTTTTTTTATTTTACTGAACTTTTTATCCCCTTTCTTTCCTCCACAATTTGGGGTCTTCTTTGATTTGGTTAAACCACGTTTTACTGGGGTCTTTGCCACCCTTTTATTATTTTAATCACTCCTTCATATATTCTTATCTGGATAAAATGACAAGACGGAAAAACTCACCACAAAAAAAAGAACAAGAGGCAGTACCAAAAGCTAGGGACCTAATCAATACGGATATTGGTAATATGTCAGATCTACAGTTCAGAATGACAATTCTCAAGGTTCTAGCCGGGCTCGAAAAAGGCATGGAAGATATTAGAGAAACCCTCTCCAGAGAGATAAAAGATATTTCTGGAGAAATAAAAGAACTAAAATAACCAAGTTGAAATAAAAAAAGCTACTAATGAGGTGCAATAAAAAATGGAGGTTCTTACTGCTAGGATAAATGAGGCAGAAGAGAGAATTAGTGATAAAGAAGACCAAATGATGGAGAATAAAGAAGCTGAGCAAAAGAGAGACAAACAAGCACTGGACCACGAGGGGAGAATTCAAGAGATAAGTGATACCATAAGATGAAACATTAGAATAATTGGGATTCCAGAAGAAGAGGAAAGAGAGAGGGGAGCAAAAGGTATATTGGAGAGAATTATTGTACAGAATTTCCCTAATATGGCAAAGGGAACAACCATCAAAATCCAGGAGATGCTAAGAACGCCCCTCAAAATCAAACAAAACTGAAAGAATTTGCAAACACCAAACCAGCTCTACAGGAAATATTGAAAGGGGTCCTCTAAGCAGAGAGAGCCTAAAAGTGTAGATCAGAAAGGAACAGAGACAATCTCCAGTAACAGTCACCTTACAGGCAATACAATGGCACTAAATTCATCTCTCTCAATAGTTACCCTGAATGTAAATGGGCTAAATGCCCCAATCAAAAGACACAGGGTATCAGAATGGATAAAAAACAAAACCCATCAATATGCTGCCCACAAGAAACTCATTTTAGACCTGAAGACACATCCAGATTTAAAGTGAGGGGGTGGACAACAATTTACCATGCTAATGGACATCAGAAGAAATCTGGGGTGGCAATTCTTATATCAGATCAATTAGATTTTAAGCCAAAAACTATAATAAGAGATGAAGGACACTATATCATACTCAAAGGATCTGTCCAACAAGAAGATCTAACAATTTTAAATATCTATGCCTGTAACATGGGAGAAGCCAACTACATAAACCAATTAATAACAAAATCAAAGAAACACATCAACAATAATACAATAATAGTAGGGGACTTTAACACTCCCCTCACTGAAATGGACATATCATCCAAGCAAAAGATCAAAAAGGAAATAAAGGCCTTAAATGACACACTGGATCAGATGGACATCACAGATATATACAGAACATTCCATCCCAAAGCAACAGAATACACATTCTTCTCTAGTGCACATGGGACATTCTCCAGAATAGATCACATCCTGGGTCACAAATCAGGTCTTAACCAGTACCAAAAGATTGGGATCATTCCCTGCATATTTTCAGACCACAATGCTCTGAAGCTAGAACTCAATCACAACAGGAAATTTGGAAAGAATCCAAATTACATGGAGACTAATGAGCATCATTCTGAATTGAAGGATGAAAAAATTCATGGAAACAAATGATAATGAAAACACAATGGTTCAAAATCTATGGGACACAGCAAAGGCAGTCCTGAGAGGAAAATATATAGCAGTACAAACCTTTCTCAAGAAACAAGAAAGGTCTCAAATACACAACCTAACCCTACACTTAAAGGAGCTGGAGAAAGAACAACAAAGAAAGCCTAAACCCAGCAGAAGAAGAGAAAGAATAAAAATCAAAGCAGAAATCAATGAAATAGAAACCAAAAAACAATAGAACAAATCAACAAAACTAGGAGCTGGTTCTTTGAAAAAATTAATAAGATTGATAAACCCCTGGCCAGATTTATGAAAAAGAAAAGAGAAAGGACCCAAATCAATAAAATCATAAATGAAAGAGGAGAGATCACAACCAACACCAAAGAAATACAAATAATTATAAATAAGAACATATTATGCGCAACTATACGCCAGCAAATTTGACAATCTGGAAGAAATGGATGCATTCCTAGAGACATATAAACTACCATAACTGAACCAGGAAGAAATAGAAAACCTGAACAGACCCATAAAAAGTAAGGAGATTGAAGCAGTCATTAAAAATCTCTCAACAAACAAGAGCCCAGGACAGATGGCTTCCCAGGGAAATTCTACCAAACATTTAAAGAAGAATTAATTCCTATTCTCCTGAAACTGTTCCAAAAAATAGAAATGGAAGGAAAATTTCCAAACTCATTTTATGAGGCCAGCATCACCTTGACCCCAAAACCAGACAAGGATCCCATCAAAAAAGAGAATTATAGACCAATATCCTTGATGAACACAGATGTGAAAATTCTCAGCAAAGTACTAGCCAATAGGATCCAACAGTACATTAAAAGGATTATTCACCACAACCAAGGGGGATTTATTCCTGGGCTGCAAGGTTGATTCAACATCCGCAAGTCAAGCAATGTGATACAATACATTAATAAAAAAAAAGAACAAGAACCATACGATACTCTTGATAGATGCGGAAAAAGCATTTGACAAAGTACAGCATCCTTTCTTAGTCAAAACTTTTCACAGTGTAGGGCCAGAGGGTACATACCTCAATATCATCAAAGCCATCTATGAAAAACCCACAGCAAATATCATTCTCAATGGGGAAAAACTCAATGGGGAAAAATGCTTCTCCCCTAAGGTCAGGAACACGGCAGGGATATCCACTATCACCACTGCTATTCAACATAGTACTAGAAGTCCTAGCCTCAGCAATCAGACAACAAAAAAATTAAAGGCATCCAAATCAGCAAAGAAGAAGTCAAACTATCACTCTTTGCAGATGATATGATACTGTATGTGGAAAACCCAAAAGACTCCACTCCAAATCTGCTAGAACTTGTATAGGAATTCAGTAAAGTGTCAGGATATAAAATCAATGCACAGAAATCAGCTACATTTCTTTACACCACCACCAAGACAGAAGAAAGAGAAATTAAGGAGTCAATCCCATTTACAATTGCACCCAAAACCATAAGATATCTAGGAATAAACCTAACCAAAGAGGCAAAGAATCTATACTCAGAAAACTATAAAGTACTCATGAAAGAAATTGAGGAAGACACAAAGAAATGGAAAAACGTTCATGTTCATGGATTAGAAGAACAAATATTTTGAAAATGTGTATGCTACCTAAAGCAATCTACACATTTAATGCAATTCCTATCAAAATACCATCAATTTTTTTCAAAGAAGTGGAACAAATAATCCTAAAATTTATATGGAACCAGAAAAGACCTCAAATAGCCAGAGGAATATTGAAAAAGAAAGCCAAAGTTGGCGGCACCACAATTCCAGACTTCAGGCTCTATTACAAAGTTGTCATCATCAAGACAGTATGGTACTGGCACAAAAACAGACAGACAGATCAATGGAACAGAATAGAGAGCCCAGAAATGGACCCTCAACTCTATGGTCAACTAATCTTCGACAAAGCAGGAAAGAATGTCCAATGGGAAAAAAAGACAGTCTCTTCAACAAATGGTGTTGGGAAAATTGGGACAGCCACACACAGAAGAATGAAACTGGACCATTGCCTTACACCACACATGAAAATAGACTCAAAATGGATGAAGGACCACAATGTGAGAAAAGAATCCATCAAAATCCTTGAGGAAAACACAGGCAGAAACCTCTTCAATCTCAGCTGCAGCAACTTCTTCCTAGGAACATCACCAAAGGCAAGGGAAGCAAGCCCAAAAATGGACTATTGGGACTTCATCAAGATCAAAACCTTTTGCACAGCAAAGGAAACAGTCAACAAAACCACAAGACAACTGACAGAATGGGAGAAGATATTTGCAAAGGACGTATCAGATAAAGGGCTAGTATCCAAAATCTATAAAGAGCTTAGCAAACTCAACACCCAAAGAACAAATAATCCAATCAAGAAATGGGCAGAGGACATGAACAGACATTTCTGCAAAGAAGACATCCAGATGGCCAAGAGACACATGAAAAAGTGCTCCACATCACTTGGCATCAGGGAAATACAAATCAAAACCACAATGAGATACCACCTCACACCAGTCAGAATGGCTAAAATTAACAAGTCAGGAAATGACAGATGCTGATGAGGATGCGGAGAAAGGGGAACCTCCTACACTGTTGGTGAGAATGCAAGCTGGTGCAATCACTCTGGAAAACAGCATGGAGGTTCCTCAAAAAGTTGAAAATAGAGTACCTTATGACCCAGCAATTGCACTACTGGGTATTTATCCTAAAGATACGAATGTAGTCATCTGAAGGGGCACGTGCGCCTGAATGTTTATAGCAGCAATGTCCAGAATAGCCAAACTATGGAAAGAACCTAGATGCCCATCAACAGATGAATGGATAAAGAAGATGTGGTATATATACACAATGGAATACTATGCAGCCATCAAAAGAAATCAAATCTTGCCATTTGCAAGGACCTGGATGGAACTAGAGGGTATTATGCTAAGTGAAGTAAGTCAATCAGAGAAAGACAACTATCATATGATCTCACGGATATGAGGAAGTTGAGAAGCAACATGGGGGTTTTGGGGGGTAGGAAAAGAATAAATGAAACAAGATGGGATCAGGAGGGAGACAAACCATAAGAGACTCTTAATCTCACAAAACAAACTGAGGGTTGCCAGGAGGAGGCGAGTAGGAGAGGGTGGTGGGGTTATGGACAATGGGGAGGGTATGTGATATGATGAGTGCTATTAAGTGTGTAACCCTGCTGATTCACAAACTTGTACCCCTAGGGCTAATAATACATTATATGTAAATTTTTAAAAATATGATCTTCTCAATAGATGCAGAAAAAAATTGACAAAATTCAACATCGGTTCATGATAAAAACTCTCAACAAAATGATGTAGATGAAACACACCTCAACATAATAAAGTCCGTATATGAAAACACACAGCTAACAACATATTCAATGGTGAAAAGCTGCAAGGTTTTCTTCTAAGAGCAGGAACAAGACTAGGACGCCCATTCCCAAGACTTTTATTCAAAACATTACCAAGAGTCCTAGTCACAGCAATCAGACAAGAAAAATGAATAAAAGTCATCCAATCCACGGAATGGGAGAACCTATTTGCAAATGACAGTACAGACAAAAGATTGATATCCAGGATCTATAAAGAACTCCTCAAACTCAACACACACAAAACAGATAATCATATCAAAAAATGGGCAGAAGATATGAACAGACACTTCTCCAATGAAGACATACAAATGGCTATCAGACACATGAAAAAATGTTCATCATCAGTAGCCATCAGGGAGATTCAAATTAAAACCACATTGAGATATCACCTTACACCAGTTAGAATGGCCAAAATTAGCAAGACAGGAAACAACATGTGTTGGAGGGGATGTGGAGAAAGGGGAACCCTCTTACACTATTGGTGGGAATGCAAGTTGGTGCAGCCTCTTTGGAGAACAGTGTGGGGATTCCTCAAGAAATTAAAAATAGAACTTCCCTATGACCCTGCAATTGCACTACTGGTTATTTACCCCAAAGATACAGATGTAGTGAAAAGAAGGGCCATCTGTACCCCAATGTTTATAGCAGCAATGACCACGGTTGCCAAACTGTGGAAAGAACCAAGATGCCCTTCAACGGACGAATGGATAAGGAAGATGTGGTCCATATACACTATGGAGTATTATGCCTCCATCAGAAAGGATGAATACCCAACTTTTGTAGCAACATGGATGGGACTGGAAGAGATTATGCTGAGCGAAATAAGTCAAGCAGAGAGAGTCAATTATCATATGGTTTCACTTATTTGTGGAGCATAACAAATAGCATGGAGGACATGGGGAGTTAGGGGAAGGAAGTTGGGGGAAATCGGAAGGGGAGGTGAACAATGAGAGACTATGGACTCTGAAAAACAATCTGAAGGGTTTGAAGAGGTGGGGGGGTGGGAGGTTGGGGGAACCAGGTGGTGAGTATTAGAGAGGGCACAGATTACATGGAGCACTGGGTGTGGTACAAAAACAAGGAATACTGTTATGCAGAAAAAAAAAAGATAAAAAAAAAGATTAAAAAAAAAGTCATCCAATCTGAGGGCACCTTGGTGGCTCAGTCAGTTAAGCATTGGTCTTTGGCTCAGGTCATGATCTCAGAGTACTGGGATAGAGCCCTGCATTGGGCTTCTTGCTCGGTGGAGAGTCTGCTTCTCCCTCTGCCCCTCTCCCCTGCTTGTGCTCTCTCTCTAATAAATAAAATCTTTTAAAAAGTCATCCAAACTGATAGGAAGGAAGTGAAATTGTTTTTATTTGCAGTTGACATCATATTATATATGGAAAATTCTGAAGACTCCACCAAAAATACTATTAGAATTGATAAGTGAATTGAGTTATGTTGCAGGATACAACATTAATATACAGAAATCTGTTGTGTTTCTGTAACACTAATAATAAACTAGATCCATGTAAAGTAAGAAAACAATCTCACTTATAACTGCTTCAATAAGAGTAAAATATCTAAAAATAAATTAAAAAGGTAAAAGACCTACTCTGAAAACTGTGACATTGATGAAAGAAAATGAGGATGACATAAAGAAATAGAAAGATATAACATGCTCATGGATTACAAGAATTAATATTATTAAAATGTCTATACTACCCAAAGCAATTTACAGATTCAGTGCTACCCCATCAAAATATCAATGTATTTTTCACAGAACTGAAACAAATACTCCTAAAATTTGAATGGAATTACAAGACACTAGAAAGCCAAAACAATCTTGAGAAATAAAAACAAGGGTTTAGGAATCGTGCTCCCAGATTTCAAGTACACAACAGAGCTACAAAAACGAAAACAGTGTGGTACTGATATAAAAACAGACAAAGAGATCAGTGGAACAGAATAGAGAATCCAACAGTCAACCCTTATAAGGTCAAAGAGGATAAGAATATACAATGGGGGAAAAACAGTCTCTTTAAGAAATGGTGTTGGAAAAAAAATGGGTTGTTGGGAAAATGGGAAAGCTACATGCAAAAGAATGAAACTAGACCACTGTCTTACACTATGTACAAATGGGTATTAAGGAGGGCACATATTGCATGGAGCACTGGGTGTTATACATAAACAATGAATCTTGGAACACTACATCAAAAACTAATGACAAAGTATATGGTGACTAACATAATAAAAAAAAATCAAATCAATATACAAATCAGTATATGAAATCAGAATGGATGAAAGACCTAAATGTAAGACTTGAAACCATAAAACTCCTAAAAGAAATATAGGCAGTAAATTCTTAAACATTGGTCTTAGCAATATTTTTTGGATCTCTCTATAGGCAAAGGCAACAAAAGGAAAGATAACTGAGATTACATCTAACTGTTAGATTACATCTAATTGAAACGTTTTGCACAGCAAAGGAAACCATCAACAAAAGGAAAAGGCAACCTCATGAATAGGAGAAGGTATTTGCAAATTATGTATCTGATGAGGGATTAATATTCAAAATAAAGATGTGACACAACTCAATACCAAAAAGAGTCTGGTTTAAAAATGGACACAGAGAAGGTATGTGCTATGGTGAGTGATGTGAAGTGTGTAAACCTGGCAATTCACAGACCTGTACTCCTGGGGCTAATAATATATTATATGTTAATTTTAAAATTTTAAAAATTAATAAAAAAATAGACACAGAACCCGAATAGACATTTTTCCAAAGACGACATATAGATGGCTGACAAACACATGAAAAACTGTTCAACATCATTAACCATCAGGTAAATGCCAATTAAAACTACAGTGAGAGGACACCTGGGTAAGCATTTGCCATTGGCTCAGGTCATGATCCCAGATTCTTGGGATTGAGTCCAGTGTGGGGCTCCTTGCTCAGCAGGGAGCCTGCTTCTCTCTCTGCCTGCTGCTCCCTGTGCTTGTACTCTCTTTCCTCTATCTGACAAATAAATAAATAAAATCTTTAAAAACAAGACTTTATTTAAAAAAAAAAAAAACAACCCACAGTGAGACATCACCTCACACTTGTCAGAATGGTCAAAATCAACAACACAAAGAAGTGTTGGTAAGGATGTGGATAAAAAGGAGCCCTCCTGTACCATTGGTGAGAATGCGAATGGGTGCAGCCACCATAGAAAACTGTATAGGAGGGAGGAGTAAGATGGTGGAGGAGTAGGAGACCTAAATATCATGAGGTCCCAGGAATTCAGCTAGATAGTTATCAAACCATTCTGAACACCTATAAACTCAACAGGAGATAGAAGAGAAGAAAAGCAGCAATCCTAGGAACAGAAAATCAAGCACTTTCCAGAAAATAGGACGTGCAGAGAAGTGAATCTGGGGGGATATATGGGAAGAGAGACCATGGGGGGAGGGGTCAGCTCCCAGCAAGTGAGAGAGCAGGGGAGCACAAAATTGGAACTTTTAGAAGTCTGCTCCACTGAGAAATGTCACTCCAAAGGCTAAGCAGGGGTGAAGCCCTCTCAGGGACTGTGTGGTCTCAAGACCTATGGGGTCACAAAAAGACCAGGAGTGTCTGAGAGTGGCAGAGCTCCCAGGTACTGGGGTGAGGAAACCAGCTGCAGAGATGGAGCCAAGGAGGGGGCGCTCAGCTCAGGGTTACCTTAAACCATGTTCCAAAGCACAGTTAGGCCACTGCTCTTCAAGCAGGGACCCCACAAGTGGCAGATCCAGAGAGATCCTCTTCCTTCCTCCTCTGAGAAGAGTGGCACAGGGATGCACTACAGGAATCTGCTGGGTTTGGAGACTCCAAACAGGGCCGGGCACCAGAGATAGAAACACTCCGTTGGAGCTGGGTGAGCTCAGAGTGCAGCAGGAGACCAGGGAGAGAGGGACGGATTGACTGCTTTCCTCTGAGGGTGTACTGAGGACTGGGGTGCTGAGCTCTCTGCTCCTCCAGGCCAGAGATTGGGAGACCGCCATTTTCATTCCTGTCCTCGAAAGCCCTATGGAATGCGTTCAGGGAACAAAAACTCCGGTAAGGGAACCCAAGCAGATTACTTAGCCCGGCCCCTGGCAAGGGTGGTGCAATTCTGCCTCGGGCAAAGACATTTGAGAATCACTGCAACAGGCCCCTCCCCAAAAGATCAGCAGGAACATCCAACCAAGACCAAGTTCACTACTCAATGAGAAATGCAGAACTCCAGAGCTAGGGAAAAGCAACACATAGAATTCATGGCTTTTTTCCCCATGATCCTTTAGTCTTTCAAAGTTAAATTTTTTTAATTTTATTTTTTTCTTATTCTATTTTTAAAATTGTTCCTCTTTCCTATTTTAACGTTTTTTAACTATTTCATTTTATCAATACATTTTTAAAAAATCTTTTAAAAAATGTTTATTGTTATAGGCACATTTTATATATAGTCACATTTTATCCCTTTATTGTATTTAACCTAACATATAGGGTTTTTTTCCTTAAAATTTTGGGATGCAATTTCTTCTAATAGATCAAAATATACCCTAAATCCAGTGCATGGCTTTGTTCTAGTCTCCAGCCTGATCACATTCTTTCCTCCTTTTTTTTTTTCTTGTTTTCAACCAACATTATCTTACCAATTCCTTTTTTAGAGTCTTTTTAAATTTTCATCTTTACAGTCATATTCCATCCCTTCATCGTGTTTACCCTTATTTTTTTGTGTGTATATAAGTTTTTCTTTCTTTAAAATTTTGGGAGGTAGTTTCTTCCAACAGACCAAAATACACCCCAAATCAAGTGTGTGGCTCTGTTCTATTCACCACCATATATATATATATATATAAAATTTCTCCCCCCCTTCCTTCTTCCCCTGGGTTTCAGCTCTCTTCTGATTCGGTTGGTATATATTTTCCTGGGGTTGTTGCTACCCTTTTAGTATTTTGTTCTCTCATTCACCAGTTCTTATCTGGATAAAATGACAAGGCAGAGAAACTTACCACAAAAGAAAAAAAGAAAAAGAAAAAGAACAAGAGGCAGTACCGATGGCTATGGACCTAATCAATATGGACATTAGTAATATGCCAGAACTAGAGTTCAGAATAACAATTATCAAGGTGCTAGATGGGCTCAAAAAAAGCATGGAAGATAATAGAGAATCCCTTTCTGGAGGAATAAAATCCCTTTCTGGAGAAATAAAGAACTAAATTTAACCAAGCTGAAATCAAAAAAGCTATTAATGAGGTGCAATAAAAAATGGAGGCTCTTACTGCTAGGTTAAATGAAGCAGAAAAGAGAATTAATGATGTAGAAGACCAAATGATGGAGAATAAAAAAGCTGAGCAAAAGAGAAACAAACTACTGGACCACGAGGGGAGAATTTGAGAGAGAAGTGATACCATAAGATGAAACAAAATTAGAATAATTGGGATACCAGAAAAAGAAGCAGGGGAACAGAAGGTATATAGCAGCAAATTATAGCAGAGAATTTCCCTAATCTGGTGAAGGGAACAAGCATCAAAATCCAGGAGGCACTGAGGACCCCCCTCCAAATCAATAAAAATAGGTCTTCACCCTGCCATCTAATACTAAAACCTACAAGTCTCAGTGACAAAGAGAAAATCCTGAAAGAAGCTTAGGACAGAAGGTCTGTAACATACAACAGTAGAAATATTATAGCATACTTTAAGGGTCTGTCCAATAAGAAGATCTAACAATTTTAAATATTTATGCTTTTAACATGGGAGCAGCCAATTATATAAACTAATTAATAAAATCAAAGAAACACATTGACAATAATATAATAATAGTAGGGGATTTTAACACCCCTCCTTCACTGAAAGGGAAAGATCATCTAAGCAAAAGATTGGCAAGAAAATAAAGGCTTTAAATGACACACTGGACCAGACAGACATCACAGATATCCATCTCAACTGGTATCACATCTGTTGATTTCTCAACAGAAATCACATCTCATCTGGTACACAAAAGATTGGGATCATTCTCTGCATATTTTCAGACCACAGTGCTCTGAAGCTAGAACTCAATCACAAGAGGAAAGTTGGAAAGAACTTAAATACAGGAGGCTAAAGAACATCCTATTAAAGAATGATGGGTCAACCAGGAAATTAAAGAAGAATTTTAAAAATTCATTAAAAATTCAACAACAAATGAAAATGAAAACACAACTGTTCAAAATCTTTGGGAAACAGCAAAGGTAGTCCTGAGAGGAAAGTATTAAGAAATACAGATCTTTCTCAAGAAACAAGAAAGATCTCAAGTACACAACCTAACCCTACACCTAAGGGAGCTGGAGAAAGAGTAGCATAGAAAGCTAACCCCATGGGTGCTTCGGTGGCTCAGTGGGTTAAGCCTCTGCCTTCGGCTCAGGTCATGAACTCAGGGTTCTGGGATTGAGTCCCACATTGGGCTCTCTGCTCAGCAAGGAGCCTGCTTCCTCCTCTCTCTCTCTGCCTGCCTCTCTGCCTAGTTATGATCTCTCTCTGTCAAATAAATAAATAAAATCTTAAAAAAAAAAAAAAGAAAGAAAGCTAAACCCAGCAGGAGAAAAGAAATAATAAAGATCAGAGCAGAAATCAATGAAATAGAAACCAGAAGAATAGTAGAACAAATCAATGAAACTAGGAGCTGGTTCATTAAAAGAATTAATAAGATTGATAAACCCCTGGCCAGACTTATCAAAAAGAAAAGAGAAAGGACCCAAATTAATAAAATTATGAATGAAAGAAGAAAGATCACAACCAACACCAAAGTAACACAAACAATTATAAGAACATATTATGAGCAACTGTATACCAGAAAATTGACCATCTGGAAGAAATAGATGTATTCCTAGGGACATATAAACTACCACAACTGAACCAGGAAGAAATAGAAAGCCTAAACAGACCCATAACTAGTAAGAAGATTGAAGAAGTCATCAAAAATCTCCCAACAAACAAGAGTCCAAGGCCAGACAGCTTCCCAGGGGAATTCTACCAAACATTTAAAGAAGAATTAACCTATTCTCCTGAAACTATTCCAAAAATAGAAATGGAAGGAAACTTCCAAACTCATTTTATGAGGCCAGCATTACCTTGATCCCAAAACCAGACAAAGACCCCAACAAAAAGGATAATTACAGACCAATATCCTTGATGAATATGGATGCAAAAATTCTCAGCAAAATACTAGCCAATAGGATCCAACAGTACATTAAAAGGATTATTCACCACAACCAAGGGGGATTTATTCCTGGGCTGCAAGATTGGTTCTACATCTGCAAATGAATCAATGTGACACAACACATTAATAAAAGAAAGAATAAGAACCATATGATACTCTCAATAGATGCTGAAAAAGCATTTGACAAAGTACAGCATCCTTTCTTAGTCAAAACTTTTCACAGTGTAGGGCCAGAGGGTACATA
Source organism: Lutra lutra (assembly GCF_902655055.1). Lineage (NCBI taxonomy): Eukaryota > Metazoa > Chordata > Mammalia > Carnivora > Mustelidae > Lutra > Lutra lutra. Next base: position 24,477,545 of record NC_062279.1, on the reverse strand, counting down.
CCTCAATATCATCAAAGCCATCTATGAAAAACCCACAGCAAATATCATTCTCAATGGGGAAAAACTCAATGGGGAAAAATGCTTCTCCCCTAAGGTCAGGAACACGGCAGGGATATCCACTATCACCACTGCTATTCAACATAGTACTAGAAGTCCTAGCCTCAGCAATCAGACAACAAAAAAATTAAAGGCATCCAAATCAGCAAAGAAGAAGTCAAACTATCACTCTTTGCAGATGATATGATACTGTATGTGGAAAACCCAAAAGACTCCACTCCAAATCTGCTAGAACTTGTATAGGAATTCAGTAAAGTGTCAGGATATAAAATCAATGCACAGAAATCAGCTACATTTCTTTACACCACCACCAAGACAGAAGAAAGAGAAATTAAGGAGTCAATCCCATTTACAATTGCACCCAAAACCATAAGATATCTAGGAATAAACCTAACCAAAGAGGCAAAGAATCTATACTCAGAAAACTATAAAGTACTCATGAAAGAAATTGAGGAAGACACAAAGAAATGGAAAAATGTTCATGTTCATGGATTGGAAGAATAAAATTGTGAAAGTGTCTATGCTACCTAAAGCAATCTACACATTTAATGCAATCCCTATCAAAATACCATCCATTTTTTTCAAAGAAGTGGAACAAATAATCCTAAAATTTGTATGGAACCAGAAAAGACCTCGAACAGCCAGAAGAATGTTGAAAAAGAGAACCAAAGTTGGCAGCAGCACAATTCCAGACTTTAAGCTTTATTACAAAGCTGTCATCATCAAGATAGTATGGTACTGGCACAAAAACAGACACACGGATAATGGAACAGAATAGAGAGCCCAGAAATGGACCCTCAACTCTATGGTGAGCTAATCTTTAACAAAGCAGGAAAGACTGTCCAATGGAAAAAAGACAGTCTCTTCAACAAATGGTGTTGGGAAAATTGGACAGCCACATGCAGAAGAATGAAACTGGACCATTGCCTTACACCACACACAAAAATAGACTCAAAATGGAGGAAAGACCTCAATGTGAGACAGGAATCCATCTTTGGATGGATTTCGTTGAGGAAAACACAGGCAGCAAGTTCTTCGACCTCAGCCACAGCAACTTCTTCCTAGAAACTTTGCCAAAGGTGAGGGAAGCAAGGGCAGAAATGAACTATTGGGACTTCATCAAGATCAAAAGCTTTTGCACAGCAAAGGAAACAGTCAACAAAACCAAAGGCAACTGACAGAATGGGAGAAGATATTCGCAAATGACATATCAGATAAAGAGCTAGTATCCAAAATCTATAAAGAGCTTAGCAAACTCAACACCCAAAGAATAATCTAATCAAGACATGAACAGAAGACATAGATATTCCGGCAAAGAAGACATCCAAATGGTGAACAGACTCATGAAAAAGTGCTCCACATCACTCGGCATCAGGGAAATACAAATCAAAACCACAGTGAGATACCACCTCACACCAGTCAAAATGGCTAAAATTAACAAGTCCGGAAATGACAGATGCTGGTGAGGATGCAGAGAAAGGGGGACCCTCCTACACTATTGGTGGGAATGCAAACCGGTGCAGCCACTCTGGAAAACAGTATGGAGGTTCCTCAAAAAGTTGAAAATAGAGCTACTCTACAATCCTACAATCGCACTACTGGGGATTTACCCTAAAGATACAAATGTAGTGATCCAAAGGGGCACGTGAATCCAAATGTTTATAGCAGCAATGTCCACAATAGCCAAACTATGGAAAGAACCCAGATGTCCATCAACAGACGATGAATGGATAAAGAAAATGTGATACACACATACACATACACACACACACACACACAGGAATACTATGCAGCCATCAAAGAACCCGAAGATCTTGCCATTTGCAACGACGTGGATGGAACTAGAGGGTATTATGCTAAGCAAAATAAGTCAATCAGAGAAAGACAATTATCATGTGATCTCTCTGATATGAGAAATCTGAAAGGCAGGGTGGGGGTTGTGGGGGAACATTAAGAGACTTTTAATCTCAGGAAACAAAGTGAGGGTCGCCGGGGGAGGGATAAGGTAGCTGGGTTATGGACATTGGGGAAGGTATGTACTATGGTGAGTGCTGTGAAGTGTGTAAGCCTGACGATTCACAGGCCTATACCCCTGGGGCTATTAATACATTATATGTTAATAAAGAAACAGTATGAAGCTTCCTCAAAATATTAAAAATAGAAATGCCATATGATACAACAATTCCACTTCTGAGTATTTATAAGAAAATTAAAATACTAATTCTAAGATATATATATATGTATGTACACACATATATATATTTCTACCTTCATTGCAACATTATTTATAATAGGCAAGATATGGAAGCAACCTGAGTGTCCTTTGATAGACGAATGGATAAAGATGTGATATATATATAACAATGGAATAGTACTCAGCCGTAAAAAATGAGATTCTGCCATTTGCAACAACATGGATGGAACTAGGGTATATTATGCTAAGTGACATAAGTCAGACAGTGTTAGACAAATATGATTTCACTTAGATGTAGAACCTAAAAAACAAATGAACAAATAAAACAAAAGTGAAGGAAACATATAGATGTAAGAAATACAGGTTACCAAAGCAGGGGTGGGGGAGCAGGGAACAGGTGAAAGAGGTGAAGGAGAATAGGAGGTACAAGTTTCCAGTTCCAAAATGAGTCAGTCACAGGGCTGTAAAGCACAGCATAGGGAATAGAGTCAATAATATTGAAATAACTTTGTATGGTAACTCCAGTCACGGTGGTGAGCATGTCATAATGAATGTAAATGTTGAATCAGTAGGTCCTACACATGACATTTATGTACTAATGTACGTTAACTATATTTCAATAATAAAAACCTTGCTTTGAAATATTCCTTATAATGTTCATTCGAACACTGTTGATTGCTCTTATTTAAAAAATATAATTGATATATTAGTTTCAGGTGTACGACCTAAAGATCGGATATTGGTATGTATTGAGAAATAATCACTCTCTTCTTGAAGCACTCTGTTTGCCTGGGTCCTAAAACACAGGGCCGTCTTTGCTTTTGGTGTCTATGTTGTTTTTACCTCCGTCTCGCACAACTCCTTTTCAGTCTCTTTGGCAGTGTTTGCTCATCGTCCTTTCCTGAATGACCCAAGTGCCAAGGGCTTAATCCTTGCAGCTCACCTCAGCCGTTTAGGACACTCAATCTCTAAGTGGCCTGACACAGCCTCCTGGGTCCCAGCAGCATTTTTGTGCTGCCAGCTGCTGCCTGGTCCTGTCCTGACTTTGCCTCAAAACTCCAGATCAGAATATTCCGTCGCTTACTCAGCACGGCCACTTGGAAAGCTAGCAGACATCTCCAGTTGAACGTGTCCAAACTGACCTCCGGAGGCCCCTTCCGTCTGGCTCCTTCCCCTGTGGCCCTCTACCAGCCTATGACAACTCTATTCACACAGCGGCTCAGGATAAAAACCTCAGAGTCCCATGTGGTTCTTCCTTTCTCTCCTGGGCCACATCAAATCCAGCCACAAATCCTTTTGGCTTCATAGAACCCGATCCTCGTCTGTAGGAAGAAGTGCCTACAACCACGGTAGCCACGCCAGACCAAGCCACTTAGCACATGGACTATTAAAACTGCTCCCCGTGTAAGCTCCCAACTTCCTCCCGAGCACTCCTGCCTTTAAAAACATCAGTCGCATCAGGGGCACTCCTGTCCTCAAGACGGTCCAGTGACTTCCATCTAATTCAGAATAAAACCCCAAGTCTTCCTGTGCTCTACTAGGCTTGCCAGTTCCTGTCTCCCACCTATCGGTCCTCTGGCCACACTGGCCACAGGACCACCTGGAAACTGCTGCAAGGCTCCCCCACCCCCAGACCCCTCCTCCCTGCACCCCGCCTTGCCCTGCACACCTCTTCTTCCCGACACTTGCTACCTGTACGTCCTCTCTCTGGCCAGGCCTCTGACTCCCCTATCCAAACCATGCTCTCACTCCCCTCCGTGCACCTTCGATCCTCTGACCCTATGTTACATGTTGACTTGTGCCCACCAAAAGGTACACTGAAGTCCTACCCCGTGGTAGGGCTGAGTGTGACCTCATTTGGAAATAAGATCTTGGTGGTTGTAACCAAGTTAAGAGGAGGTCCTCAGGGAGGGCTCCAATCCAATGTGCTGCTGTTCTTATAAAAAGACACATGGGGTGCGTGGGTGGCTCAGTCAGTTAAGTGTCCAACTCTTGGTTTCAGCTCAGGTCATGATCTCAGGGTCATGGAATAGAGCCTCCGGGCTCAGTGGAGGTGGGGAGGGGTGGGTTTGGCGTGGGTGGGCTGCTTCAGGACTCTCTCCCTTGGCCCCTCCCCCTACCTGGCCACACTAATAAATCAATCTTTTAAAAAAAAAGAGGCACATGGGGTACCTGGGTGGCTCAGGGGCTTAAAGCCTCTGCCTTCGGCTCGGGTCATGATCCCGGGGTCCTGGGATCGAGTCCCACATCGGCCTCTCTCCTCAGCGGGGAGTCTGCTTCCTCCTCTCTCTCTCTGCCTGCCTCTCTGCCTACTTGTGATCTCTGTCTGTCAAATAAATAAATAAAAAAAATCTTAAAAAAAAAAAAAGAGGCACACACAGAGGGAAATGCCACTTGAAGTTCAAACACACATAGGATGCAGAGCACCTCGTGGCAACAGGGGGCAATTGAGGTGATTCAGCTACAAGCCCAGGAGCAGGAAGGACAGCCAGCCACCACCGGCAAAAGCCAGGAAGAGGCAGTGAGACCCAGCGCTGCAGACGCAGCTGGTCCTGCGGACACCTTGCTTTCTGACCGCTAGCTTCTGGAACTGGGCGACACTCAACTTCTGTTGTCCTAAGCCACCCGGTCTGTGGTGCTTTGTTTCAGCAGCCTTGGGGAACGAATATGTCCAGGTTATGATTCCTCATGCCGCTTAGCACTTCCTGCTATTTTTAGCTTTTCTTGTTGGTCCACTCGCTGTCCTCCCCATTACATTATGGGCACCAGAGTTGGGGCCTCTCAACCCTGTCCAGGGAGAGACATCAGTCCTCAGGACTCACTCGTCTGGCCATCACCTGCCTAGTCTCTCTGTCGCCATCAAACTCTTCTCGTTTTTGACTCTAAGGATGGGAGATTATTTTGTATGTCAAACATATGGGCCGAGATCCCATGTGCTTAGAACCATTATTTGCACTCCTAAATGGTGAGGATTTTTATAATTCTTTTTTCGTTACAAGGATTTCTGAGCTAATTTTTATACTCCTTTTCCAAGGAATACATGCAGATGCAAAAATGCTAGAGTCCTGGTTGAAGATTCATGAGCCTGTGTCTCCCTCCCTGCCCCCGTAGAGATAGGCTACTTCACCCTGGTATCACAACAAATTCCTGCTGTCCTCCCCAACACAGAACCTTCCATGGAATACAAACAAGCCCATGTGAGACTGAAGATCACATTAGCATTGACCAAATATCTGGGGTAAATTCAACAAAACAGGAGCAAATCCATTTTTATGGATGTATTAAATAAATGAAATATATTAAAACTATTTATGTAAATATTTATGTAAATGAAAAACCAGTAAGGGCTTGGGATTTTATAGTCTAGTATGTAAGAACAGCAGCACCATTTGAAGAAACCCAGCAGGTACAGATTCCATACAAATGCTGACAATCCCGGGCTGGATGCCGGACCTGACTCTAAAGGGGGTCCGAGCTATTTATGGCCTCAGTCCCTCACTTTCATGCCTCCTGAGTAGCAGGTGCCTTTCTGGCTCTCATTCTTCATGAGACAAGATTATACTAAATATACTATATTATACTATACTATACTATATATATATATACTATATACTATATATATATACTATATATATACTATATACTATATATATATACTATATATATACTATATACTATATATATATACTATATATATAATATACTATACTACTTCTAAAGATGTAAACAACGCATTTCAGATTTAGGCAAGGCAAACATCACTGGGGTAGAACCAGATGTAGAACCAATATGTGCTCGCAGGGTAGCCTTCGACTATCAGAAGACCTTTTTTAGAAATGATCAGAAAAACAAAAGGCAGTGGCCTGAGCTGAGTCATGGGCCTTGTGGCTGCGGTGTGTGCTCTGCGATGGACTGGGTGCAGCTTGGTCCAACCTGCCCATCAGACTGGCGCTGGACGGCTTCTGTATATGCCTCGGTCTTTGGCTGGTTCCTGAACCAGCCAGCCACGTGATCACTCAAAACAGAACAAAACAAAACAAAAACAAATATTCTTAATGGGTTTAAGAAAACAGTTACATAATTTAATGAAGCAGGTATACTTTTCTAATTATGGATTCAGTATTTTCTTGATCACTCGTCTACATATACTTTTAAAAACAAAGCCACAGTACTATTAGCACACCTAAAATGTACCCATTATTTCTTGTAAAATAGCCTTTGTGCTCAGCTTTCTCTGTCTCGCAAAGGTTTCTTGTTTTTATGAATCACATTGGACTTAAATAGAGACTAGCGGATTCAGGTAGTTATTTGCAATCATCCCCATGGTCTGGACACATACTGGCTGGGAAAGACCCAGGAGGTAGTGGGCGAGCCTGCCTCCTGGCCCTTGGAGGGAGGCATCATGGGTGTACCGTATAACCAAGCAAATGGGCTATTGGAAGTTATTTTGTCTGGCCATCTCCTGACCTAGTTAAAAAAAAAAAAAAAGAGAGAGAGAGAGAGAGAAGATACCAGATTCTGCATTTCTGGCACTTGAGCAGTCACATTCAAGGACCTGCCCGGAGCCTCTTAATAGTGCCTTTTACAATGTGACCTCATGCCAGCTCCTCTCTGGGCAGAGTAGCCCTTGCTCCTGGGACAGAAGCATTGCCCAGCTTTGATTCAGCAAGTCTCTAGGGCGGGAGGGTCCTCACCTCAGCTTCAAGCCCCAGGACCATCTTGGCCTTCGCAAACTAGAATATGGTTGGGGTGGGGGGAGGACACAAATGTCTCCAGTTTCACGGGAAATACAGGAACTGCTGAGGACTGAGTAGTGGGTAAAATGTGAGCCAGGCTGAGGTGGTTCCAGAGTGAGATTGCATAATAGCAAAAGCTGCTTTCAAGCAAAACTAAGCAAAAATCGCGGCTGTAGCTGAGGAATTCCGAGGGAGGTTCCAGGATACCAGGATGTACCCAGGGGCCAAATGTACTATACCCGTAAATAACAGTTTGAATAAATAATGGGCCAACCCAACAAAAACCTAAAGTCATATATAAACATAGATACAAGAATACATACACACACACACACACACACACACAAATAAAGCCTGACCCTGGTTGTGAGTCTAAACAACGGGGTGAGCCCAGGGCAGGCCCACACTCAAAAAAAGTCCAAGAGGCATTAGGGAGCCGCTGTGCAATAAAAAAAATGCATTTTCTTTATCTTTTCCCTATCAGTTAAGAAGTGCTAACAGCGGCTGGATTTTTTGATTAAGTAGATCTTGCAAGATTCAACCCCAGGGTAGTATACGAAAATAAATCAAGGACTGCTGCAGGAGAAGGAGGACACTTCGAATTTTGCCAAAGAATCAGCAATCGCCTTGCTGGGACGGCACCGCCCTCAGAAGCGGAGATCCGGGGAGAAGGCGCTCGCAGAGGTGGCAGCGAGCCACCGCTCCCTGCTCCCGCCGCCACCTCCCAGAAAGACACGTTGACACTGGGGGCTGGACCAGGCGCTGGCGGGGGGATGCTCGGTTTGCCCGCCAAGGGCTTTCTGGGAGCACCGATGCGTTCCTAGTGGGGACCCTAAGGGAAGGGGTAGTGGCCACCGTTCCCCGGGGAGTCCCGAGGTGGAGAGGAGGTAAGAGGCAGGTGCACCCGGCAGGGCCAAAGCCGAGCCTTGGAAGGTCAAAAGTTAACAGAAGGAGCTGGCTGGAGGACTGTCGGCTGCGGGAGGATGTTGGTTGGGGATCAAAGCTAAATGAAGGCACAAACTGGGTAGTCCCCGCCCAGGGTCACTCACTTTCCTCGAACGCTTCGTGCAGGAGCAGAAAACCAAGCAACAGCCAAACCTTCATCTTCAGGGCAAAGGGCGCACGGGCAGAGGTGCCGGGACCGTGGTCCGCGGAGCAGCCGACAGCACCGGGCAAAGGCAGGGGCGCAGTGGGGAGCTGGCGGGCGAGGGGCGTGTCGGGGCGGGCGTCTGGGACGCCACAGCTGGAGGATTCGGTTTCATGAGATGGAAACCAGTTTGGGGGAAAAGTTGAGTTTTCCTTTTCTTACTTTTTTTTTTAAATTCAGCGTTATGTGACCTCTCCTGCCCCCTAGCGGAGCAGTGGAGAGAGGCGCTTTTTCGTGCGCGGAGAGGAAGGGCTTAGGGCAAGATATCCATTACAACAGTCATTTCTTGAATTTCTCCACCTGGGCGTTTCGCCAAGTTTACTGACTTCAACGAGGCCCAGGGTAGTCCTGTAGGTACTGATGGGGTCTTATTTAACCATAATTATCCAAGATATTATCCCTACTCGACTTTGGAAAGCAGAGGAGGAGTGGAGGCGGCAGGTGTGCATCTTTTCTGATTCCTAGGTCAGTTCTCGGGAGAGCAGGGACCAAAGCACAGAGCAAGACCCGGCCGGGTAGGGCTGGCTGGCCAGGCTGGAAGGGTAGTTTGCCATGGGAGTAGTGTGGGAAGGAGACTGAAGCAACAGCGGGGTCCACAGAAGGCGGGCTGTAGTGGGGTGGAGAATTTAGCATTAAGGAGCCCCTCTGCAGAGAAGGTCATGGGTTTCTCAGCTTGCAGACCCCTGTGATCAAAGCAGCTTGCAGATACATGCCCCTAGTGAGCAGCAGGATTTAGACCTCTAGCCCACTTCATTCCAACATTACTATTCAAGTGAGCTTGATTCAAAATAACGGGAAGGGGACTTCTCCCTCAACACTGAAGGCAAGGAATTCAGCACAAACCAGTATTCATCAGCCCCTTAATGCCCAAGGAACCAAGAATTCCACCTACCGTCACCAACTCTGGGGCCAACGTTGCTCCCCCTTGAGTGCAGCAGAGAAAACAGTTGCCTGGGAATACCGGAGACCAGGGTTCAGGTCCTGACACCACCACCAACTCCCAACTCCTCCCCCAACTCCCGTTCACCTTTCTAGATTTAAGCTCTCTCCTTGGTAGAGGGAGGGAACTAGATGATTATCTCCACATGTGTCTACAAGGTGTTTGCTATTATGACGGTGGAGACCTCATTGCTATCGTACGGAGTGGATACCATGAAGACAAGCATTTGAATCACCATAATGGTATGCTTCTCCTTGTGGGGAGCACACGAAGGAGTGCTGAATCTGCCTGGTCTGCCCCCACAGAGATCGCTTTTCATGCTGACTCCACAACTTCACTCTTACCGGGTGTGGGAGCCTGGGTTCAGTCTACACCTCCTCTCCCCGACTCCCGATAGTCACCAGGCCCTGCCTGGTCTACCTGCTGACTGCGCCAAGGCCACCCCTCTTTGCTGTCATCCGTCACTCCACAGTCTCCTAGTTGGTCTCCCTGCCCCTCCTTTTTGTACCCCAACAATTCCAGCAACTACATCTGTCTGTGAATAATACTCTAAACATCTAATGCAATTGAAACTCCTCAAAAGCCCTCTGGGAAGGCTGAAACTCCCAAGTTCACTGCCCTGCTGGTCTCTCTGGCTGCCTCCCTTGGTGCCACTCTCTGCCATGCCCCTCCACACTAACGGCACACTGCCTTCACCCGCCCCCAGGCTTCATTGTGTGTTCGCTGCTCCTGGGACTCCCTCTGCCCCAAATAGCCCACTCTCCTGTTATATACCTGCCTGCCCTTTCACCACACCCCAAATCCTGGCCTCCCTGGCCTTCCAAAACTTGGCTCAGATCTTGCCTCCTCCCAGCTGGGCTTAGCCCTTCTCTCATAATGAAAACTTCTATCACAGCATTTAGAACAAAAGGCAGAATTTAGTTGTGAATGCTTCTTTCTCCTGCACCATTCTATGAGTTCAAAGGTAGGAATTGCGTCTTATTAAATTTTGAATTCCACCACCAGTTTCTGGAAAGTAATAATTGGTTAGGAACTTACTCTGTTCCAGGCAGGGTGTAATCACTGTTTCTTGTTGATCCAATCAACAAGCCTATAAGGTAGCTTCTGTTGTTAGTATTGTCCCCATTTTATAGATGAGGGTGCCCAAAGTTAAACTTGTAGCTAAGTCATAACCCAGGTTTTGCCTAACTCCCAGATCTGTGGGTCTAACCCCTCACTCTACTCACTAAAATGAGCTGCTGAAATCACTACGGATAAAAGTTGTCCAAGGGGGCCTGCCCTAAAAACTCTTTGAGATGCCACTAAATTGTCTCTCAAACTCCTGAGACTAGCAGTGACTTGCCTCAGTGTTGCACAAGACGACAGGGCAGCCAGATGAGTGGAATTGCACACCCTTCCACGGAGAGAAGAAACACACACCCTGCTCCCCCTTTTGTAGGAGCCGGAAGAGCAGGTGGCCATGGAAGCAACCATTAGAAGAACACAGCTATAATTTTGAGTTATTAAGAAGCCGAACGCAGACTGGATTGAAGCTTGAGAATCTCCTGGAAGCCTCAGACTCCAGAAGAGTCCAGATTCACTCAGGAGCTCTTTCCATCACCCCTGTGGGTTGCTGGTGAGGAAGAGCGACCAGATGGCCCCACAAAGGAAGAGACCTGGCATTAACGATGCGCTGCACTCAGTAGCTCCACCCGTGTTTTCTTTTATTTAAAGAAAGTTTTTTTTTTAATTACTCAACCCACTTAAAGATACTTAAAACCTCCACAGAATTATATAGGACAGAAAATGACAAAAATAATAAAAACGGCTTTTCATGTCCCCTACCCTTTCCACTAGCTATGAAGGGTTTCAAAGGCAAAATGCACCATAGCTTCATTGTCATCCTGTTGATAACTAGTTTGGTTGTTTAAAAAAATCTTTTACAAAAAAAACTTCAGTAACTGTTGTGATCCAAATATCTTGATGCTCATGAGTGGTCACTCTATAAGAAGTGAAGTGAAAATGAAATTATTCAGCCAAAGGTCATAATATCTCATATTTTTAGTGAACGCTGCCAGTTTAACAAAGCTGTCCCTGTTGACAGCCAATTCTGCTTTCCTCTAGAGCAGCCCTCCTCTCCCCCCCCACTCCCCCAACTCATGCTACTCAATATTTATAACCTGGAGTGGGGTGGGGGTGGGAGGGTCTCATTATGCTCTTTTTTTTAAGAAACGATTTTATTTACTTATTATTTATTTGAGAGAGAAAGAGCACAAGCCAGGGAGGGAAGGAGTGGGCAGAGGGAGAAGGAGAAGCAGATTCCCAACTGAGCAGGGAGATCGGTATGGGACTCAGTCCCAGGATCCTGGGATTATGACCTGAGCCGAATGGCAGACACTTAACCAACTGAGCCACCCAGGTGCCCCTCCTTATGCTCTTTTAATCCCCTTTTCTTTTGTTACTATTGAGAATGAGCGTTTTATCATGTTTTTATTAGCCACTTATATTTGCCTATTTTTGAAAACCGAGTTATTTTTATTACTGTCTTACAATAGTAGAATCTTAATATATTCTGGTTTGTAAGCTCTTTGGGTGTTATACATATCACAGACATTTTCTTCTAATCCTTTTCTGGTGTTTTAGTGTTGCTAATGGTGCCTTTCTTCGAACAATTACAACCAATGTTTAAGCAATTACATTTTCAGTGACTTCTTTCATGGCTTCTGAGTTTTATATCTCCTTAGGTAGGTCTTCTCTGCCTCTGATTATCCAACTATTTTATATTTTCACCTAAAATTTACATAATTTTGTTTTTACGTTTGGTCTTTAAACCCATCTATATTTTTTCTTTTTTTCTTTTTTTTTAGTATTACAGGTTAGAAATCTAATTTTATGTGTTTCCATTGTTTGGTTAATGTCACATTATTATTTGTTAAATGATTGGTCCTTTCTCCATCTTTTTGAGTAGACTTTTAATGTGTATTAAATTACATGTGTACATGGGTCCGTTCTGTTTTATTCTATTGATCTCTTCTATTGATCTTTATTTATACCTATAGAAATACCAGAATGCTTTAATTGGTACTGATTTATAGCATATTTTGTCATTTGTTTTGGCCTCCATCATTGTTCTTTTACTTACCATTGTACATTTTCTCTTCCAGATGAAGTATGGAATCAGCTTGTCAATCTCCATAAAAATTTTATGTGTTTTGATGATGATTGCATGGAATTCATGTTTGGGGGAAGAATGGTTGTATTTACAATATTGAGTCTTCCCATTCGGGAATATTATAATATGAGCTTTCAACTTACTCAAGTCTACTGAACTGTGTTCCCTCCTCCTTCCCAAATTTAAATGTGGAAGTCCTAACCTCCAGTACTTCAGAATGGGACCCTAGTTGGCAATACAGTCTTTAAAGAGGTAATTACATTAAAACATGGTCATTAGGGTGAGTCCTAAACCAAGATCACTGGTACTCTGCTGAGAGTTAATGGAGACACAGACACAGAGGGAAGACCATATGAAGATACCAGAAGACAACCTCCTACAAACCCAGGACGGAGGCTCAGAAGAAACCAACACTGCCAATGCCTTAATCTCAGACTTCTAGCCTCCAGAGCTGTGAGAAAATAGATTTCTGTCACCTGAGCCATGAGTTTGCCTTACTTCGTTAGGACAGCCCTAAGGGACAAATACTCCTTGAGGATGGGAGCGGAAGTTACAAGAAATATAGGGGCATTTCGAAAACATGTACCTGCTTCCTCACAGACTTATTATCCTTGAAGGAGACAATCTCAAGATGACTGAATTTGAAAAACAAAACTGCCAAAATTGTACATTTTATGGGTTGTATTTCACTATAAAAACCCATTGGCTTCCCTTGGGTGAGAAAGATTATTAGAATCTGTTTGCCTAGGTCTTCCATTCTGTTTGCCTTGGTCTTTCATTCTTCCTCCAACAATTGCTGGGATATTGGCCAATCAAAACAAACATTTTCTTACAGCTCCATGTCAAATACAACTTAAAGCCTCGTTTCCTAAGGTGTGATTAATTATTGTGCGTTTGTATCTGATCACCTTAATGGACCCTCTTACTAGTCCGTATAGCTTTCCACTGATTTTTTTGGTTTTTAGGTAAATGATCATGTTACCAGCAACAGCCACTTTCTGGTTCTTGGTTAGCGGCTGCCAGTCTGCTCCCTCCACCTCACTTGTAGGGCAACCTTTCATATCAGTAGCCCACCACCCAACCTCAGGAAGCTCAGAGCACCTCAGGAATGGGACAAATGCAGGAGTCCACGCCTTCTCTGAACCATCAGATACGGCCTGATGTAGGAAGAGGAGATGCTGCAAACACAGCAATGGCTCTTTAAAAATGGTGTCCAGGGGGGCGCCTGGGTGGCTCAGTGGGTTAAGCCGCTGCCTTCGGCTCAGGTCATGATCTCAGGGTCCTGGGATCGAGTCCCACATCGGGCTCTCTGCTCAGCAAGAAGCCTGCTTCCCTCTCTCTCTCTCTCTCTGCCTGCCTCTCCGTCTACTTGTGATCTCTCTCTGTCAAATAAATAAATAAAATCTTTAAAAAAAAAAAATGGTGTCCAGGGAACCGGTGTGACCCTCGGGAGGAAACAGCACTATTTGAGGGAAGGTGCGTTACTGCCTCTCTCTGAAAATCTGGGACAGCAGAACCCCTAGCACTGGATTAACAAAGCCAAGCCAGAGAAAAAAGAGGAGTGGCAGATGTGACAAGCAGACATCAGGAAATAGAGAAGTGAGTGGGGTCAGGGGTGGGGAGTAGGCTGATCCCGGAGACTTAGGTCTAGAGGAGAAGATTTCTTCCCATCGTCTTTAGAAGCACAGTTGTTACACAATGTGTGTCTCAGGGATGCAGAATCAGTGATCCCTTCAGGTTGCCCAAGGCCAGAGCTCAGCACCTCCATTATGGTTTCCTTGTTTGTAAGTTATTTTGTATGTTGCCTTTTCATTATAAATCTTAATTAGTAACAGTTGTCTATTACTACTTTGTTCTGAAAAATCTCCCTACTCCTCTGCTCCCTCTACTCTTTCTTCCCCTTCAAAGTGGTGACTAGCACCAGGAATTTGTTAGGTCAGCAAAACAAACAAAAAAAAAAGTCCAAAATTGGGACATTTCACTTCTTGAACTGGTCTTCACTAACTAAACAATTATAACCAAGAAGGACTCTTGGGTGGCTCAGTCTGTTAAGCATTAGCCTTCAGCTCAGGTCATGATCCCAGAGTCCTGGGATTGAGCCCTGAATCAGGTTCCCTGCTTGTGCTCTCCCTCTCTCTGACAAATAATAAAATCTTTAAAAAGAAAGAAATATAACCAAGATGACTATTTTTTAATGAATATTTCGAGGTTTTAGCAGGAGCTAAATACCGCTTTAAATAGTGGTTTGAAATACCGCTCTGAAAATCCAGTGGAATGCCCATCATTTTACTGATGCTCCCACAGCCGCTCCTCAGGAGACATGTGGGGATCCCAGAAATTTAGTTTACTTAAAATAGGTGGAGCAAGCAAAAGTACTTTCTTAGCTTAGCTCCAGGATATAGCATGCTGCAAAGATGTATTGTCTGTTGGTAACAAGAGCCTTTAAATAACAGGGGAAGAGGGTTAACTCTAAACGAAAATGTAAGTGACTTAAAACCACAATTCTCTCCTTTTTCTTTATTTTTTCATCATTTTATTTTTTTTATTTAATAGTAAACTATCAATGATCCTGTGCCCATTTGTTTTCTCCTATCTACTTACTCTATCTGCTCGTTTTCTGAAAGTGTCTTCTATTGGTCATTTGCACCTTGGTGCCAAGTGAATGTTTCAGCTCCAAGAACATTGTCATTTTAAGTCAGATTTCTACCGGGGTCATTGCTTGAAGAAATCCCTTGGTCCTGGCTTGAAGAAATGTCAGATGTCAGTGCAGTGCACAGACAGGGAAAGATTTTGGAGACCCGGAGACTCAGCCACTGGGAAACTTATGTTCCCCAATGGTGTAGTACTTGTGAGTTAAGGGATTCAGAGCCCAGAAACAAGCTTGCTCCTCATCAGGGAGGTCCGGGCCCACCTTGAGCTGTAGAGTGCTCCCGGGTAGTACAGGTCTCTCTTGTTTTCCTCTTCATGTTGACTGCTCCAGTTTTATTTATTTTTTTAAAGATTTATTTATTTGAGAGAGAAAGAGAGAGAGTGCAAGTGCACACATGCATGTGAGAGCATAGGGAAGGGCAGAGGGAGAGAGAATCCCAAGCAGACTCCACACAGAGCTCGGAGCTCAATCAGGGCTCCATCCCACTGCCCTGAGATCATGACCCAAGCAGAAACCAAGAGCTGGACACTTGATTGAGGGAGCCACCCAGGCACCCCTGGCTGATCCAGGTTTGGTAGAGAGCAACAAGGACTCTTTACCCAGCGTTTACTGGAAAAGTTCAAGTAAATCAGTATTGAGCTGAGTTTCTTTCTGGATCGTTTCACCCCTTTGACCTACCCAAAAAGAGAAACTGAGATAATGTGATAATGGGTTATTTTGGTATGTCTTTGAGATTTTTTTCTCTGAGACATTTTATGGGATGAAATGAATCACTTTTTCCACACAGATGGGGACTTTTCAGTACAACCTCCTAGCAATCAGAGGGCTTTGAGCCCTTCACCTGAAATGCAAGCCTATCTGTGGCCTTCTTTAGAGAACACTGGGAGATGATGTTCTTATCGCTGGGGTTCCTGGCTGGGCCCACAGCGCAGACACAGTTCCTGGGGGAATCACTTCCTTCACATGGGGTACCAAAACCTAGTAACAATCCTAATGGCCAACAATTAGATAAAGTAGGGTTTTAGGTTTCTGCTTGGTAAATACTTTGCTCTTTTAGCTTGGTTTTCAATGTTCGCTATACTGATACTACAGTTTTCTTAGTTCAACATGGTATACCCTCCAATTTATTAAAATTAATGGGAATAAAATATATACACAAAGACATTTCAAAATAACAAACTAATTCAAGAGATTTGAAATTTAATGTAATGTTGGGCCATGTCAGAAAGCTGAGTCCTTCCTCCTGGTCAGAGGTTAAAGAGGGTTGAAGTTGGTAATATTTCTTTATTATACTGTAAAAAATGTGTTAGTTGTACATAAATGATCACCAATTATTAAAGGCTATGATTTGGTAAGGGGAACATTGAGGAAGGAGCTTCTTACAGATAAAAACAATGATGAAGAGATTGACGGTTGATGTGGTAGGATCTCAGATGTGTGGTCCTGGGATGGCACGCTTCAGGAACAAGTGATATTTTTTTAGGATGTGCCACGTGGACTGAGGGTATGTGAAAACATATCTTTTATCCTACAGGATCTGGTAGTCCCCATGCACTCCGCGGATGCCAGGTGAATATTCTGGATGTTATAATCATTTCAGTTTAGATCGTGCCATATTTCTGAGCTTTAAAGTTCCCCCAATTTTTTTTAATATTTAATTTCTTTATTTGAGAGGTAGAGAGAGACAGTGAAAGAGACAGAGATGAAAGGAGAGAGGTCAGCAGGAGAAGCAGACTTCCTGCTGAGCAGGGAGCCCGATGTGGGATTCGATCCCAGGACTCCAGGATCATGACCTGAGCTGAAGGCAGTCGCTTAACCAACTGAGCCAGCCAGGCGCCCTCCCCCAATTTTTTTTAAAGATAAGTGTGAAATGTACACTTTGGGTGTGTGTGATACATATGCATATTCTATTATTACAAGTTGTATTACAATTTATTTAAAAAGTACATGGTCACATTGGAAAGCCTGTTTTACAGTAGTAAAGCAGCAACAGTTTTTATTTATTACAATTCTAAAAAATAATCCAACTTTGTAAGTAAAAAGGAACTCTGATTATCATTTAGAACATTTAAATTTGAAATTATCTACTAAACAGAAAATCTTTACATTCAGACAAGTCCAATGTATCTGTTGGCTTTTACAACATAGAATTTCTGTAGGGTTTTGGGCCCTATCAACAGTTTCTGTTAAGTATAAGGACAACAAAATCGAGCAAGAACACAATGGGGCAGCCCTAGTTGACACCAAAGATGAAAAGCCCGTTAACCAGGCCTGGGCCAGAGAACTTCACCATGTTGGCAATACAAGCTCCCCACCAGCTGAGCCCGGGCCCATGCACTCTCCACCACGAGGCTGTCATTGCCCATTCGGGGGTTGCAGTGGGCCAGACCCTGTGGTACCAGTTGCAGGAACCAGCCATCCTTTCCACGAGTCATAGAGGTTCCTTATCATTGACCCCTGATGTGTCCCTGGGATATATTCAGAACTGAAATTAAGGACCGCAAACTCCTACCTCGCATGGGAAGTCTTTCTCTCCGTATCCCACCCTGTCATCCCAAGACCCTACTCAACAAGAGTAGCTATGGATGCTTACACTTTGCAGGCTGCCTGATCCTAGAACCAGCCTGGGCTCTTGGTCATGATCCCCATAGGGCACCAGTGGTCACAGGAGGGTCTCTTAAGGCCAGAGATAATGGCAATGGCTTCAGCCATGGTGACTGTAAGCTCGGTATAATTACTCACAGCCAATAAGGTTGCCAGTTGGGTTGAACTGTAAGAAAATGCACTTGAGATCAGTAAGACTAAATTGTGTACATATAAGCAATAATGAATGCTACAAAAACCAACAACCACAAAAACAGAGCAGGCCTCTCAAAAAATCCAGAAACCAGAAATTCATTTAAAAATGCTTAAATATAATTATACAAAGAGGAAAAAAAAAAAAAAAAACCCTCAGCTAAACAACAAAATCAAGCAAACTTACTTCCAAATCTACATGGCTAAAAAACAACCTGTGCTGAACTTTGGTACCTTTTCCCTTGATATTTTAGGACATGTGAGAGAATATAAGCAGAAACTGTACAGAGATGGCACTAGCAAAAAAAAAAAAAAAAATTAATCCCCTTCTCCCCAAAATTCACGCTTATCATGTGAATTTTAACACTCCTTGATGTTCACGCTAAGCCCAATCCTTTGAAGTTCTGTGGAAGTGGTAATTTGGGTATTAATTACAGTTGCTTGAAGCACTTTGGGAGAAAATCAGAGAACATTAGGAACAACATCACGAGGGAGAGCTGGAATTTTGGCACAAAGTTATCATGCAGTTTGTAATCTCAGAATATGCCCTGATTTATGAAGGAAGAGGTCTAACCCTGGTGGCCTGGCATTATCGGCACTCGAGGGCAATAGTTTTTCTTATTCTCCCTGTTAAGCACTCCAATTATTTTAGAAAAGAACTCGGTAAATATAGAGTCTGATTCTAAATAGGTTGAACAACTATCTGCAAATACCCAGCACTCAGCAAATATTGTGGCTAATTTTTAAAATTAAAAAAAAGTTCAAAAAAATCTTTTATTCAGAAAATGAAAAGAGAGGCTTTTGCATTTTCAAGGAAAAGAATTCTGCAAGAGATATTTTCTTCTAATTATGGTTGGTAATAGTAAAGTTTTAAATATATCAATGCTAGTTTTTCTTCAATGAATATATCCCAAAGGATGTTTTTGGTCTTAACGAAGTTTTCTTGATGTTTATCTCGGGGGGAAAATGTGAGTAAGCAATAATCTGCATTTCAGTATTTACCAAAAGTTGTCAAAAGTTTTCTCATAAACAGGGCTTGAACTTGAATTTGTATAGCTACCTTTTTAAATGTAAGGTAGGCAGGGACTTTCTGTGGTTATTCACAAATCTTCTTTTTCCTATTGTGAAGAGTATAAAATAAAGGTGCTCTGATATGAAGTTTCTCATTGAAAATACTAAGAAAGCGTATTTCCTAGTGTAAGAAAGAAAAGTAATTTAAATGGTTTTTACTCAATCACAATTAAGAGAATGTGTGATATGCATTTTTTTTTTTTCCATTTCTGGAGAGGTGTTGATGGAAGTGTGATTGACTACCAGTCACATCTGTACAAAAACATCTTGGTAATCCTAAGAAAGTAAAAGCAGTATTTTGTTCCAAAGGTTATGAATTCGGATGTAGGACAGGGAGGTCGTGAAAGAACTGAAAGAATTAGGTTTTACTAATAAACATAGAGCAAGACAGTGATGTCAGAAAAGGTGCGTCAGATATAAGTAAACAGAAAAACCCTAACACCTCCTATCCCTACTCCATTTCAGATTATAAAGCACCTGTTACAATGGACTAGAGTTTAGTGATTCCACATTAGATACATGATAAATATATCTTCCTTAAAGAATCTATAGAAAATATCATACATATAAAATTGCTGTATATTGCAAAATAGTTTAAAACCTAAAAATTTTGTATAAGCATACCTATCAATATAAAACATTATTTTTTCTCCATATCAATTGGGTTCTTTTATCCATACAAATGGTATCATCTCCAAAGCCCATCATAAACCCAACTGACTTACACACTATTTGAAATACACAGACATATACATATATATACACACACTCATACAGAGATAGGCGCACACATTTGAGTCCTCACAGAAAAAAGCACAATCATCAACAAAGCATCTTTTCATAGATATTTGTGTTTGCAAAGTGTTTTAATGTGGAAAAGTAATTCCTAACTAAATTCTGCTCCTAATTGAACACAGTGGGCATAAGAGTTTTAGCTGCCTATCACATTCTAAATAAAGTTCTTGATTTTGTTACAAAGACCCAGATATTTACATATGAAAGTCCTTGTGTTTCCTGTGTTAAGGGCCTATCCTAGATCAATTAGAGAATAAAAGGGGGTTCTCAGCGTAATACTATAACAAGGATTTAGGATCATGCCTACAGTCCTTAACCAAAATCGTTTTACTCCTTGCATATCCAACTCTTCCTCTCCAGTGAAACATGCTTGAAAGAGAATTCTGGGCCTCAAATTTTACCAGGCACCCTGGAAATAGTGGAATGTCAGTACTAAGCTCTAGATCAGGGAGGCTCCAACACTAGCAGCCAGAAACCCATGCTTTCTATCTGTTTATCTGATATTTAGTCACAGTAAACTCTTGGTTAGAACAATCACAACTTGCTTTTTAATGGCATCAGTAAAATAATCTCTTGGAAGAGCTGTCAGGAAACAAATGTTGTCCTTGCGTTTGGATTAAGCTGGTTAACTGGTGTGCTTAATAATATTTATCCTGGGAATGTAACCCATCTATGTGTAAGTATGTAGCCCCTAGCCTCACCCAGTAAACCATTTTATTATTTGTAAGAAAGCTAACTCATGAGAAGCAAAGCACACTGCAGGTAAACAGTCCACTACGAGGGAACCCTATGAAGTAAAAGAGAGTAATTAGAGAATCTTACATAGAAAAACAATTCATTTACTCCTATAAAGGTTGCTGTGTTTATATACCTTTAATTTAATTAGGTTAATTTTTCTTTTTTGCTTAAAGCTTTCGATAATCATGTATTTAGCCCAGATGTTTTATCCCCCAACCACTGGGAATGGGGTATTGACAGATTTACTGTGGTCAATTAAAAGTAAGTGAGATAAAAAGTGCTAAACAATTTATAGGATGAGGGGGAAGGAAAACATCCCTAAATGTTTCCAAAAGAAACATCAAAGGCAAATTGGATCCAAACCCCTCAAATTAGGACAAATGCAATTTAAGATCCAAATAGGCACTTGAAACTCAGAACAGGGACACTTCCTCTTCTTATATCCCTTTGTTTTTTTCCACTTTGGCATGTAGTAAAGACATAATTTGCTAGTGCAGCCCCTCCTATCTAGGACAAGACAAAATAATAGGAAGAAAGGAGTGAATTCTGTACCTGAAAAGGTTTTTAAAAAAAACTAAACTGTGATTAGTTATTAAGTAAAGGAGAAAAGTGTAAAACATTCTGCCAGTTGTGTGATCCGGGAAGATTTTACTGGCTTATTTTATGTGACTTTGAAGACAAAGTTGCTTGGTGTCTCCTTACCCAAGTGTCTGTCTGACTCTGATTTCCAAATACAGCCTCTTCGCTACCACTTACACAAGCTTTCCTGCCAAGGGACTGCCTTCCTTTTCTAGCAGAAAGTAGATCAAATAGATCACACACACTGTTCTCAAGCCTCTGCCAGGACTGAGGGGGAGTCTATCATTCACATGTGGAAGGACTGGTTCTCTCAAAAACCACAGCAGTTGCAAGGGGCGTCCTCAGGTGACCCAGAGCGCCACCCCCGCCCCAGGTAGCCCAGCAAACACACCCGTGGCTGAGGTTTTCGCAAATGGCCATACTTTGTGGAAGAAAAATCTGGATTAAACCCACTGCTGGCATTGATAAGTTCTAGAAAAGGCTCATTTCTTATCCCCTCCTCTTGCTCCTGACCAACGACAGATACTAGGAAGGGTAACTGCGTTTTGAGCATGTTCTAATCGACGTTAATGACAGCTAATAAGGAAAAGCCATGGTTATTTCCCCAAAAGCACCAGGCACATATAAAACACCTTTCTAGTCAGTGATCATTTCCATTTCAGCATGTGCAGTGTAAGCCACCCATTAATGACAACACCAGAAAAATACCAGGCAGAAGAGTGAAACACAAACAACTAATAACATTCATTCACCCCCATGTACACATACACACGTACACACACGCTCCCACTACTTGAGGGATAGTCATCGCTGAGGAGAGAGCTTGGGAGGTTTCCCCAGGTACACAATTCACCATCTGAGAAGGTGCTATCCGGGTGAGTGAGTATAAGTTAGGGGAGCTACGTCTGCAGCAAGGCCACGGCAACCCAGTGCGATGATGACAGCCTGTCACGGTTTACTCCACGTAGGACACATACGGTACGACTGTGGACCAGCTCGGCCCCAGCCGGCGTTAGCATTCGCTCATCTTCTCGTGGAATATGAAAGGTAAACTGAGGTTTCTTTGGTGCTGGTCATTGGCTTGAATGGCAGCTTTTTCTTTTGTCGCGGCATTGATGTTGTCTGAGGAAGCCTCTTCATCGTCTTCCTCCTCTCTCGGATGACCCTCCAGGCTGTGTCTAATACCGTAAGTGAAGTAGATCAGGAAACCTTTCAGAGGAAAAAAAAAAAAAAAGAAATCCATGTTTTAAGTATGTCAGAAAATGACAATATGGAAAAATGCAGTATAGAACTTAATGGTTTTTTTTGCCTTCTCTTTCTGGGCTATTTTAGGACAGAAGACAAGGACAGAATATCCCTGCAGAAGGTCCCCAATGGATGCTTTCCCAGTAGAATGTGCTTTTGCATTTTTAACACCCAATCTTTGTAGAATGTTTCTCTCAATTAAGAGTTTTTCAGGCACTTATGCTGAAAAAATTGTATTTATTTTCTCAAACTCAACACTACACTTTAAACAAAAGGATGTGTGGGAAGGGTAAAATCTCAATTCACAGCCCCAACACAGCAGTGGGTTGTCTGAGTTATAATTGGGTATTTTGGAAAACGCGCTCTGTGTAAACAAAGGGGACATGGGTGTGCTTTAGCCATGTTACTGTCACCAGGAGAGGCCAAATAGGGGCACTGGGTGGCTCAGTGGGTTAAGCATCTGCCTTCAGCTCAGGTCATGGTCCTGGGCTCCTGGAATCAAGACCTGTCTCGGGCTCTCTGCTACGTGGGAGGCTGTTTCTCTCTCTCCCTCTGTCTCTCTAAAATAAATGAATAAAATCTTAAAAAAAAAAAAAAAAAAAAAAGCAGGAGAGGCCAAATAATTATGTACAAAGCAATTGGTTCCTTACAGCCATGCTGATTGGGAATTAGAAAGAAAGGTTTTACATAGCCTCACCAGATAGTTTATTACTTACATGTAGGCATTTTGCTCTGTTTTAGTTATAGATTTAAAAATTGGTTGAGAGTTTTGGGTTGATGTGAAATGCTTTATAATTTTCCCATCTAAATTCATGGGAAGGAGGCTACCAATTAGCACTGTGGCAGGTGTAATTATTAGGGATAATTCTACTTCCTCTCCTGTCCTCAAAGGTTTAAAGACCTGGCCCTCCCTGTCTTCAAACAAAGGCACTACCATCACCATTTTACAAAGAAGCAGGCACACACAAACAGGGAGGTTAATTTGGCCAAGGCCACGTAGTGAATAAATGGCACGAGTGGATTCAAACACAGAGTCTGGCTCCAAAGTTTATGCTCTTAACCAAGATCAAGTACATTAAACCATAGTGGGCTATGCTTGAGGAGAGAAGAAAGGGCTCATGGAAAGGTAAGAGACAGTGTTGAAACTCTCTGCCAGATTCGAAAGAGATTCTTCTGGGCTCAGAGGAGGGGAGTAAGTTCTATAGTTTTGGACTTGGCTCCCTGGGAGCTTGTGGGCCGGACCTCAAAGGAACAGCTGCATGGTTACATCCCTGAGCGTGGGGCTGACTGGCAGGTGATTCTTGTCAGGATCCTTGTCCTGAAGCAACAGAGCCACCTACCAGTAGGGCCACAGTGAGAGAAAGAGAGAACTAGTGTAACCCGTGAGGAATGATAACCTGTGACCCGAGGCACCAGCTCCCCAATTCCCCAGCATGAGAATATGGGCAAAACTCTAGCGTGGGTATAAGGAGATGAGCAAATCGGACAGAGGTTAAATCTCCCATCAACTCAAGTAGACTGGTGGCTTAAACTTGAAATTGAATTAATTTCTACCCAAAGCAAACAATTACATACACAAGAGTAAAACTAGCTAGGTTCATTCTTGCTAAGCCAAAGGGCGGACTGTCAAAACACACACTCTTCAACTCCCAAGGTGGCCCAAACCAAGGCAGACTTAGGACTCCTATCTCCCTGCTTCACCTTACAGACATGTCTGTTCACCTTTTTAAGACAAGTGATCAGTGCGTTACATCAAATGTAAACTCTTATTTTCCAACTCAATTTTCACATGTAGTAGAGATATAAATAGAGATATAAATAAGCTCACTCATCTTATTTAATGCCAAATCCCAAGGTTCAAATAATTAGAAATTTAGGTAACAAAAGAAATTTTTGCTATCAGCTCATTCAAAATGTCTTCAAAATCCACTGGGACACTGGAACGAACTGGCTTTGGAATCAGAGTTCTGTACTGACATCCACGAATTTTATCCCTTGCCTTTTGGGTGTTTTTTTCTCACCCATTAAGTTGGAGAAAATGGAATCTACAGGGTTCTACAGGGTTACTGGGAAAATTTAATCTAAAAAAAAAAGTATCACATTTAGAGAAGGACTCGTTCACAGGTTGTCATTCCACACGGGTTACACTAATTCTCTCTTTCTCTCACTATGGCCCTACTGGTAGGTGGCTCTGTTGCTTCAGGAGCAGTATCACATTTAGAGAAGGACTCAGATAATCTAAAATTTGGGAAACAAAGAAACTGACAAAAACCCTTTATTTCCAAGAAGGGGGAGGGGATGCATTTCTCTAATCACAGAGCATGAAATTGGGAAGACAGAACCACGGTTTAGAAAACATTAAAGGACCTACCGAGTGCCATCCAAATGCTAAATCTGATCCAAGTGTCTGCGCTCAGCTGGACCATCAGGTAGATGTTCACCAGAATGCTGAAGGCTGGCAAGAATGGTAAGAACGGAACCTAAGTGGGGAAAACACCCTCTTCAATATACTCAGATTTGGAAAGCACATTCCCAGAACTGTTCCAACATGGTGACGACAAATTTGACATGGATACTTTCACCCTGGGTCAGTAAGTTTATATTCTTACACGAAGGACAGCCTGAAGAAAAAAATCCTTCTTGTCGAGTCTACTGAAGGGTGCATCACAGTTAACACTACTTAAGCGTAGCCCAAAACAACAGGGGATTTCTCCGGTCCACTAACACCGGCATCACCACCAAGACACAGTCGGTGGTAGGGTTTGGTTTCGTTTGGGGTTCACTGGTTTTGCTCAGATATCAACAGGGCATGCCTGTGGAAGTCTGGATACACATGGCATCTGGGGAGGGGAGCGGGGATCCTTCCAGAAAGCTCTCTTCAGGTCCAAACCTGCTTCTATTCAAATCTGACAGGATATTGGGGCGGCTGGGTGGCTCAGTGGGTTGAGCCTCTGCCTTCAGCCCAGGTCATGGTCTCAGGTCCTGGGATCAAGTTCTGCATCAGGCTCTCTGTTTGGCAGGGAGCCTGCTTCCCCCTCTCTCTCTGCCTACAGGTGATCTCTCTCTCTGCCAAATAAATAAAATCTTAAAAAAAAATCTGACAGGATATTCATAGCAGAAGGGCTTTTGGGGGTTAATAATCTTCCTGAGAGAGGACTGAATTTCTATAATAAAATATGCTACTTATTCTTCGATACTACAGACCACTTGACAAGGAATGTGTTTACCGTTATAGATAATAACGTGAAAAGGGCATACTCGAGTTTTTGAAAAGCCACGTAGGGAGAATACTTAGGATAAATGGATAACTCCCTCAGAAGTGTCTTTTTTCCTCCCCCTCTCTTTTAGAACAACTTATGAAACTAACACATGAGATAATATTGAGGATCTCTAATGTTCATTATTCATACCATGAAGGCTACTTTTTGCTGATTCTGGGGCTGCCTCCAAATGGTGAGCACAACGGCGATGCAGAGAACAAGAAACAGGACAAGAAGAGCAACGCTCCATGCTTCTAGCCGGGCAATAGCTTGGACTCCGTAAGTGGTCAAGATACTCAGGCCCAAAACAAGAAATGCTGCAAAAGTGATAGGTCAGGGACACAAAATCAGCACACACATTTCACTCAGATTCCGCTGGTTCAAGCAGTCTCCTGTAATAAGATATCGAGCTCTTTCCACAGCTTTTTTGGCAAATACTACAATTCTTCATTTTCGTTATGGGAGGAAATGGCTCTTTTCACCGATTCAACAACCATCGCTCGCTAACTCGTGACTGTCTCCTCCCCCCTCAGCACTAGCATCCTGCTTTTTCTGCACGTGTGTCATCGGGCTCCTCCTTTGCTACAGTCTCTGACTATAGCCCATGGATTGAATGTGATACTGTCAGGGGTGGCGATGTCCCTTTTTTCAAATGGTAAATGGCCAGTCCATTTCCTGCTCTTGTAGACACCGTTCATGCAAACAGATAATCAATGATCTGGGTCTGCTTTCCCTCTTTCAGAAGGTGACATCACCACCCATGCACCATATTCCTGACCAGCATGTCTGCACTTGGGGTTCCTCCTCTGTGCTCTAGAGAAGCCTCTACTTTCTGTAGCTTGCCACCAAGAGTCTGTTCCTCAAAGCCCAATGAGAGCAAGGACCATCTTTCCTACTATCCCAAGTGTCCTGCGGAGTTCTTAGCATGTTGATGGTGCTCAGTGAATGTTCCTGAAGTTATGACTGATTTTGTAACTGTCTGTGAGCAAACAAGTTGTTCTGTATTGCCTCCCAGTCTCCTTACTGACAGGTCTTCCTGGCCAGAAACTTGCACACAAGGAGCCCCCAACAGCCACTGAAAGGGACCCACTCTGTTCAGCTACCACTCGCACCTCAGGGAACTTCTTCCTTTCTTCTTCAGTGACAGGACCCATGTATCCTGCAAATACAGGGTCTCCGCTCCTAGTGACCCATCAGGTGGAGATGTCAGGACTCGAGGCAGTGGCCAACAGAGGCTAAGGCCAGGTAAGACCTTTTGTGCTCTCACATCATACCTGCTCCCCCCAATGCACACCCGGGGCCCTTCCCAGTGGACACAGTGCAGAGGACTCACCAAGAAATCCTACCAGAAAGCTCACGAGAGATGACGACTGCTGTGTAGGCAGAGCCGAGGGGCTGATGAGGAGGCGAAGGCTGAGGCCCGGCCCCTGCAGCATGGTGACTGGCAACTCGCTCTTGGAGGCAGCCTTGCCACATGACCCCAGAGCTGCTTTCTCAGGACAGCATTTGGGCTGCTCATAAGATAAGCCGGGCTGGTACCTGGCCCCAAATGAACAAACAAACATCTCTGTCTTTATTCTCAAACAGACACTTGGCCCAAAGGAAGCAAACACCGAAAACTTGAAGGGAGACACCTGACAGGGTCTCCGCTGTGGCAGGGGAACTGACTCTTCTCGTGACTCCCGCACCAGAGCGGCCTCAGCCAGGCTGCAAGCCTGCTCCATGAGATACCTGCACAGCCCTGATCTCCCTCAACAGGCATTTAACTGCAGAGTTACACATTCGCTGTGGAAGGGAGTGACCTTTTCACCTGAGGCAACTATGACTAGAGGAGGATTAGCCTGGCAATATCTGTGTCCAAAGGAATTGCAGTTCCAGAAAACAGCACAGAAAGTCTGGTTAAGCAGCAGCTATAGAATGACATTCAGGCTTCAGGATGCTGTTCTGCTGTCTTGGGTTGTCTGCCTCTCGGGCTTCATGTCCCTCCAATTCCCCTCTCAGTCCTTCAGTGTAACCCTGACGAACTCCGGTCTGCCACCTGCCATGTCCCTTTATCCATGTAGCCTCTTCTCCAGCCTGTGTCAGGGTATCAGCCCGCCTCACCTCCTAGGATCTGCCCCAGTCCCTTCAGTGTGCTCTCTTTCCTCTGAGCAGCCTTTATTTAAACTTAAAAGTAACATTTGTCCTCAGTCTCAAGAAGAAATAGGCTCACTGAGAAAAAAAAATACACAAAGTACACAGAAGAAAATCAAAACCACCTCCAATACTACAACCCAGCGTTAATCACTGCCAGCATTTTTGTACAATTTCAGCCAGGCATAAGTGCATAGATGTGTATCGTCATGCACATATGACTCAAGATACATCTTGATGACTTCTCCGTGCAAATCTATGTTAAATTTAAATAAATTCAGATGCTGCATACAGCTTTGCTGAATCGGATACACTTCTCTATATAATTAAGTATAATTAAGAAAAAGAGTCCACTGTGTAAATGTACCCTTGTTTAGTTATTCTATTAATATTCAGGTTTGCTCAATTTTTTCACTATGATAAATCACCTTTTCATAAACATCCTTTATACATACATATCTGCATGTATCTCACCAAGTAAAATCTTTATTATAAAATTTTAGCAGTTGAGAATCGTGGGACAAAAATGACAATATTTTAAAGTGTTTTTATACATTGTAAGAACTTGCTGTTCATATAGATTAAGCCAAGTTATTTTTAATTATCAATTGTGTTTAATTCTTTGCTAAGGACCAAGTACCTTTATTATAGCTTATATTGGTGTTTTTCTGTCCATGGCCTCTCACCTCTGTGAAACCGCTAGTTCCTTAAAAACACGGATGATGAGTCCTAATTTTCTTTATTCCCTGGGCCCCACATGACACACACCCTTTGGACACAACGAGGACACTCACCTGAGGATGAGAACACATGCGGCAACCAGAGAGTAGGCCAGAAGAGTGCCAATGGACATCATGTCCACAAGTGCCTTCAGGTCAAAGAGAAATGCCATCACAGCTATTGGGAAAAGAACAGAAGGGTTTAAAAAAAAAAAAAAAAAAGAAAAAAAAAGGCCTATGATAAAACTCCTTATAACTGATAACTTCTAAGTCAGGGACGACTGGCATGTTACAGTTCCAGTATCCATGATAAATCAAACAAACTATAGGAAATATATTTCTCACAGTTAAAAAGATGATCCTTGGATCATATAAACTGCTAGTAAAACTTCAAAAACCCTCAGCCATCTATCAAGTATAAAACACATTCTACTTTGATTACTTAAAAAATATCGGCCTGACAAAGAGTGAAAATATTCTATGACAGAATTCTCTCTTTTGATGTTTCAAAAGAAAAACATGGCTCAGAGATACTGGCTAACTCGTTTTAAAACAACCATTAAAAAATTCAAACAGAAGATCTTTCACTATAGATGTTACATAATCCTTTCAACTTCCATCCATGTTTTGAGTTATGCCACATACAAAACAAAGTAATTTCCAGTTAAACTGTGTTTCTGATAGAGGTGAAACTGTATGCTGGTTAGAACTCCACACTCCGAGAAGACTGACTAGATTTGAGAGATGAATCGATGTCTCACACTCAAATCTTAGTAATGTTCTGAGGCAAAATACACTTTTCCAGTTGAAGAGTGAACTTGCACTGAGCAATTTTTTCCTCCGTTGAAACATCAAATAGTGATGACCTGATTTGACCACATAGTTGTCCCCATCATCCTAAGTAGAAACACCACATTCCATTCACATGCTGTTCCAGACATTTCTTAGCAAGCTTTACATCTCTGCGACCTCAATTTATCTTTGATCCAATAATCCTCTGAGACAGAGGAAATGATATAGGTTTAACCAAATGCAATGGCCACAATTTGACTGGTTTTGTCCCCGAAACCAGCAATTTCACATAGGTTGACCTGATAAAATTATGCTCCTCATTCTATAAACAGGCTAACTTAGCATGGTGACAACTCAAAGGGGACAGCAGAGTTACAGTAAACTCAATCTGTTCCCCACTTCCCCATGCTCCTTCCATAGTATCACATGGTTTCTTTAAATATACCTCATGCCTTACTTTGAAAACCTTCTGTTGCTAGTATACTTATACATTAGATTATTAAAATTTCAATATGTTTTGTAAGAATCACAAACAGCAAAATAAGTGGCCAAGACAGAATAAAATGATTAATTATCCAGACAAGCTCTCTGATCTAAGCTAAAAATGAACAAAGTAAGGCAAAGGAGTACAAATAACAAAAATATAGTATTTCAGAATGTCAAAAAAAAAAAGCCTTCTGCTACAATTTTCTTCTTTTAGTTATTCATGCCAATATATTAGACTGCCAAATAAAATTTTTCCGGAAGAAAGGAGGATAGATTTTTTTTAAAGTTCTGAATATGAAACAGAGTATTACTGGGCAAGATTTCACTGGCAAAAAAATAAACGTTTTTATGGAATAAATAAAATATGCGATCCTTTGTCAAGATTTATAAACTCTTCTGAATAGCATAATCCACCATTTAATAATAAAACGGGCTTTATAGATCATCTAGTGCAACCTTCATCTCATGGGAGCAGACATCTAAGCACTAAGAAAAAAAGGGACCTGATCTTCCAATGTGTGTCTAATTAAGTGCCAGACTGATTGGAAAACATTTACAAAGTGAAGTTGTTTAGGCAAATACTTTCTGACTCTGAAGAAAATACCATTTCATACATAATTAAGCATTAGCATTCTGTAATTTTTCCCAAATCCAGAGTCTCAACCAAGTTATCAGTTTGGCTTGAATTTTACTATCAAAATGGCTTTATAAAGTGTGACGAAGTCTCTCTTCTGCTTTCTCTAACAGGACCTTTGAGGCCGTTCTCTCAGTCTATAGAATCTCTTTGAAAACTTCTGCATGGAATAAGAATCTGGCCAATGGCATTTTACAAAAATGTTCTGACATCTCCTAAGGTGGGCATCTGGGAGGTGTTTTTTTTCTTTTTTCTTTAAACATGAGTTGAGTATCAAAACAGCTGAAAGCAAAAATTGATTCCTAATGGAGTCTAAGAGGAAAGAGTTGTTAGTAAGTCTTAGAGAACCATGGTGGTCTGGGATGTGCAGTGATTACCACAGCCAAGTATCGGTTACCCCGACATTTCCTATACTTAGTGAAAAAACGAGTAAAAATACAATCAAGAACCATTACAGCCCTCTGCATATTTGTTAGAAACCCAAAAGGTTAAAATAACAAAATAGTAAAAAAAAAAAAAAAAAAAAAATCCCCAAGGGTCAGTGAAGAATGAATTTCCATAGACCACCACCACGATTACCAGATTCCACTGCTCATAACCTCATTTATCAGTGATTTTTTTTTTAACTTACATGCACAGCAAGCAGACCCTCTTTATAAGTCCACGCATGCGCATAAAACGTTCAAGGCCAATGTTGAAGAATCCTGGGTTTGTAAAGCTTACCGGAAATGACCCCTGCCGTCAACGTGGCAGCAACTGGTGACTGCCTCTTACTCACTCTGCCAAGAAATCTAAACAGTAAACCATCCCGGGCCATGGCAAAGAGAATTCGGGGTAAAGGAAACATAGAGCCCAGAAGACTAGAACAGAAAAATTCATAATCCACATGTGAGTTATTGCAAGTTTTATTCCTAGACAGGTATACACAGGTAAGGACCGGACACACTAAAATGCAAACCTATGTCCAAACAATTCAAAACAGGAACACATTCACACACAAGTTATTGAGCTTTATATAAAGAAAAACAGAAAACTGCCTGACTTGGGCATTTCTCTTCAGAATCCTTGATGGAAAAAAGATTCCCCCTTTTCTTAAAAAAAGTCAACTCTCTCACCTGCCACCGCACCCGATGATAAAGTAGCAATTATTGGTGTCTTCGTTTTGGAATTGATTTGAGCTAGACATTTGAAAAGCAACCCATCCTCCGCCATAGCATAGATTACACGAGGCATTGGGAAAATGGATCCAAGAAGACTGAATAAAAAGCAAACACATGCAGTATGGCAAACACATTCATGCAAGATTACATCTCAGAACAGAAATTAAGTACTTGGATAAAACTCAGCATCACAGCTCTGATTACAAGGTCTTGTTATTTTTAAAACGTGTTATGATTGAGCATTTAAAAATATTTGCCAATATTTACCATTATTATTCTATTACAGACATTTTGCCCAACCCACTGACCAGACTAAGAACAATACTGCAAGTAATTTGTGCAAGCCCACAAATTATTACTGAATTAAAACTGAGTAATTAAGACTTAAGAAAACCAAACCCAATTGTATCATTGAGGCATTTTTAGTGGCCTTAATGCAGAAATTAAAATTCCTAAACTGACATGAAATTAGAGATTAGGTTATTTAATTGCATGGTATAGTCACTTCATTACTTCGATAATTATGAACTTCTCATATTTATTTTACCATTATTTTGCCTCAGATAGCCTTGATATTCCATCAAATTAGTAATAATACCCAGCAGCATAAGAAAATCAAGAGAGGAAGGGTTAAAAAAAAGAAAAAAAAGCAACTCACTGTAAATTTAGTACACAGAAGTAGCCACGATTAAAAGTCAGGAACAGCAAAGTTTAAGGAAATGCTCTTTGCATTAGATGTTTCAACTTTCTTGTGTGTTTACTGGCTGCACCATTCCATACATGACTTAGTTATTAAAAAAATAACCATTTAAGAGAAAAATATGTAAAATATTTTATTTTAAAAATTCATTTTATCTTTCGATAAAGCTGGGTTGAGCTTGGCCCTGGATAAATCTTTATCCATCTGTCTTCGGAAGACCATGATGGCATGATGTCTTCATAGTTGAGATTTTTGAAAGTACTTGAAATTACTCAGAATAAACCTCAAGCCTAGCAGATCGCTGAGAAGCCAATGGGGCTAAATTTCTAAGTGCTGCTTACTATTATCTTGAATGGAAAACAAATCAGACTTTGAAAGAGAATAAAAGCTAGGCTGATGAATCATATAAAAAGATTGCTTTTTCCAACTTTGGTCTTTCAAAAAACTATTTTCCCTTTAAAAAATTAGTAATCAGGCAAAGAGATTAATTTTCTCTTCATAAGAATGTCCTATGGGATACCATAATATAAACCAGAATGAAATATCTTATGATCACATGTTAATTTGGAATGTGAGTAGCTCAGGGAAACTGAGAAATGAATTCTCAAGTATTAAAACAAGTAGCTACTGCAAATCTGAGCACTTGAGATTCAACGACTCTTTGCATTCCACATAGACATTATATGAACTTCCACCTAATTTCAGAAGAGTAATTTCTATTTCTAGTCCAAAGTCAGTCTGATGAGTTCCAAGAGAAAAAGCCTCAGTGTTTCACAATAAAAAGCACATTACACTGAACGATGTCACAGCATATAGTTCCCAGTCACATAGACACGATATAATTTTAAAAGGCAGCAGAAAATGTGAAGTCTGCACCTAAGGTCTTGGCTGTCTGTAGTACTATAAGAATTCCTTCAACCAGCAGGGAAACATGCTAATATAAGCATCCTACCGCTCTTTAATACATACATATATGAATATGCATGACATACATGTACGTGTATGTGTTCATGTGTATCAATGCCATATACACTTCTACCGAAGCTGGACCACCATTATCTTGAAAAAAATGACTTTTAACTGATAGGTGAAAAAGTTTTTATCACTTAAGATCTGTATGTAGCTATTCTGGTCAAACTATTCGGAGAAGACATAGTTGCATAATATATTCCTTAGATTAAGATTACTTTTAAAATCGATAAAAGCGATTCTTTAAATACTGACTGCTTGGCAGTATCACCAACAGCCCCACATTCAAAGGCAACGCCATGTACCTTGTTGACAGAGCACAGAGAGAACCCGCCGCAACAACGTATTTGGCGGGGCCCCATCCAACATATTCAAACGCTACCGGCAGAGGGCTTTTCTCGTCCAGGAGGTAGTATGGCATCATAAGGGTTAAAGCTGCAGAGACCCCAAAGTAGGCCATAAAGCAAACAAGCAAAGAAGTCACGATTCCAATAGGAATAGCTTTCTGAGGATTCCGGACTTCTTCACCTAAGGAGATATAAACAATAGATATGTACCTTTAATGAAACATTAATAGATACAACATGAAGTCGTCTTCTCCTTCATAGTCACATCCCTCCACCTTTGTCTTTTCTGTTTTCTTAGCTTGCTCCACACATTCTACATGAAGCTGTCTCTCTTCTTGAGAGTACTATGCTATTACACAAAATTCTGATCCCCAGAGGCAAAAAGAGAGATCAAGAAATCATGCAGGTCTGTTTCCCATTTCTAGAAAGAAAAGACATGCTATACCAGTGCTATTAAATATTTCAGGATAGTATGGCAGTCTTAATTCATATGGAAAATGTTTCATCCACAGAAATTAAGTGACGGTCATAGCATTCTGTGGGCCCTTCAACAGGAAGGCTTCCATAAATATGAAGCTAAACTTTTTCAATTAATATCAAACTCTGGCTTCAACACAAAAATAGTACTTGAATCTTTCTAGTAAGATTTGACATTTGAAGTGCCCTTATAATGGCCAATGATAAGGCAGTACAGTAATATGAACTGAACCCAGAAGAAGTACTTAGCATGTGTGGCATGATTACTTTGTTGTACAAGGTAAAGAGAAAAGAATGACCACAATCTATTTTGTCCTACTAAAGAAGAGACAATTTATGAGCACGATCGTCATTTGTTACTCACTGTGATAGTACTGGAGATTACTTCCAGACTGAAGGTTAAGGACAGTAATTACAACTAACATTCATAAAATATTTGACAGCCTACAAAAATCTTTAATGTGTATCATATCTTAAGTAACCTTCATAACATGAGCATGTTACCAAATAATGGAAACCAAGGTTCACAGAGTTTCATGAAGTTTCTTTTTATCATACACAGTAGGTGTCATAGCTGGGGCTGGAACCAGCCTGCATTACCCAAATCCCACTCTTTCCTTGACCCTCTGTTGCTACCTGTGGGTACTCCTTAGAACAAGGAACACCTTTCCCTCTACATAGAACCAAGTTTCTGCCCTTACCAGTTGTTGCAATGCAGTCAAATCCCACAAAGGCATAAAAGCAGGTGGCAGCCCCAGCCAAAGTTCCCGCAAAGCCATAAGGCATAAAGCCACCAGCCCCATAGATACTTGTCCCATTTTCAGAAGGCGGATCTCTAAAGGAGAGAGCAAGCACAATGCAAAGTCATTTTCATAGAAAACTGTTTCTTGGAAGGCTATTGTGTTCACCAGCTCTTTGAAGCTCACATATATAAACGTAAATCCTGATTTTCTCACTGTGTCCTAGGGAATGTAGTGGTGTTCCCAACAACGGCACCCTTTTGGGTTGTCAACACTCAACTGGAGGCTGGTCAATAAGAGCATGAGGACAAGGCCCAGATCCACTCTGGCTAGAACTCACAGCCAGGCAGGATTGTGAGAGCAGAGACACTGTGTATGGGCCATGCTCCGAAACAAAGACATAAAGCCTCTTCTTTTCATGGACAGTTGGGCAGGTGGCGCATTTAAAAATTTTACTAATAAGACATTTGAAAAGATGAAATCGAATTCTCTAGGCTTGAATAATAATACTGAAGTTGAATATTTTATTACATGTTAAAAATTGTCTAAAACCAGAAGTTCCTAATTTTTTGCTTCAAAAGAATGGATTGAAACAGCCTATCTAAGAAAAACATGTAGTTATACTTCACTTCATGTAATAGACATTTCTGTAACCTTATTTTATTTGCACATCAGAATATTAATATAAATCTTATGATGAAACCTTTTATATATAATTATTAGTAATTTAATTTTTGAGACTACCAGGTTAAAAGCAAAATGCACGGACAACTCTGCTTAAGCAACCAATGATGTTCTCCGAGAATCAAGGCCCGAAAATTACTAAGGGACTGAAAGAATGCAAGGAAACTAAAGGGACTTCCCAAAGGAAGAACTAAGGGATACATGGCTCAAAAATATCCATTGTTTCGCAAAGGTGGCCAAGTTTTGGGGGGAAGAGGCATCCTTTCAATGGTTAGGATCTCACTTTGCTCTTCTCCTATATCTCCTGCACAGCTTGAAGCTGAGA
This sequence comes from Lutra lutra, assembly GCF_902655055.1. Classification (NCBI taxonomy): domain Eukaryota; kingdom Metazoa; phylum Chordata; class Mammalia; order Carnivora; family Mustelidae; genus Lutra; species Lutra lutra. The sequence continues at coordinate 24,442,020 of NC_062279.1, read as the reverse complement.
ACCAGTCACTGCTTGGCTTCAAATAGCTGTTCAACAGTGAGCACATGTACACATCTATGTTTAGGGGGAGATTGGGAAGAAGAGCCTCAGAACAGACCAGACCCTCGGAAATGTCTCCACAGCAAAAGAAAATTGAGAACCACCCTTGTAGAAGAAAATGTAAGATAAGAGCAGGCAAATTAAAAACAAAAACAAAAGCACATTCAAAATAAGAAGGGAAAAAACCCAAATATTATACCTGGCACTCGCGGATATATTTTTGAGAAACTCTTCACTAATCTTCCAGTTTGCCACATTTCCTTTCACAAACCCAGCAACCATCACGAAGAGGAGGACCAGGATATTAATAGCTGTGAAGATTTTATTCACCCAAGCAGATTCTTTTACTCCAAACGATAAAAGACCTATGGAAAAAAAGAAAGGGTATTTTGATTTCTTTTTTTAACCTAAGTTTTAGCAAAAGCAATGGGATTTTGAGGCAGTAATAGGCTTTAGGATATTATTTTACCAACATCCATGTTTTTAACTTACATTTATCACTTTCTCTTGTGAGTTCTGACTCACCTGTCACAAGATTTCCTGAGTACAACCAAGTCCCTAGCAGACAGCAGGTGGTGAGCAGAGCCTAGAGACACCACACTCCAAGACATCAATTAATCTAGTAACTTTGGCTCGTATTACCAATGGGTAGGAAGAGGTAAAGTAACTGAATTTTAAAGCAATGCTGTTCTAAAAAAGCCACCTTGAGATTAGTGGCTACAAAATTTTGAAAATAAAAGTTAAATCGGGGACGCCTGGGTGGCTCAGTTGGTTAAGCGGCTGCCTTCAGCTCAGGTCATGATCCCAGCGTCCTGGGATCGAGTCCCGCAACGGGCTCCTTGCTCAGCAGGAGCCTGCTTCTCCTTCTGCCTCTGCCTGCCATTCTGTCTGCCTGTGCTTGCTCTCTCTCCCTCTCTCTGACAAATAAATAAAATCTTAAAAATAAATAAATAAATAAATAAAAAATAAAAAAAAGTTAAATCATATGTCTGCTTCATATTTTCAGAATATATAAAATAATTCAACTGCCTCACCAAAAAGACATATTTTTCTAATTGATCCCCATCGTAATCGTTTTATTTTATATTCTGATTATTAACTAATCAATTTCCTATTCAAGTTATTTGAAGACACAGAAAAAATATGAAGGGAATAAAGATCAAGTATAATCTGTTCTCCAGAATTTCGGGCGTGCTCACACACGCAGACACACATACACATGTTCATGTTGACAATAAGATAACCTCATTTTTAACAATTGCATACTCTTCTACAACATGAAAACACCACAATCCCTTACTTATAGACCGTCAGGTAACTTTTAGTTTCTGACAACTATAAATAGGACTGACACCATCATCCTTTTATAAATATCTTTGTACACATTCAAATTTGTACTTTAAAGTAATATTCTATAACGTTATACCATATCAAGGATATGTCCTTTCATACAAGGCTTTGGGTTCACATTGTCAGAAATATTCTCCAGAAAGTCTGACTCAATTGAATCTTCCCATTTTTTCCTATTAGCTTATTCTATTTATATCAATTTGTAAGACTTTTTATATAGTAATGTTATAAGATCTCTGTCATGTATTGCATATTTTTTCCCAGTTTATCATTTACTTTTACTCTTAGGATTGACTTCGTGTGTGTGTGTGTGTGTGTGTGTGTGTGTGTATGATTTTATATATATACAGAAGTTTTAGAACATAAATTTTTCTTTAGTTTTTACCTTTAGAAAGATTTTACCCAATATTAACTCCAAAGCATTTACCTTTGTTTCCTTCTAGTACCTTCATGACTGTATTTATAATGTGTGTATGTGTATTTTTTTTAAAATTTTATTTATTTATTTGACAGAGAGATCACAAGTAGGCAGAGAGGCAGTCAGAGAGAGAGGAGGAAGCAGGCTCCCTGCTGAGTAGAGAGCCCAATGTGGGGCTCGATCCCAGGACCCTGAGATCATGACCTGAGCCAAAGGCAGAGGCTTAACCCACTGAGCCACCCAGGCGCCCCGTGTGTGTTTTTTTAGAGAGAGAAAGAGAGATAAGAAAGAGAAAGAGGAGGCACAAGTGGAGGGGAGGCACAGAGGGAGAGAGAGAATCTTAAGCAGGCTCCATGACCAGCACAGCACACGGTCAGAAGATCGATCTCATTACTCTGAGATCATGACCTGAGCTGAAATCAAGAGTTACAGGCTTAACCCACTGAGTCACCCAGGCACCTTATCATATTTTTACCTTTAATCCATCTTATATAGGATATAAATTATGGACCAAAGAAAGTTTACCTGTTACCATTGGGGAGAGGATGATGATGAAGGGATTATGCTGTATATCTCTATTTGTTTTGTCCACAAATCTATACCACCCACGATCAAAAAAGCAAAATTACCCAAATAGAGATGAGGAAAACTGAATTTCATTCTTCTACCTGTGTAATTCCCAGAATTTTACAATAATGTAACTATAATGAGAAAAAGGAAATTGCACAAATGGCATAATTACTGGTTCCGTAGCACTAGAAACTACTATCACCTACACGGTTTGGAAATACACACTGCACGCGATACTGTTAGCCGCCTGGAAAAGAACAAAGCCACTGTCATGTTTTATGAAAATTTCCCAATACTGGGCGCTTGGGTGGCTCAGTTGGTTAAGTGACTGACTTCAGCTCAGATCATGATCCTGGAGTTCCGGGATCGAGTTTCACATCGGGCTCCCAGCTCCACGGGGAGTCTGCTTCTCTCTCTGACTTTCTCCTCATTCATGCTCTCTCTCACTGCCTCTCTCTCAAATAAATAAATAAAAGGTTAAAAAAAAAAAAAAGAATTTCCCAATACCCCATGTGCACTCTTTATTCTGGGATTAAGGACCAATGAACATCTCATCTAAATACTGCAGACACGTCCCCATGTCTTTCATAAAGTAGCAGCTTCAGCCAACAAGACATTTGGTATTACAATATGAATCAAAATTTGTAACTGAAGGTTTTGATCTTCAGAGATTCTAGGGACAACGTTACCACGTGAGCTTCGCCTACATTTAAAGTAAAAACACGCTGGCCGATGACACAGGGCAATGCTGCAGGTCAAGGCTGACTCCTGTTCTGGGCCTTCATGATTCTAACTGTGCCATGGCTGCATGCTTCTCATCGCTTAGAGATTAAAGCCGAATATGTTAAGATCACTGAAATCATCCCTAAATAAAATATGAGGTGAGTCCTTTAATAATGTTAGCTAGGCTGTTTAGAAAGTAAAACAAATGAAATCTATCACCTGTTGAAAAACAATTGTAATTTTTCTTGACGTTACAGGTACAATGCCAAATAGTTTAGAGCTATAAACTTTGTTCCTGTTCCTAACCCTATGTGAAATATTTAATTAATGACTAAGTTTTTAAGGGTGAAGTTATTTTTTAAATCGTAGAATTTTACAAGTAAAAAGTTCATGGCAGAGATTTCTGTCACACCTTTGTAAGCAAGGGAGAAAGCAGCTGGAGATAAGGTTGGACAGGAAAATAAGGCGCAGATTATCCGAGAGATATCAGGTAGGAAGTGAGAATACAGATTTTATTCTTAGGGAAATCCTTGATTGGCTGAAGCAGGAGTGCAGGTGAGAATGGCAATCAAAACAGAAAATGTTTAAATAATTAAGAGAGAGATAAGGTGGCAACAGAGATTAACTATGCCTACAAAATAAATCTAACTGCCATCTAGGTGCTTACTATATACCGGGCAAGTCTCTATCTTATAGACACTGATATAGCCATTTTATGGATGAGCAAACCAAGTCACAAAAAGATTATGCCACTCAATGTGCCAAAGATCATGAGTGGCAAAGTAGGACTGAAAACCTGGTTGTTCTGATTCTAATTCCTATACCTTTCTTTCTAAACTACCATGCTACAAAATGTAAGATATGGGAAAATTCTAGCAACAAGTATGTTTATCTACATAATGTCTACATTAAAAAATCACAGGTGGTTTGAATATGCTTTCTTTTCAGCTCAATACCTACATTACATAGATGAAGGCATGAGTAGACAGAAATTCTTCTAGAAATAGTATGCTGATAAATTTCCTTAGTTGTAACTAACAGGATAAAATAATGTCAAAAATTATGCATTCTTCATTATTGAAACTTTACTGCCATTCCTGAAAATCTCCAATTGGTATTACAATGATGTGCCTTATCTTATTCTTTGGTGCATTCTAAGTAACATTTACTTAGAAGTGCTATTCCTACCATTCCATGTACTTTAGATTTATTTATTTATTGTTTTTATTTTTTAAAGATTTTATTTATTTATTTGACAGACAGAGATCACAAGTAGGCAGAGAGGCAGGCAGAGAGAGAGGAGGAATCAGGCTCCCCACTGAGCAGAGAGCCCGATGCGGGGCTCGATCCCAGGACTCTGGGATCATGACCTGAGCCGAAGGCAGAGGCTTAACCCACTGAGCCACCCACGGGCCCCTTTAGATTTATTTTTAAAAAATGTCTATCACATAAGAAAAAAATATGATTTTAGCCAGTGATGAGGCCCACAGATACCCAATACTAACCTCAACATATAAGTATGCCGCCTTGTCTTGGGAAGTCAGACCCCAAATCCAGTGGTAACTTATTTTCCTGGGATAATTAGTCTGGCTCATCTCAGGGAGGAGAGGAATTGGTTTTCTTACCTGCTAGAAGTAATATAAGGCACACAGCAAAAAAGTCAGGATATTCTGCAAGGCCGGTATAATTCATTTTGAAGTATGTCCTGAAAAACTGGCCAATCTGTTTGCTAAGAAGTTCATCAAAGGTGCCACTCCATGCTCTTGCAACACTTGATGTACCTTCCCAAAACACAGAATATTAAGAGAATGTACAGGTCACTGGGAGATGATTAACATAACATCCTTTGCTACCCTGTTCTAGGATGAACATGGGTTAGTTCAGACAGAACTGAAAATTCGAATCACATCTAAAATTATCTTGATAATTTTCCAATTCTATGTTAGTAACCAAGTTCAAATCCATAATGTGGAATCAGCTAACTTCATCTGCATTAAAGAACTTTTTTTTTTTTTAAAGCTGGTTTCCAATCCCTCAGAAGCATATTCAGAGATGAAGCAGAATCCCTGAATTTTGCCATTGGGGAATATTTTCAAGGTGAGATAAATGGGACACACAGGGATCAAGTAATTCACTCATGATCACATAGTCACTAACTAAGGCAGACCTACAAGGATCTCAGCCTCAGGAGCTCTACCATTCCATACAGATTGATTTTTTTTTTTTTTTGCAACATACCTATCACATAAGATAAAATGAGATTCCAGCCAGTGATGAATGCCCACAGTTCTCCAACAGTGACGTAAGTGTACAAGTATGCAGACCCAGTCTTGGGAACACGGGCCCCAAATTCAGCATAGCAAAGGCCTGCCATCACGGAAGCAAGAGCAGCAATGAGGAAGGACACCACGATACTGGGGCCAGAATCTGCTTTGGCCACCTCTCCAGCAAGGACATAAACCCCAGCACCAAGAGTGCTTCCAACCCCCAGGGCAATGAGGTCCATGGTGGATAAGCAGCGGCACAATTTGGAATCTTCTAGACTGTCCAGAGTGACTATTTTTCTCCGGATCAGACATCGGGCAAAAGACAGAGCGGCTCTGCAGGGAATCATTCTGAAGCAGGTAGCCTAGGGAAGAGAAGGGAGGAGGTTAGAAGCAGATCAGGAATCATCATCCCTCCAAGGACTGGCCCAGCTTCTCAACCCAATTATGGCACCATTTTGTTTTATTTTGTTTTGTTTTTACTTGTTCCTAGAAATGCAGCCTAGAGCTATCAAAGAGAGGATGGAAAAGTCAAAGCCGTGACTTTCTTAGAGTTCACTAACTATACACGGCCTTTTCAAAGGGACTGAAACAAATGGCTTCTTTGGGGAACAAAGGAGTGGAAGCTTTGGGTGATTCAAAAGATTTGCCATCATTGTTCATTTGTGCTGTTACAGTTTTTAAAGACGGACTGATGGAAATCTCTTCCAGGACACGGCTCATTTGTCCTTACTACAAACAAGGGGAAGAATTACCTCATCTTTTTGTCAATCATTCATTCGACTCCTACTTTTTACACCTTATTACATGCCAGGGATTGTGCTAAGAAATATGCTGAGAATGACGTGCTGCATGTTGATGGTCTCCGGCTTTACGAGGCTTGTGGTCTAGCTATTGTCTACAAGCAGGTAAAAGATGCCATCATTACATATTTTCCAGCTTTCTCAGATACGTCTCTTTTCATTTTAGTCTGTTTTATTTTAATGCAAAGCCATTTGAAACCTTTAGAACAGAAAAAATTCCCCCCAAAACATACTTGGATTTTCCTAAATAAAACTTCTATTCAAAGATACTTGGATGATGAATTTGTAGTAAAACACCCAAGCTTATTTACATTTACTTGAGATTTCTAAATAAATGAATAGTAAATGATAATATTTAGAATAAATAATTCCACACCAAATATGATGTGTTCTTTTAAAAATGGAACGAATAAGGTAGACACAGAAAGACATACTCCCCATACCCTATAGGCCCAAACAATCTAACACTGAAAAAAATTATCAGGTTATAAAACAAAGCATGCATCCTAATAAGGAAAAAAATATATATGTATTACAGTAAAAAGTCTGAAGTAAAAAAACATCAAAATATTAACCATGATGATCTTTGGGTGGGGGCTAATTTTTACTTCTATGTATTTCACAGAATATATATAATATTGCTAATATATATTTCTAAGTTACCTCCAGTAAACATGTACACCTTGTATGCAAAGACCTATAAAAATGAAAAAACCCTACATGACCTTGTCTATAGAGACGTATAACTCAGCAGACAGGGAAATAACTGAGGACTAGGGATCAGTCAATAAAATAAAATGTTTTTAACTTTCAGAAGTTCAGCATCAGGCCTGCCACTTCTGCTCAACATATAAGTGATGTACAGACATGGAGTACTTTCTCCTTTGATCTCATTATATTCGTTACCAATAACCTCAACTCATGAGAGTACAGCTTTCCAACTTTATCCTATAAAATAAACCCTTGAACACTTCTCATCCTTCTTATCTATAAAAGACAACCTTTATTAAAATTATTTTATTTAAAAAATAATAAATAAGATGAATTTTCTATGTTAAATCTAAAACACAGGCATTTCTGGGATATGAATAATCTAATATCACACTAAACCTTGTAGAGAAAGCTAACTGTCTGAACATTATTCATATATCAATGTAAACACAAGTCCTTGACTTCAAAAGCAGCTAGTTCAAAAAATGGAGAGAAAAATCACACAGATATAGCAAAATGACTGAAAGGTTCCTTGATGGTAAAAATAAAGTTTTACACATCGGTATTGCCCACACCACCTGACAGAGTGCCGAGCGTGGCACTTCACAAATACTTGTTCAAAAATTTGCAAATACAGGGGCACCTGGGTGGCTCAGTGGCTTAAAGCCTCTGCCTTTGTCTCAGGTCATGATCCCAGGGTCCTGGGATCCAGCCCCGCATCAGGCTCTCTGCTCAGCAGGGAGCCTGCTTCCCTTCCTCTCTGGCTGCCTCTCTGCCTACCAGTGATCTCTGTCAAATAAACAAAAAATTTAAAAAAAAAAAAAGTATTTAAAAATTTGCAAATAGACATGACGTCTCCAATTTTGCCAATATTCTAGCTTCCAAAGGCAAAACATAATACTTCTCTAAATCAAATGTGTGTCAATTTCTACCCCTACCTGGCCCTTAAAGGGCCATTTCTCAGATAACACAACTAGGAGATAAGGTAGAAAGTGATCTCCTTAAAAAAGAATCAGGAAGTGAAAAGGTGAAGTTAGAGAAAGACCAACAGAGATGGGGAGAGGGGAAGTGAAGGCGTTTACTAAATGCTGGCCTTCTGGAACATTCAAGTGTGTTTTTACACAGAGATGGGCAGAGATCAAGAAGTAGGGATCCCCGCCAACTGAAGAGGGCTCAGAAATGAAGAAGCACTGAATTTTAGTAATGATATAGGATCATGAGAAAATGGGAACGTGTCATCTACAACTTTAGGAAAAAAGTGATGGTCAAAATGAGGCACACCTGTTCTTCATTTAACTAAATGAAATGCTCTTGATAAAGTACTTGATCAACCCCAGATTTTATGAATAAAAGATGCAAAAGGGAACCTAAGAAGAAAGGTGAGTGGCACTATTGTGGGGGACCTTTCACTTATTTTTTTAAATTCTTTTTTCTGGTAATATGGCCACAATGTTGTTTGTGAAATTTCTAAAACAAAACAAAACAAAACAAACAAAAAAATGCACACAAAATCCACCATAAAAATGAAAGGGCATAAGCCAGCCAACCAGTACTACATACCTCTTTGAAGCATTAAAAATAGTGAAAACTTTTATAAACATTTACCCCAAATCAATACACGAGTAACCCTCATCTTTCAATAGGAAAATGAATTTAATTTGCTCCAGATACATAGGAAGCAGAATGATTCACAGAAATGGATAGCTTTAATCAGATGAGATTTGATAGCTACTGCCTCTGTTGTGTTAAAAATGGAAAGTATTTTATGTTCAGTTTTTCTGTGTTGCCCTGAGGAAATATGACAGAGCTGCCATTTGTCAGGCACTCATTTACTTTGAGTAACAGAAATGCATACGTCAGAAACTCTTCTCAGAACGAACAGGTTACACAATGTCCCTCGTAAACAGCCTCAACTACGCACACCTATCTGATAACACACTGATTGCAAAAGCCATGACACAAAACCAATTTTACAGAAATATAATGGGATGGAAGAAAAGCAATGTAAAAACATCCTGGGTCAACTTAATGAATCACTCTTAAACACACATATATTAAATACTGGTAGCTATATCATGCAGCATGTAGTTACTAAAGAAAAAAGAACCCCGTGCTTTTGTAAAAAATGTGTTTTTGTGCAGACAGAATGATAGAGGGAAAGTAGAATGGCAGTAAGGGAAGGAGGGGGAAAAAGGATATTTGAGCTTACTATCAGTGATAGAATCTGATATTTACATATTTTTATAACTTGTCCTTTAAAACGTTTTAAAAAGATAGGCTCCTTATGCAAGACGGTTATGATAGCCTTATCACACTTCTCCAAGTGCTTTTCATTGCTGAAAAAAAAAATCTACTCATACATATCCTTTAATTCAGGTCTGTATCCATTGTCTTTGCCTGGGCTTTGGGAGGGTTGTCTCATCAACAAATTATGCAGGGAGAATATGCAGGAATTTTGAAAGTAGTTTCATTGATCTGGAGGGCACAGTTTTCCCAAGAGCAGACAACGATCCACACCATCATATCCACTGTGAGCTATTGCTCTTAGTGACCAAGGACTAGTATTATTTCCTACAGAAATGTATAGTAAAGGACAATCATCTAGGCTTTTGGAAGAGACTTTTGAAGGAAAGCTTAGATCTGAAAATGCTATTAACCAAGGGAGGGTTAGAAGGGATCTACGATATATTCTCTAGCAGGAAAATCTCTGAACGAATTTAATGAGCTCGATGATACTGTTACATCTTCCCTCAATCCCTCCCTTGTCCCTAACCCTAAATAGAACTGTTTCAAGACACCTACCTCTTGAAGGAACCCTATTAATTCTTGCCAGAAAGCTGAATTACTTCCTCAACAACTTGGAATCACCTCTTTCTCAAACTTCTCCAACCCAGGCTACAAACCTTATTGGAGAGAATTTCAGGTCAAGTAAATTCCTAGTGCTGAGGATGTGACGGTACCCCCAAAGCAGATTCCCCTTCAACTAACCACAGATACCTTTTAGAATCTGCTAAATAGTCAAAAGTCAATCCTGGATTTTCACTTGGGTTCAAATGTCTGATGTAGTATTTAATCTCAGAGAAATGAATCTTTGCTTTCCTAAGTAAAGTGAAATCTCACACTTAATCCTCTGTATCAGGCCCTGGCAATAAATCTTATAGGAAAAAGCAGCTGCAGCAAGACAGTGGACAGGTCTTCCAACAAATCCTCAACAAATTAGCTGCTCAGAAACCGAACCAATTTTTCTTGCCTCATTTGAGTTGCTGGTTTCATGATGAGACAACCCGCACTTTAAATTTCTGGACTGAAGGGGTAAAAGAATTAAACCATAGAGAACTGGGATCTCTGCCCCACTGTGTTTTTTCTCTCTTCTGAGCTAGAGCTTCGGGGTTTGCAATCTCCAAGCTCAGCACTAATTACATGTCTACAAGTTTAAAGTTCAAAAACATATTTCCAAGTTATATTGTAGGTTAAATAATTTAGTGAAAAGGAGAGGAGGAATATGGACATAAAATACCATGAAATTACTGACTTTCATTCTTTTTATGTATATTTAAGAGATTAATTTCTGAAAAATATATTGAAAATATAGTGCAGGATAAAAGATCATAGAAAACGGTCAACTGTTCACTTTGGTTAGTAAAAAATAAAAGCAAACAACAATAAGCCTTTGCATTTAAACTTAAAACCTTCCTTTTTTGGAAAAACAAAAATACTTTTTCATATACATATCACTTATACTTAGTCCAAAGCTTATCTTTTCTCCAAATCAAATTTTTGGAACAATATTGTCTTCCAAAATTTTCTTCAGTTAGGTGAATACAAATGTATAAATAAGTAAAAATTAATGACCTGATTCAGGTCAATAATCAATGTAGCGATGACATTTACATTTTCTTCCCTTTTACATTAAAGCAGTACTATAAGGAAGTTACATTATTTCAAAACTTCCTTTTTTTTAAGATTTTATTTATTTATTTGAAGCAAGAGAGCATGAGTAGGCAGAGCAGCAGGCAGAAGGAGAGGGAGAAGCAGGATTCCCCACGGGCAGGGAGCTCGATGTGGGACTGGATCCCAGGACCCCGGGATCATGACCTGAGCTGAACACAGACACTCAACCAAATGAGCCACCAAGAAGCCCCTATTTCAAAATTTCTGATGCAAAATCCAGACAGAAACAAACATCTTTCCTAAGGACATCCAACAAATGAACATCTGATAAGAGTTTGCAAGGGTAGATGGTACTTTACAATGTGAGCCCATTCAGCTTTATTTAAGTAAAGGCAAAAATACAGGACTAAGGCATCCCTAGCTGTCTCACTGAGATAGATGCAGAGCAACGAAAAAACATTAAGTTTTCCAGGGGCACCTGGGCCGCTCAGTTGGTTAAGTATCTGCCTTCTGCTCAGGTCCTCAGGTTATGATCCCAGGGTCTTGGGATCAAGCCCCTGTGGGGCTCCCTGCTCAGTAGGAAGTCTGCTTCTCCTTCTTCCTCTGCCCCTCCCCCCCCAAGGTTAAACTCTCTCTCAATCTCTCAAATAAATGAATAAAATCTTTTTTAAAAAACCCTAAAACATTAAGTTTTCCAGCTTCAGTTTTTAGGATTGGAAAATAGGGGAAGTTAAAAAAAAAAAAAAAGAAAGAAAAAAGAAAAGAAACCAGAGCCCTCAGCACCTTGGTAACCAGAGTATCTGCCCAGTCAGCATCCCACTTCCACGGTCAAGGATCTTGGTGGCACACTTCGGCACCATGCAGACGCCCATTCCCAGTAGGTATTGTGATCTCTGGCTAATAAATCACTCTGAATGCCAGAGGGTACCACCTGTTCCCTTTCCCCTGGCAGCTATGAAAGGAAGTGTCCTCTGCAGGGCTCTGTCATCTTCTATGGACCATTTCCAACATCAGGAGAGGCCTTTTCCAAAGCTATTTCACACCCATCACAACTCTGTGTTATAAAACTAACATTCATTCAGCATTTCCCACGTGTCTTTTAGTTTATTCCTTGAAGAATCTTCACAGCATCTGTATAAGATCAGTACTCACAGCATAGTTGAGGAAACAGAGACAAAGAAAGGCTGGGCAATATTGCAGTTAGCAGACGGAATGAGGGGTGAACCCAGGGGATGTGACTCTGAAGCTTTTATTCACAGCCACTAACTAGGCTGTCCCACCACCTTGCCAGGGAGCTGTCCGGACCCACCTACCCACACCTCCTTTAAAGAAGAAAGAGGATCTGTTTCCACAGCACTGTCCGTCCTGCTATCCCTAAGCCACAGGTAACCAGACCTGAGACAGGCCTCCGACTCAGGGTTCAATATCCAAAGGCTGGGTACGCTCAGTCACTTCTTGGAAAATCTGAGTATCACAGCTGAAAGGGTCAGATGGTCCAGCGCTCAGGCTGAAGTCATGCATACTGGAAGCCAAGCTGACACTCTGTGGAAAC